>NC_052155.1:171463066-171794437 GCF_902713615.1 Scyliorhinus canicula
TTCTTGTGTAGAACAGTAACAATGGCTTTTTGAGATGCTGACTTGACTGTATAGTGTAACTTTCTATTATCATTTTTGGATGTTTTGTCAAACTTCCAACAGAGCTTTCTCTTCTAATTAACTGATTGCAATTTACTACAGCCTTGGTTCAAACATGGAGAAAAGAGCTGAACGGCAGACGTAAGGTGAGAGTAACTGCCCTTGACATCAAGACAGCATTTGACCGAGTCAAGGAGCCCTAGTAAAACTGGAGCCAATGGGAATTGGGGGGGAAATCCTCTGCTGTTACTTAGCACAAGGGAAGATGCCTGTTGTGGTTGGAGGTCGATCATCTCCTCTCCAGGACGTCACTGCCAGAATTCCTCAGAATAACGTCCTAGGCCCAACCATCTTCAGCTGCTTTTTCACAAGTTCAGAAGTGGGTGTGTTTGCGGATGACTGCACAACGTTCAGCACCATTCGCGGCTCCTCAGATACTGAAGCAGTCTGTGTCTAAATGCAGCAAGACCTGGACAGGATTCAGGCTTGGGCCAACAAATGGCAAGTATCATTCATGCCAGGCAGTGACCATCTCCAAACAAGACACCGCTACCATCCGGAAGGACAAGGGCAGCAGACACATGGGAACACCACCATCTGCACGTTGTTCTCCAAGCCAGCCATCATCCTGACTTGGAACTATACCGTCGTTTCTTCACAGTCCCGGGGTCAAAATGCTGGAACTCCCTTCCTAACAGCACTGTGGATGCACCTACACCACATGGACTGCATCAGTGCAAGAAGAAAGCTCACCAATGCATTCTCATGAAGAATTAGGGATGGGCAATAATGCTGGCCAATAACATCTACATCCCATGAAGGAATAAAAAAATGATGTCACCCCTTAGTTAATTCAGTCAATTTATTTTGTACTGACGTGAGTTTGCTGAATCCATTTTGGCACATTTTCTGAAAATCCGTACCAATCATGTCTGCTCTAGTGAGAATCTGGCCAGTTGGTGATATGATAGTTAGTCAGATATCATGCCTACCAGGCTACTTCAGTATCCAAGGAGAAATATCATCTATCTTCAGAACTTACTTCTGTATTTTTAAACCCTGGTAGCCTGGTAGTACCCATTAATTCTAGTTGATCTAGGATTATATTTAGTTCATATCATATCAGCCATGGCTGAGTGAGTAATAACTCTCCTCTGAGTCAGAAGATTCTAGGTACAAATTCCACTCTCGGACATGAGCATAAAAATCAAGGCGGACACTAATGCAGTGCTGAGGGAGTGATACATTGATGGAGGTGCCATCTTTTGGATGAGCCTTTAAATTAAAGCCTGACTGCCTCTCAGTTGGATGTCAAGGATTCCATGGCACTATTTCGGAGCAGGGTAGGTGAGTTATCCCCATTATCCTGGGCAATAGCTAACCCTTGCTCAACATCGTAGAAACAAATAATCTGATCATTATCACATTGCTGCTTCTGGGGACTTGCTGTGTGCAAATTGGCGGCTGCATTTTCTGCAGTATTTCAGCGATTGCACGTTCAAAGTAGTTCATGGATGTAAAGTGCTTTTGAGGTGTCCGGTGGTTGTGAAAGGCATTATTAAATGCAAGCCTTTTTAAAGTATTGCAATGAGCTTGATTATGTCAGTTGTGGTTCAGTGGTAGCATTCTAGCCTCTCTATTTGGAGGTTGCAGATTCTAGTTCCACTTTAGACATTGAACATGTAATCTAGACTGACAATCTATAGCAGTACTGAGGGAATGCTCAGCTACCATACCCACAGTCCAGATGAGATCTTAGAGGCTTTGTCTGTTGTTTCAATTAAAAATAGGCTTGAATTTATATAGCACCATACAAGACATCTCAATGCTTTCCTGCAATTAAATACTTTTGAAGTTTGGTTACCATTGTAATGTAACAACATTGGGTGTAATAGATCCTAACACAGCATTTTGAAGAGCAGGGGAGTTCTTGCCAAGCTTCAACCAGTTCCCCGGTCATTATCACTGGGTTGTTTGTGGAATCGCGTAGCAATTGGCTGCCATGTTCCGTGCAAGTACTTAATTGTCGGGAAAATACTTTGGGATGTCCTGCGATTGTATGAGGTGCTATAAAGCTTCAAGTCTTTGAATTGCACACATGAAATTTTTTTGCAATATGAAGTCAATCATTGGGAATGTTCTCCTAGGAACGAAGAAGAATACGAGGAGATTTGAGAGAGATGTTCATAATGATGAGGGGCTGGACAGAGTGGATAGGGAGATACTGTTCGTAAAAGAATTGTGAACAAGAGGGCACAGATTTGAAGTGATTTGCAAAAGAAGCAACTGTGATGTGAGAAAAACTGTTTTCACACTGTGTGAGATTTGGGTCTGGAATGCACTGCTTGGAAGTATGATTCAACCGAGGCATTCAAGGCTACATTAGCTGATTATTTGTATTGAAATTATGTACAAAGGTGCAGGGGAATGTTACAAAGTCATAATGCTCAGTTGTGAGCCAGTGCAGATACGATGGGCCAAATGGCAGCCTCCTGCGCTGCAACAATTCTGATTCTGCTACTCGTGTTACTTGTAAATTTAAATTTGTTAAACCACTGGGTAGGAAAGAATTCATGTCCAAGCACCAGGAATCTCTTCATGGCATGATATTTTTGATTTAAATAATCCTGATTTAATAATATAAAACTTAAATGTGTTTTTTAAACAAAATCTGAACTCTGAGGATGGGATAGTGGTTAGCACTATTCCCTCACAGCGCCAGGGACTCTGGTTCAATTCTGGCCTTGGGTGACTACGGAGTTTGCACTTTCTCCCTGTGTCTGTGTGGGTTTTCTCCGGGTGCTCCGGTTTCCTCCCAAAGTAGTGCAGGTAAGGTGGATTACCCTCTAGTGTCCAGGGGTGTGCAGGTTTAATGGGGTTATGGGGATGGGAGTATGCCTCGGTAGGATGCTGTTTCAGAGGGTTGGTGAGACTTGATGGGCAAAATGGCCGCCTTCTGCATTGTAGGGGTTCTATGATTCTTGAGCCCTTCATGTGTGTTTAAAGTTTTTAAAATAAACTTGAGGACCGAATTCTTTTTTCCCAATGAAGGGGCACTTTAACATGGCTGATTCACCTACCCTGCACATCTCTTTGGGTTGTGTGGGTGGGACCCACGTAGACACGGGGAGAATGTGTAAACTCGAGATGGACAGTGACCCGTGGCCGGGATCGTACCCTGGTCCTTGGCGCTGTGAGGCAGCAGTGCTAACCACTGTGCCACCGTGTTGCCCCCCCCACGAGTGGGTTGAATTTATTCAACTTCTTAGTTCTCTTTTTTTTGACTGTCTTTAATTATAAAGTGTGAATTGCACAAGTTAAATTACTTACCACACTGTTATACCTAGTCCATTTGTTTGTTTTCATTAACCATTGTTGTTTTTGAAATACAACTGACAATCTTTATTTATTGCATTTCTAAAACAAAAGTTCTGGTTTTATTTTAGTTGACTTGGTCACGTATATCACAAGGTTTCAGTGGGACATGGCAAAATATCCAATCAAACAGTCTCTGAAAAACATTTCTGAAATCATTACGAAGGTTGGTGTTGTTTAAATTCATTTTTGGAATGTAATAGTGGCTTCAGAGCCAATTCTGCAGTTAGCCCAAATTCCCAACCAACTTGTGTGTAAACTTTTCAGGCTTGCTAAAAATAGGTTTTGAGTTTTTTCTAATTTTGTAATTATTAGAATCACTTTGAAATCTCGTGGGCAGAATTTAACAGCAGCCTTTTAGATTTTGCTCTCTACATTGTCCAGTTGTGGAGGGATTATCGGTCTGTAGTATGACTGAAGAGCATGTGCAACTATAATGTCCATAATTGAGTTATACGGGTACCTGGGTAATACTTTGCTTTGTTGAGGTTAAATCCAGAGTCTTGATGAGACAAAGGGAAAGAGAAGAATTGGCAATGCATGTTTATGGTTTGTATACTGTTAGCTTGTTGATGACGCTTTTTTTCTTAGCATGCCCACACTCCCAACTGCGATAGAATTAAAGTTTAGTTTGGTACGAGTGGAAAATCTGCAAATTTTTCAAAGAACCATTGCTAGCAGTGGCTGATGCAGGTGTGATATTCTGAGAAGCAGTGAATGGGTTGCAGGTCAATGGTGAAAACCAGTGGTTCTAAACCCCAGAGACTTTGCAAGATGGTGCTCGGAATAATATGGAAGTGCCCACCAAGCTACTGCTCATTGCGTCATGTTGTAAGGAAGTGAATGAGTGGCAGTTGGATCAGAGTCCAGTTGTCACATGTGCAGCGCAGAATGGACTGACCATTTCAGCTAGGAAGGGGATGTTGAGAGCAGCACAAAAGTTCACCAGTTAGCATTGCAGTTTTCAACTCCATAGTCGTTGCCAGATTAGTTCATCCTTGTCAAGAGGGGAGTTTTTAAAAAAGATCATTATGAATTATATCCTGATCACAAGGCACGTTTGCCCAGGTGCTTTCTCTTTATTACAGTATTTTTATATTATGACTAAGAGAGTCACTGATCATGACAATTGGACATAATACACTTTGTTAAGGTAAAATGCAGCTAACTGCAGCCTTTCCAAGCCGTTGTGGGAGCATGTGTTCCTGAAAGGACAGGAACAATTTCCGGTTAGTCTAAGCAGCAGGAACAGCTTCTGAAGGCTGGCAGAGCGTAGATGGAGGGGTGGTAACATGTTTGAGCCCTGCAATGATCCAATATTTGCTGGTACTATTTTTAAAAATTTAATCTGTTTTGCTAAGTGATTGAATTGAAGGGGTTGTATCGTCCCTGGCTTGGTCAGCTAATGGATTCAGTTTGATCATCGCAAGGATAGTTTTCAAGTTGCGTTTTATTTTAATCCTTGGAGTTGTGATTGCACACTACTGAATAGATATCACAATATTCTGGTTTTAAATTTCTGTCTTGGATTCTTCCCATTATATTTAGGATGAATTGAAATATAAAGCTCTCGCAAAGTATCAAATTAGTTGTGGAAACTACTTCGTCCCACAAGACTTGGAAATCAATTTTTATTGTGCTTTGCTGTATAGGACTTTATTGCTCAACAGTTATGCAATATTCACCATAACTGGCCATTTCTGTAAACCACTTTTGAGAATCTCTTCTGTTTTGCAGTTGCAGCTATGTTCATTGTGGAAAGGATGTGTCTAAAATCTTTAAGAATTAATCCATTACCTGTACCTGTTTCATCATTTTGAACCTGCTCAGTTCATATTTTAACTTCATGTTGTCAGGTTAAAGGGCATTAATACAATTTCACAACTTTTTATGCATCATATGCATTGACTGAGTTCTGTAATGGTTTTATATTCGTCAATTTGGTCTCTGTTCGATTTAGATTGCATTTGTGTTTGAATTTTTCTAATTACTCGTAGTTTAAATAGATTTCTAATGTTTTTCTTTAATCCAAACAACTGTTTTTAATTAGAATCGAATATGTTATCCATCCAATGTTTAAGGATGCTTTTTTTTAAATTACAAGAGATGCGGGCATCACTGGCTAAGCCATGTTAAGGATACGGCTGGTGGTAAATGCCGCTTAGTCCCAAATTTTTGAAGGGTACCTTAAAACAACTGCTCTCAACTGTGGCTTTGCAATTTGGTATAATGTGAGGAAAGGTTTAAAATCCAGAAAATGACATTCTAGACATCTTGTGATGATTTTAAATAAAATAGATGTTTATTAGGAAGTGAAATAAAGAGCAATAAAGTAAACTAGAAGTATACTTAACTAAGACAATGCCTGTACATAGTATCACTAACTTTAAACAGTTCCAAATGCTCTTGCTCTTAACTACCTTCAGAGCTAACTCTCTCCAAATCATTCCACAACAATTTATAGATTTTAATAGCTGTAAAAATCCAGTAACAGTTACCACACCAGGCAGTCACATCTGTTTTGGGGTTGCTTCTGAGGTGAAACATGCAACTTATTTTTCAAGATTTATTTTCCCTTCGTTGATTGCTGGGAGTTAAATATATATTCCTTCTGTTGGTTGGGGTATAAAAAAAATCCTCCCCTGCATGGGTTTAATCATTTCTTTAAATACAATTCTTCCCGTTGACTTTCCCTTACCTGACATAACTTCTTTTAGAACTTAGACACGATGACTTTAATTTCTTGATTTTTCTGTGTAAAAGTAAAGTACACTTTTATGAATTTTTCTTTACACCTTGTATCGCTTACTTTTAACCTTTAACACCTTATTCAAATCCATTCATCTTTTGTTCCCTTGTTTGCAGTGTTGCTAAGCTCATCAACATATCAACGGTACTAGTTTCATCAACACAGCCACACTGTCCCTGCCTTAATTAACTTAACTTTCCCATAGGTTTAAGAGACATAACATTAGAAAGTATACCAATTTCTTGGGTTTTCCTGATATTTTCATGTCATCAACATTTTCCTGACAGCCAGCGTTTATTATCCATTCCTAATTGCCCTTGAACTGAGTGGCTTAAAAGCTAAGACATTTAACTGTTCCATGCTGTATTCTCCATTGCAGCACCTCCACCAATCGAGAGTTCACTTGCCAACCAATCAGCCCTCTCTTTTTTCAACAGTATAAATTGTTGTTTCCCTGCTCAGGTAGTAAAGTTCGTGTGAGCTATCCTGAGAGTGCAAGACAAAAAACTTTGATAGCAGATCTCTTTTTTTTCCAGCCATATTTTAAAATTCAATTTTGATTTGAATTGCGAGTTCCTCCACACGTGTGATTCGAAACAAACCTGTTGGACTTTAACCTGGTGTTGTAAGACTTCTTACTGTGCCCACCCCAGTCCAACGCCGGCATCTCCACATTCTATTTAAAAAGATTGCATTTTTGCTAGCAATAGGCAGTCACTTGAAAACCACCATTTTTGGTGGAATCTTCAATTTATCTCAAACTTTATATTCCCCATCAAACCTAGAATATACTTTGTATTTATGGGGCAATCATTTCTTTAAGATGCACATTGTTCTGATAACTTGTACCCTCAGTGTTAATGGTTAAAAGTCACTTTTATATCTAGTTACTGATTTTTTTCAAAACGTACATGTCTGGGAGCAGATACCTACTTTTATTAATAGTTCCCTTCCCACTCCATTATCATCCACACTAACTCAACAGATTGTAACAACAAATGTTGCAGAAGGCTGATTAGGGTGGTATTTTAGGTGTTTAAAGAAGGATGGTAGCTAGCCAGAGGAGTTAAGGGCTGAGATGACTTGAGACTCTGGTCAAAGGCAGGGAAAGGGTGGGGATGGCGAATGACATGAGTCAGAATGGAGAGGAGTGAGAAGCGAAAATGGAGAGTAAAGCCAGAATAGTATGTGCTGGCACAGTGCTCATCAAGGGACTCGAGGCAGATTTTCAAATTACATTGTGAACTGAAAGATGGTGAATGAGGTATATTGAAAGTAGGATGGGATCTGCATCGCAGATGTGAGCATATGGTAGAGACGTGGAGACATACAAACGGCTTTTTCCAGTGCATTCAATGTGTGCTGAAACCATAATTCTTGCCGATTTAGAATTCATTATTTAGCTAAGTTCTTGAGTAGGTGCCACAAGTAGACTTATGTTAACACTGCAATGAAGTTACTGTGAAAATTCCCTAGTCGCCACATTCCGGCGCCTGTTCGGGTACACTGAGGGGGAATTCAGAATGCCCAGTTCATCTAACACACATCTTTCGGGACTTGTGGGAGGAATTTGGATTTTATAGAGAGAATTTTAAATAAAATAATAGACCAATGGAATCCTGGTTATGTTTGTGAAAAGGGAACAGTTTCATTTTGCACAATGTATCTTAGCATAATTGATTTTCAGATGCTGCAGAAGATTTTCACTTACTTTTAACTTGATCACTGGTCTGGAGTAACTTGAGCAGAAGCATCCATTAACTTGTTATACATTGTTTAAAAATTTGCAGCAAGTATCACAGATTGACAATGATCTAAAAGCAAGAGCGTCGGCATACAACAATCTGAAAGGGAACTTGCAGAATTTAGAGAGAAAGAATGTGTAAGTTATATTTTCATGTGTATATTGTAATTAAATTGATTTGCCTTGCCTATTCTTTTCACTTCATATAAAGTTATTATTGTAAATATTTTTCCTCTTGCTCTTTTGTTCTCTTGCTTCCTTTCACCCCAGACTGAGGTCTTCAGCATCTCAAATACTCATTTTACATGATGTGGAGATGCCGGCGTTGGACTGGGGTGAGCACAGTAAGAAGTCTTACAACACCAGGTTAAAGTCGAACAGGTTTGTTTCAAACACTAGCTTTCGGAGCACTTCCCGTACCAGCCTCCCCGAACAGGTGCCGGAATGTGGCGACTAGGGGCTTTTCACAGTAACTTCATTGAAGCCTACTTGTGACAATAAGCAGTTTTCATTTCATTTCCTTCCTCAGATGAATGAGGAAGGAGCAGTGCTCCGAAAGCTAGTGTTTGAAACAAACCTGTTGGACTTTAACCTGGTGTTGTAAGACTTCTTACTGTACTCATTTTACAGTCATGAGCTGAGAGTTGATTTGACAAAAGGATTATCGAAAATTATGATGGGACCACTTTGCGATTAAGTAGTTGCAGCATCAACACCTATCTCACCGCTTTAATGTAATGAAATGTCCCAAGGCACTTTCCAGGAGCATTATAAAACTAAGTATGAGTGAGCCACAGAAGGGGATGTTGGGTCAGTGAACCATAAACATGGTCAAAGAGAGAGGGCGGAATTCTCCGCTCCAGCGCGGCATCGGGAAGGCCGCTCCTCGCACCCTATTAACCCCCCCGGCCAGGGGGCTAGGAGCGGCGCTCCGTAAATCACGGCCACCGGGCCTTGACGCTTGCGTCAAGGCGGCGCGCCGAGAATGACGCGATGGCGGCGCCTAAGTGACGTCAGCCGTGCATGCGCAGGTTGGCCGGCTCCAACCCGCGCTTGTGCGGCTGACGTCACGACGGCTACTGGCTCCAACACGCGCATGCGCGGTTGCCGTCTTCCCCTCCACTGCCCCGCAAGACATGGCGGCTTGATCTTGGCGGGGCGGCGGAGGAGAAAGAGTGCGTCGCTTGGAGACGCCGGCCTGACGATCGGTGGGCACCGATCGCGGGCCAGTCCCCTCCCGAGCATGGCCGTGGTGCTCACTCCCCTCTCCACCCCCCACAAGCCGCAAACGAAGATTTTGCGCCATGTTCACGACGGCACGACCAGGTGTGGTTGCCGCCGGCGTGAACAGGTCGGGAACGTCGGGCCGCTTGGCCCATGAGTGCTGGTGGGTCTCCAAGCTGGAGGGGTTGGGGTGCCAGGGCGGCGTGTCGTGAGTCGCCCTGCCCTCCCGCGATTCTCCCACCTGGCTTGGGGAACGGAGAATTCCGCCCAGAGTTTTTTTAGGAATGTCTTAAAGGAGGAAAGCAAGGTAGAGAAGCGGAAGGCTTCTCCCACAGTGCTTTGTAGCTTCTCCCACAGTGCTTTGTAGCTTCTCCCACAGTGCTTTGTAGCTTGGGCAAGTAAAGGCACAGTCACCAATGATGGAGGAATTCAAATTAATGTTTCCCTGGAGGCCGGAATTAGAGGAGCACTATTATCTTGAAGGGTTCTGGGAATGGAGAAGATTGGAGAAAGGGATGGGCAAGACCACGGAGGGATTTTAAAATAAGAATGAGAATTTTTAAATCAGTTTTTGTTTTCTTGACCAGGTGCTGATTTAGGTCAGTGAACATAGGAGTGATAGGGGAATGGCCATGCTGCGAGTTAAGACACAGGCAGCCGAGTTATCAATTCTCTCCAGTTTATGCAGGGCAGACTGTAGGAGGCAAGGCTGATGTGTATTGGAACAGTCGAGTCTGGAGATAATAGAGGAATGAATGAGATTATTAGCAGCAGATGAGCTAAGACAGGGGCAAAGTCTGGTGATAAGAGGTGTAAATGGGCGATCTTAGTATTGGCACAAACATGAGATCAGAAGCTAAGATCGCGGGGTTAAATGTGACACCAAGATGGCTAACGGACTGACATAACCTGACTGCTGCCAGGGAGAAGAATTGAGTCGGTAGCTCGGGCAGTTTGGAATGGGGGCAAAAAGCAATGGCATCAGTCTTCGCAATGTTTAATTCGGGGTTATACCCATTTATTGCCTATCTTTGCCCATTTGAGTTAGTAATGTAATTTAACCATTGTGATATTCTGAGAACAAATTCTTCATCCTTTGTCTCAAACATTGTTGTGTCCTTTTTAGATGTTGGTGCAAGTGTTAATTTATTAGTTTCATCAGGAGAACTGCAGTATTTTATCTTGTGCTGATAATTGATCTGTGTACCCATTTGTAGAGGAAGTTTGATGACACGAAGCCTGGCTGATATTGTGAAGAAGGAGGACTTCGTAATGGACTCTGAATATCTTACTACTTTGTTGGTCGTTGTGCCGAAGTAAGAATAAAAAAAAAATAATGTTTTTCTATAAAAGTGAGAAAAAATGTTAACTTGTGTGCTAGTTCAACATGGGTGGTTAATATGGGGGAAACAATATTTGATAAACACTTAAACTTAAGAAAAGCCAGTTGAAATTTGAAGTTGTAAATTTTGCAAGGAAAAACGAGGAATTAAATTATGACGTTTTCAAAGGGGATATGGGAAACAGAGGCTTGGGGCGCGATTCTCCACCCCCCACGCCGGGTGGGAGAATAGCGGGAGGGCTTCCCGACATTTTTCACGCCCTCCCGCTATTCTCTCCCCCCACACCCGACCCACGCCACGAATCGCCGCTCGCCGATTTTTACGGTGAGCGGCGTTTCTCTGAGGCCGATGGGCCGAGCGCCCAGGCCTTCACGCCCGTTTCAACACGGCAGCAAACACACCTGCTCGCTGCCATCGTGAAGCGGGCGCCAGATGCCCGTTTGGGGCATCTGGGTGCCCGATTGGCACGGCAGTACCACGGCCGTGCCAGGGGGACATAGGCCCGCGATCGGTGCCCACCGATCGCAGGCCGTGCGTCCGTAACGGACGCACTCTTTTCCCTCCGCCGCCCCGCAAGATCAAGCCGCCATGTCTTGCGGGGCGGCTGAGGGAAAAGATGCCAACTGCGCATGCGCGGGTTGGCGTTGTCCAACCTGCGCATGCGCGGCTGACGTCATCGGCCGCGTCAGCCGGCGTGACGCTTGACGTGCGGCCTTGACGACCGCTAGGGCCGCGCTCCTAGCCCCGTCCGGGGGGGGAGAATCGGCCCCGGAAGTGGGCGTGAAAGTTGCCGTGGGTCATGGCCTGTCCCACGGCAGCCTTTACGATTCTCCGCATTTGCGGAGAATCTCGCCCTTGGAGTTCACATACAACATTTTTGAAGGCAACGGGACAAGTCAATAAGGCTGTTACTAATCAGTATTTTACGTTTAATTTTGTTCTGTTATAAGCATGTCACAGTCTGGTCTTGGAGTGGGTGCGGAGCAGATTTATTGGAATGGTACCAGGGTGAGGGAACTCACTTCTGTAAAGAAATCAGAGGAACTGCCATTGTTTTCCTTGGGAGCAATGAAAATCAAGGGGAGATTTAATAAAGATCCTGCAAATTGAGGGGCTTTGACAGGTGTTATGGGCCAGGGTTTAGAGAACCCCAAAATGTATCATGGAATTCACCTGACCCACAACTTTTAACAGATTGTGGTATGGGGAGCACATGGTCCACTTTACAAGTGTGGTACAGCAGAAATGGAGAAGTATTTTTAAAAGCAAAACAATGTTTATTCTATGAGCTCAAGTTAACCTTTCAAAACATCAGTGAACATCTTAGCAACCATTAATTCAAATACAACCCCCAAAGAATACAACACTAAGTAATCCTTAATAACTTCCCAAACAACATTTAGAAGACAAAAGAAACATCTTTTAACAGAAGCACATTAGGTTTACATTCAATACTGAGAACATTTATAATTCTGAATTCACCAAATGATCAAGACATAGTCTTTTATGGCAGAGAGATCAACAGTACACCTGCTCTGTCTGGCTTCAGCTCCAACACTGAAAACGAAACTAAAACGCATGCTGTAGCAAACAGCATAAAACGCGAGTAAAAAGCTGACAGACAGCCCAGCTCCACCCACACTCTGACATCACTGATAAACAACCATTTCTTAAAGGTACTCTCACATGAACAGGGTAGATGGGGCAAACATTTTTCCACTGGCAGAAGTGTTGGTAATCCGAGGGGGCACAGATTTAAGATAATTGGCAAAAACAAGGCAAGTGGAAATGATGAGCAATGAGTTGTAATCTGGACTGTATTGTCTGAAAGGGTGGTAGAAGCAGATTCGGGTGTAAAACATTTCCTTGACACCTGACTGCACCCAGTCCTAATTGTTCTGTTGTGTTTAGTGTCTAAGTACATGCCAAGTCTCATCAGTCAGGTGTCCTGCAGAGGAACGGGGTAACCGTGACAGCTTCTTTTGAATCTCTGTCTTTAACTTGCGTACTGTCCTGCTCATGCTATCCGCAATAATGATGAGCGATATTTGGAATAAATAAATCAGTTTTTTCAAGCACTGTGGTAAAATTGCATTGGTTATTTTTTTCATTTTTCTTTCATGGAGTGTGGCTACTGCTGCCAATGCCAGCATTTGTCGCCCATTTCTAATTGCCTTTGAACACAGTGGCCATTACTGGGCCATTTCAGAGGAGAGTTGAGTGTCAAACACATTTCTGTGAGTTACATGTAGGCCAGATGAGGTAAGGATGGTAGATGGGTACTTAAGCTGTCATGGTCACCACGAGACTAGTTTTTAATTTGAGGTTTATTAATTGAATTCAAATCCCACAAGCTGCCATTTGAACCCATGTCCTCCAGAGCATGGGCCACTGGATTACTAATCCAATGACATTACCGTGATGCTACTGTTCCCCAAGTCCAGGCTTTGAAGATATCTAGTACTTGGTGCTTTGTTAGAAAAATATTTTCTCACTGGTTCATAAATGCATCAACAGAAATTAGAATTTGTGCTGTACCCATATAATTGTGTTTTGACATTTTTCTCCTCCTTATTCAGTGGAGGGCTGAATAGACTTAGACAGTTTTCATTAGAAAGACTGAGGTTGAGGTGTGACCTGATAAGAGGTCTACGAGATTGAAGGGCATGGATAGAGTGGATGGGCAGGCACTCTTTCCCAGGGTGGAGGGGTCAGTCACCAAGGGGCATAGGCTTAAGGTTCCTGGGGCAAAGTTTAGAGGAGATATGCGAGGCAGGTTTTTTTACACAGAGGGTGGTGAGTGCCTGGAACACGTTGCCAGGGGATGTCGTGGAAGCAGATACATTAACGGCATTCAAAAGGCATCTTGACAAATACATGGGTGGGATAGGTATAGGAAGTGCTGAGTGTTTTGGGAAAGGTTGGTCTCTTGACCGGTACAGGCTTGGAGGGCCGAAGGGCCTGTTCCTGTGCTGTATTGTTCTTTGTTCTATATTAGGCCATCTTGTCTTGGTGTCCAGCAGGATGCTTTTGTATTTTAGTACAATTTAGAACATGGCAAAAGCTCCATTGGATTATAAATTGAAAGTAGCTGTGAAGAGGAGTTAGTTTTAAAAAAAAATTGATTAAGTACTTTAAAATATCTCAATCTGCAAGTTGGTCTTGGCAAGTAATAATTGGCCAATCAGCTATAAAGAGGTGAATTGCTAAGGTCTCCTTAGAATTCACAATCTGAGTAACCCTTATAACTGCACTTAACTAAAACTGAATCCAGTTAAATTATCAGTTCAACCTGAAAATATCGTCCTGGTCCCTGAAACCTTGTATAATTATCCACGATTGTTTTCTTCTTTAGAACTGGTTATCTGGAATGGGAAAAGATGTATGAAACTCTGGCAGAGATGGTGGTTCCACGGTCAAGCAAGTAAGGGATGTCTTTGATCTATTTTCTGTGATATTTCTACCCAATATAGGCAGCCCATTCTAACCTCTGGTTTTAGTGTTGAGCTGCTTAAACTATTTGGAAGCAATGTAATTTTTGGGTCTAAAAATTAATTTAAATATGAACTCGCTTGTATCATTTTTGGTTTGGGATAATGGAGAATCTTGGTATCCTTGCATTTAGTGCATGATTCAGCTGCTATTTTAATAGATGAACATGATATTCCGTGGCAGTGCGCTACATAATTGTCGTATGTTCATATACTATGTGAAAATTTCATTCTGATGGTCAGTGTTTATTGACAATATTAACACTGATTGGACTGGACTCAATTCAGTACTGCCGCTTGAGTGTCCAGTTCAGAGAAGGAATCCTAGCCAGTACATATTGTGGGCAAGAATTCACATCCACTGTGTGCAAAAGTTGGAATCCTTTCAATTAATAACAACGATCTTTCAATGTGGTTCTGAAGGGGGAGGAGGGAGGACAATAGAAGCTGGTCCATGGGAGAGGGAAAGGAAAAGTGCAGAGGGGAAGAACCTGGGAGCCTTTCTTCAGCTGGGGATAAGGTGAGTAAGCTTCAGAACCGTGCTTTGGGGAGGAGGAAGCTTGACCTGAGGGGAGCGAAAGCATGCCAGCTTCAGTGGGAGGAAAAGTAGAGTCGCATGACCTGGAAGAATTGGAGGAGGGGTAAATGCCTCTTCGAAAGAATGGAGAGTTAATTAGGGCTGTTTTTGTGATATTTTTTTTTTTAAATTGGTCACCTTTTACCAAATGTCTATGTGTATATACTTATTCCTCACAGAGTGAGATTTAAAAATGAGCTGGTCCATCCTATTTGGCAGAGGCTTGGCCTTTCCTTGCAGTGAGAGTGTTGGATGGGGCACAGTATCTTGGTAAATTGGGGCAGGAGGTAGCTGAGTTATCCTTGCATCCTTTTCCACTTGTTTCAAAAGTGAGGTACGCTCTCTGAGGTGATGCATTTGGTAGGAAGAATGAGGAGAGGCAAAAACAAATTAAATGGTACAGCGTAAAAGGGAGTTCGGAGGTGGTTCTGCACAAATATGAAGGTGGCAGGACAGGTTAACAAAATAGTTAATAAAGTTTACGGGATTCTCGGCTTTGTAAATAGAAGCACAAGAGTACAAAATACAGGAAGTTATGCTAAACCCATTATGAATATTTATTCAGCCCCAGTTGAAGTATTGCGTCCAACTTTCTGAAGGAGAGGATTCTGAAAGAAATTACTGGCATGTTCCAAGGATGAGGAATTTCAGTTACTTGGTTAGACTGGAGAAGCCAGGTTCATTCTCCTTGGAGCAGAGAAGGTTAAGTGACAATTTCATAGAGGTGTTTCAAATCCTGAAGGCTTTAGGTAGAGTGAATAAAGATAAATTGTTTCCAATGGCTGGAGTGTTGCTAACCAGAGTACACAGATTTGAGGTGATTGGCTAGAGAATCTGAGACAAAACAGATAAAACCTTTTTTATGCATTGGGCAGTTAGGATTTGCAACGAGTGCACTGGTTGATAGGTTGGTGGAAACCGATTAAGTATTAGCTTTCCAAAGGGAATTGCAGAAATGCTTGAAGGAAAAAAGAAAATTTCCAGGACACACACAGACTGGGTGAATGGGACAAACTGGATTTTTTTTTTTAAAGAGCTGGCGCAAATGCAATGGGTTGAATGGTTCCATCTGTGATGCATTGCATTAGACGATGATTCAATCTTAGAAAAATGAAAAGAAAATATTTTGGCAACTTTTACGTTAAGCAAGCATATAATATGGATTGAATTGCTATTTTTTTTAGCATGTATTGAAAAATAACTGATATTTTAAAAATTTGTCTCTTGTGCTATTGACTACATATTGTTAATATGCTGGGAACGAACATGGAGTCGATCCCAGTTATAACATCGCAAATGAGGTGCTGTAACTAAAACCAGAACCAGAGTGGGTTCACTTGAACAGGATAACAGTTTTCTTGTACGTTTAACTGCTGTAGGAATCTAAGCAATAATATGGCATTTTTAGATTATGTCCTTTTTTTTAAAACAAAGGATCTTTTTCCCCCCTCTCCTAAAAGGTTGATATGTGATGACATGGATAGTGGCTTGTACACTGTAACATTATTCAGGAAGGCTGTTGATGACTTCCGACTAAAGGCCAGGGAGAACAAGTAAGAATTTATTTTGCGAGAATTTCTATTAGAGCTCTACGTTTCAGAAATGGATGCACTCAGATTTGTGCCCTTCACTTCAGGTTTATTGTTCGGGACTTCCAGTATAATGAAGAGGAGCTGAAAGCAGATAAAGAAGAGATGACTCGGCTCTCAACTGACAAAAAGAAACAGTTTGTACGTATTCAAATCCAAATTGGAGTACGTGCCACAGCCTACACAGCTGTAAAAATTGCGTTCTTATGTGCATATTGCTGTCATTCAGTACATGACTGCTCAATCTAACCCAGCATCCTTGACAGATAGGCTCCCAGGATCACCTGAGGCTGAAGAAAGCAGCATGTGATTAAAGTTCCTACTTTAGTTTTGAGTATTTCAGTTCGAATTGGGCGGCACAGTGGTTTGCACTGCTCCCTCGCAGCACCAGGGACCCGGGTTCAATTCCGGCCTCTGGTGGACTGTCTGTGTGGAGTTTGCACGCTCTCCTCGTGTCCCTGAGGGTTTCCTCCAGGTGCACCGGTTTCCTCCCACAATCCAGTGATGTGCAGGTTACGTGGATTGGCCACGCTAATTTGTCCCTTAGTATCCAAGGGTGTGCAGGCTGGTTCAGGTTCCGAGTATGTGATGGGGGTGTAGGCTTAGGTAGGGGTGCTCTTTTCAGAGGGTCGGTGCAGACTGCAATGCTGGGATTCTATAGTTCTGTTATTCATTTTAGTGCACAGGTTGACCGCAAAGAAACTTTCCCAAACAATTATGGCATGACTCTTGTGCTGGGTGAAGAAATTTGAAGATCAATGTGTCTAAATTAAAATTGCCAAGCCATTGCCATTAAACATTTACAATAAAATCTTGTCCTAGAACCATGGAATCATAATGGTTACAACACAGATTGAGGTCTTTCAGCCAATCGTGTCAGTGCTTGCTCTCTTAAGAGCAGCTCAGTGAATCCCGTTTCCCCATCATTTCCTCTTAGCCCCGCAAATTCTTTTCTGTCAGGTCCATATCCAATTCATTTTGAAAACCACGATTGAATCTGCCTCCACTGCACTCTGTAAGTGCATTCTCGGTCTTAACCACTTGCTTCATAAGGAATGTCCTTATTTCACTTGTTGGTTCTTTTGCCATTCACCTTAAATTTGTGTCTTTGGGTTCTTGAGCCTCCCATTTAGTGGAACAATTTCTCCCTATCTATTCTGGCGAGACCTCTCATGGTTCTTCCGAGAAAACTCTCAACCTTCTCTTCACTAAGGAAAACCACCTCAGCTCTCCAATTTATCGATGTAACTGAAGTCCCTCATTCCCAGAACCATTCTCAGGAATCTTTTCTGCACCCTCTCACAAGCCTTCCATCCTTCTAGATTTAGACATAATACTCCAGTTGTGGCGGAACTTGTATTTTACAAAGTTCATCATATCTAGTTTGCTTTTATGCTCTATGCCTTTATTTATACAGCCCAGGATCCTATAAGCCTTTTAAATTATTTTCTCAACCCTGCCCTACGACTGGCAATTATTTATGCACATTTCTCCCTTGGTCTCTCTCCTGCACTCTTTTTTAGAATTGGATCATAAGAGTTACTTATGGAACATAAGGAAGTAATTTGGCCCATTGTACCCTTTATTTTTATATTGCCTTTCCTCATTCTTCCAAAATGGACCACTTCACAGTTCTCTGCTGTGAATGTTGAACAATTACCATAGTTGTAATTGTTGCTTTGTTTTTTCTACCTTACTATTGGGAACTTTAAAAAAAAATATATATATTTTTTCATTGAAGGTTTTACGTTTGCCACTTGACTACAAAGACGTAAGAAATCTCCCAGATCTCGTACAGTACAGCGTGATCATTATTCCACATATATATACAGAAAAGACCAGTAAACACTTGGACAAAAGTTTCAGAGTTGTAATCGTTGTAGTTGACGTCTCCTCCTGGCAAGATGAGGGACACCCTCGAGAATTAAATATAACCAATCCGAATCTGTATCAGCAGCTTAATTACCCAAATAAAGATAGGAAACCCCAGAGGGAGAGGAACATCAGGATTAACCAATAGTCGTTAGACATAGCAATGTGCACATAAAAAACGGGATACCAGGACCAGAACAGTATAACCTCAGAGGAAACGGGACAGTACTTTTCTCTCCCACCAGTACACCACCACCAAGGGAAACTGAAGCCTCCAAGAAGGAATATTGTCTGGAAGTCCCCATATAAGATCACCTGGAGGATCCATCCAGTCTCCAATCCAGCTGAAGAAAAACTCGAACAATGCTGAACCGAACAAAGCACTCAGACTAGCACTCAGGCCCCGCAGCAAACAGAATACTTTCGCCCCAGGGGAACCAAATCTCAAGAAGGAGAGTAGGCCAGAAGTCCTTAAAAGGAGACATATCAGGAGAGGGTCACCCACTCCTCTGCCCAACGTTGCCTCCACCTGATCCAGATAAACATTGTTACTTCAGCCCTAACCTACTCAATCGAGCTAAACTGGGATCAACGACACACTAGAATAGGGGCCGAAAGGCTAAGGGACTTGCATAACTGTCATACATTAAACAAAGCACCTCCAGAAACACTGCTTAGGCCCTGCCATGAACAAGATTCCACCCGTTTCCCCTCATTAAAGAAACCCTAACAAAACAATGATATGCCCACCCTATTCCATGAGCCAAGTAATCAAGTGACCACTGTCACCACCTGCGCAGCCAAGTAAATATAAAAGACCAACCCAAGAATGGCGATCACGTCCGAGCCTGCACCAATACATATTTCCCTTTACTCCAACAACACCAGAAGTGCAAACGACAAACAAGAGAGGAACCCAGTCTTTTCCAGGATACATAACCTGTCTGTACCTTAATAGGAGACAAGTAAGGGTTCCATAATCCCAAAATGACAAGCGTACAAAAGAAAAACACAACGTCAGTAGTTCTAACGGGGGTTTTCCTCACCCACAATGAGGATTTATAAGGTTGTATCCTCATGCCAAATCACCTACCTGCCATCCTTTTGTGGTGCTACTCATCTGTTAAAAAAACAAGTAAACACTGCACAACCCTCATGCTAAACAACTGTCTCAGCATGATTTTTCAGTGTAACAGGTGACATATAACCATTCACATAGCTTGGAAAGGCCAAAGCCATGACAGGTCTATTGAGCAACAACCAGGATCCATCCAGAGTTTCACCAAAGCCCTTGCACCTCCGCCATGTCGTCGTCCCGAAGCCCCAGTAAAGAGAAACCTTTGCCCCGATGCGCATTTCGTCAGTGGGGGTATTTGAGGCAAGCAATATGGATAAGTGACCAAATAGTCATTATGTGGTCTGTTCACACTCTGTGGCGTGAGACTTGCATCAATTAAATATATGGGGCGGGATTCTCCGTCTGTCCCCGGCGGCGGGATTCTCCGTCTGTCCCCGGCGGCGGGATTCTCCGTCTGTCCCCGGCGGCGGGATTCTCCGTCTGTCCCCGGCGGCGGGATTCTCCGTCTGTCCCCGGCGGCGGGATTCTCCGTCTGTCCCCGGCGGCGGGATTCTCCGTCTGTCCCCGGCGGCGGGATTCTCCGTCTGTCCCCGGCGGCGGGATTCTCCGTCTGTCCCCGGCGGCGGGATTCTCCGTCTGTCCCCGGCGGCGGGATTCTCCGTCTGTCCCCGGCGGCGGGATTCTCCGTCTGTCCCCGGCGGCGGGATTCTCCGTCTGTCCCCGGCGGCGGGATTCTCCGTCTGTCCCCGGCGGCGGGATTCTCCGTCTGTCCCCGGCGGCGGGATTCTCCGGTCACGCTGCAATGAATTGGAGATTTGGCTCAGCACCAATTCTTTGTCCTCACAGGGCGGGCCAGCAACGGAGAATCCTGGCCATGACTGGATGAAGAAAACAAGCTTTTGAAAGCTTTATAAACTTAAGTTCACACTTATTTCTGTGAAGTTTTAGTTCCCAGATTAATAGCTGTTCGAGTCTGCTGCTTGCAGTCTTTTACATTTCCACTTAAACATAATCTCACCTGCAATCTCTTACTCATCACTACGTTCTTGTTGTCCCATTATCTATTTACATTCCTCTTTGTGAGCATAACAACCCTGTAGTTAGAAATAAACCGGTTGAGTGATTAATGTTCATTTGTTCAGCATGATTCTAAGCAAATATCTTACAAAATGTGATTTGAACCTATTCATGTACTGGAGAGAAGCAAACAAATTCTATAACCATTATAAATAGTATGTGCTATCTCTAATTGCGTAACCTGCTGCTGTTTCGCTTGTCCACAAAGCCACTTCGCCTCCTAAACTTGCCCTGCTGTAACCTTGAATAGTCGTCGTGCTCTACTTACTCCCCTATCTCCCTTCATTTCATCGGAGGTCACCTTGTTCCCTTGACTCCATCCCCATTAAACTGCTGATCACTTAACTACTCTCCTGTCTCTCTTATGCTCAATAGCACAGTAAATTATTCCTTCCATTTAAAAAAAAATGCCATCCACTACTCCCATCATCAACCTTCCTTTCCCAAGTCCTCTAATGTGTTGCCTCCCAAATTTTGCTCGCATTTCCTGCAAATCTATAGTTGAATCTCTCCAATCAGGTTACCGTCCCTGCCACAGCACTGAACTGACCCCAAAGTCGTATGGCTGTTATCTTCATCGTCCTGGGAGCCTCTGCAGCCCATGATACCATTGACCACACGAGCATTCCGCCCAGCACTATCTTTAACATCCAGCTCACTGAGATTGTGCTCACTGAGATTGTGCTCACCAGGTCCCACTCTACCACTGCTGGGAAGGACAAGAACAGCAAGATTATTGGAACTACCATGTTTCCCTAATTTGAATATGTTCCTTCATAAGTGGTGGATTTCTGAAGTTCTAATGAAACATTAACTGCTTTTTCGCAAGAATCTGCCAGATCTGCTGAGTATTTCTGGCATTTTCTGTTTTTATTTCCAATTGCCAACAGCCACAGTATTTTACTTTTGTAATTTAGGTCATTGATTGATACAAGGTTTTTAGATTCATTGGATATTTAAATCAAGTTTTATACTTAAAAGGAGTAAATTACCATAATAATAGTTTGTCACCTAGTGGCGTACAGGCACTGTTATGCAGAGTTGTCTAATCTGTGTTGTTGGTGAAATGGGTTCATCGATAAATTTGTGAATTTTGATTTGAGCAAAATTTAATATTTGCAGTACTGTAAATCGCAGTTAACCAAAAATTCCACTGCCATCAACCAGTATAGTTTCCTCCTTTTGCTTGATTTCAGTTCTACTTGCCTTTTGACTGCACCTGCGTGGCCTATATTATTGCTGTCTAATATGTCATAACAATATTCGTTCTAAGCGAATAAAATCCAAAGCCCGCATATGTTGGAGACACACATAGCGCATGATAGTCATTGCATTGAATTCCACTTGTATTTCCTCACTTCTCCCCAATTTTCTCATTTTGTTCTAACTGAAGAATATTAAAAGTTGCCAGAATTTAAAAAAAAAGTAAATCAGGATCCATAGAAATCATATCTAATGCCCTGATTGTATTTCCCACAGTATTATAAAGAAAACAGCCACATCTTTGAGCTGCAAGTGCAGCCTGTTGGTTTGACATTTAGTTTTTAGTAATCAGTTAAACTTTCCCCACGTGTTCACGACTGAAATAATTTAAACGCTGAAGGGATAGGATAAATGGTTTGAACACTTGCCCACAAATCCTTTTCTTGAAAATAGTTCAAATAATTCAACTAAGTCAAGAAAATATCCCATTTTGTAAAGCCCTGTTTGAGATCAATTAAAATAATGACAGTATCCAATTAGTTTGCACTTTCAAGAATGCAGAAGACATTATTAACATGTTGCAAAGTGAGCTATGTACGATAGAAATGGACTAGACCGAGCTGAACACAGACCAGTGATGGTTTTTATTTTGCCAGTAACCTTGGCTCGGTTGTAATTACACTGAAACTGTCAGGGTTCACACTCATTACTGTGTATAATCTATAGCAGCCACACATGCCTGGATAGACATGGAAACTTGGACACTGCTGTGATACCCTGCTCCTCTACAACGTGCGCTGTGCCAGTTTTCATGAATGCAATCAGTGATTTGACAAAATGTTCAACTTTTTTAATGCACTATTGTTGTCAAAACCATTGAAAAAAGTTAAACCTTTGTTGGATGAGGTAGAACATGCTACTGCTGTACAACTAATTTTTAGACCCAGCATGTCAAGCCCTGCACACTCTCATTCCAGTATTTTCTGAAATAAAAAGCATATGATATTTCAGATACTCTTAATCCCACGTGCATTCCCAATCTTTATTTCTTTCTCTGTAGAATGATTGCACAATGAACGATGATTTGTCCTTTTACGCTCCTGCTTTGAAAACTCTTCAATCTGATTGGCTTCTCAGTTTGATGATTTCATTGTTTTGCATGCAAGAGATAGCAGAATATAATTGATATTGTAGTTGGTGAAATTGACTCTACAGTACCCGCTAAATCTTTATGGATGGCATTCTGCGTTGTCAGCGGCAAGCACATCCCTTTGCTAACCGCAAAATCTGGGCCCATAGGTTTTGACAAATGTTATACATTCTCTGGATTTGTATTCTCGTTGGACAGTGGATCTTGAGAAGATCATTGAAATAACTATGATTCAAAACTTGAAGCAATGATGATATTTAAGTAATTGCCATTGCAGTTTGCTTTATTTTGGGCACCGTTGAGTTAAGAACAAGTTTAATGTTCACGTTGGGTGTTTTTAGATGGCAAGAAAATAATTGGACTTGGTCAGCGGACTTTGCCACAGACTGGGAAAAGTGTGATGAAATGGCAAAGTGGGCTGGGGTTGAAAGAAAAGTAATAGCATGGTTGTGAGGGAGATTGAAGGCAGGGGATAAAATAGTGATACTGCAGTGCACAGGCACTTGCTGTACTTTTGAGACCATTGCCACAAGAAAGATCAGGGGAGGAGGGAACATATCAGTCAGTATTTTTAAACCTATTTTCCCAGGACCCACTTTTGCCAACTGACCAACCTTCATAACACATGTCACATTTGCTACCTTTAATGCGAAAGGGGAGCCAGCTTGTTTCTCACGATCTCACTCCAATCAGATTCACAGGAAGAGAGGGCAATGCACATCAGGTGCAGAGTTCAGCCAGTTCCTTTGTGTCATCTTCATCTTAGTGAGAATGGAAAATCCAACCTCACACACGTAAGTTGTCGTGAAGGGCAACACCAACAAAATGCTTGTTTTACTCAGCACTGGATACTCTTGGAATCTTCCTGGGCTTTTGGTGTTTTTGTAATGTGCTGTCAGGTACAACAGCTTGGTCTTTTCATTTGGAGTCAGCTGTAAGTTAATAACTGACTCTGGGGTCTCAACCTCAAAAATAATTTTTCACCCACTCCTTTGTTTCAAAATCTGAAACTTGTACTCTCGTTTGCCAGTGCTTCTCTGCATATAATACACAGGAGCTTTCCATCCTTATTTTTTATTTTTTTTTATTTTTATAAATTTAGAGTACCCAATTCATTTTTTCCAATTAAGGGGCAATTTAGTGTGGCCAATCCACCTATCCTGCACATCGTTTTGAGTTGTGGGGGTGAAACCCACGCAAACACGGGGAGAATGTGCAAACTCCACACTGACAGTGACCCAGAGCCGGGATCGAACCTGGGACCTCGGTGCTGTGAGACAACAGGGCTAACCCACTGCGCCACGGTGCTGCCCTTTTGCATCCTTATTTGCATTGTCACAATTGACAAAACCATTCCTCAAGAAATCGTATTTATACTGTTTTGCACCCAAATTAAGTTTCTTCTTTGTAGGCTGTTAACCAGAGGCCCTGGAGCTCTGCACAGAGCTAACATTTAACACTGCTGAGTCCTGCCTTGGACTCTCCTGTGAAGCTCTCTCCAGTGGAATGTGTCATGAGATCCTGGCCAGTAGGTACACTGCCTATTTGTGTGTCTGGCCATCTCTTACTTGTAATGATTCATCTTCACACTTCCTCTTGCCTTGTTTGCTAGCAGCTAGAAAGTTGAAGACTCTCCTCCATCATTTGATGCTAAAAGCACGTGCATACAGGGTGCTTGATGTTAAGTGTAGGTGCAGGGCATATACTGCTGCCGCTTCTGGCCAGAAAACCGCACACAATCTCCTTTCCTTCTCGGCAGTGCGGGTGGAACGGTGGTGCGATGGTTAGCGCTGCTGCCTCATGGCACCCAGGACCCGGGTTCGATTCCGGCCCAGCATCACTGTCTGTGTGGAGTTTGCACATTCTCCGTGTGTGTGCGTGGGTCTCACCCCCACAACCCAAAGATATGCAGGGTAGCTGGATTGGTCACGCTAAATTGCCCCTTAATTAGAAAAAGAATGAATTGGGTACCTTAAATTTATAAAACGAAAATGTGGCAGTGGACGCCCTTCTCAATACAAATGCAGGTTGCGGCTGTTGGGCGCTTTTCCCGCGATCTGGAACACCACCACTGATTGCTCTGCGACCTTCCCGACACCCGCCAGTGACCTACCGGGGGGTCGCGACCTACATTTAAAATCCTGGCATGTGACTAGAGCTTCAACCTTTTCTGATCATTTCAATGTGCTTGTAGGAAGAGGCATCTCTCCCATTATTTTTTTCCTTTATTCGTTCATGGAACATGCATATTGCTGACAAAGCCAGCATTTGTTGCCCATCCCTAATTGTCCTTGAACTGAGTATTTCAGTGGGCAGTTGAGAGTTAACCACATTGTTGCGGATTTGGAGCCACACGTAGGCATGATCAGGTGAGGATGACAGATTTCCCTTTCTAAAGGACGCGAGTGAACAAGATGGCCTTTTACAAGAACCAATGGTAGTTTTGTGGCACCATTACTCAGACTAACTTTACATTCTAGATTTGAACTGAATTCAAATTTCGCCAGCTGCCGTGTACCTAGAGCAGGACCCCCCGATTACTAGTCGAGGGACATTATCGCAACGTCACCATCTCCCCCTAAAGCTGGTTTCTTGCAGTGATTCGCTAAAGAAGTGCGACTTGTCACCACCTGGGGGGGGGGGGGGGGGGGGGGGGGGCAAGGATTAACAACTGACAGTAGGCAGTAGTGAGGCAAATGTGAAATTCAGTCAGTGGCAAACGTTTAACCAAGTCCACAGGAGTGTTTTCTCTTGCATTTGTTTTCTCTTGCATTTCCAAGCAAAAAGCGATCTCAAAGTAATGAAGTAACTCATGAAGAATGTGTGAGTAGCTATGGCAGACAAACATGGGAAGATGGGAGGAG
The DNA here is from genome assembly GCF_902713615.1 of Scyliorhinus canicula. Taxonomy (NCBI): domain Eukaryota; kingdom Metazoa; phylum Chordata; class Chondrichthyes; order Carcharhiniformes; family Scyliorhinidae; genus Scyliorhinus; species Scyliorhinus canicula. The sequence continues at coordinate 171,488,442 of NC_052155.1, forward strand.
GACAATGATGCCATCAGCTGAACAAGTAGAATGAAACCTGCGAGGAGAACCCTGCTGGCATTTATACTGCCGAGGGTTAGGAAATATCTACTCTTGGTGTGAATGTAAATTTCTAGAACTCTGTATTTGTATAAATATGTAAAACATTGTTAGAGGTGAAAATATTCACACAAAGGCCTTTTGGATGAGTAAAGAAGCAGTTTATTATATCAGAATTCTGGGAGAAAGGCCAGAGGCTCTGCAGCCTTTGGACAGCACTCTCTCACTTGAGCTAAGGCCCCCGCCCCCCGGTTAATATACAGATTTGAAAGCAAATTCAGTTTGTAATCTCATTTACATACAGCCGATCACCTTTATTCGCGTCACAATTCATTACATGCAACTAATTAGTTCTCCAGTATCTCAGTCCATGCCATAAATGGTTATTAGTTTGTAATCTACAGCCTTTTCCTGTTGTTGCTAATTCTTCAGCTTGTGGCTAGCTGGGCAGAGCAGGGATATCTTGAGGCATTCAGACCGTGGGCAAAGTTTGTTAATAGTCCATTGTCTCTGAGTACGCACCTGGCGATGAGTCATTTGTTTTGCACACGGGGCTGTTATTCCAGTAGCAGACACAGAAAGTACATCGAACTGCAGAGTTAGATACAATTTGCAACGTAGTTAAGAATTAGTTATATATTGTAAAAAGCAGGATTTCCCACCAACATGTCCCATAATCATATAATGTGAGAGGCAGAAGAGACAGAATTTTCTCACCAACAAACATATTTACAAATAACTTTGAGACAAAAGGTACAGGTGAGGAAGCCAACGGAAGCAGGATTCTAATTAAATTTAAATTGAGGGAAGGCAGGAGGCTGAAAGGTGGCAAGACGTTAAAAAAAAGAAAATATTATATTTAAAATTGAACTTCTTTGAGGTGCTATAGAGGTCTGATTCATAGGCGAATGATATGTGCAGTGTATGTACAGAATTTAATACAGATAGATTGAGTTAATTGGGAGCTTAATCTTTGAATGAGGCAAGGTGATTTTTAAAAAAAAGGAACCCAGCAGTCATTAGCACCATGCCTCATTATAACCCTGTGCTGTCCTGTAGTCCCTGTCTTCGATTTTTAAATATTTACATTCAAACTGTTATTGCGGATTATCTTTGATAGAAAAATTGAAAATGCATGGAAATACTCATCCGGCCTGGAAGCATCTGTGAAGAAACAAACGGGACCAACCTTCTGGCACAATCCACTTTTTAATACAGGTCACAAACCGGAAATATAAATTGTTCCTCTCTCCGCAGATGTTGCCCCACCTGCTCAATAAGCATTTTTTGTTTGCATTTCAGATTTCAAGCACCCACAGTATTTTGCTTTTGACAGAAAATGTTTGGCTTGTAACCTGCATTTGGTGCGCAAGAAGGTTATAGAGTGTACTACTGGTATAAAATGAAAGCAAATAATCCAATTTGGTTGGTAAATCTATTAATGCAGCACTGAAATAAGTGTTGAAAAAAGTATTCCTCATTTTGCAATATTTTTATAAAAAGAGCAGTAAATACAGACTAACAAGTGCACAGATTCTATTTTATATATCCCAGTTGAAAAGTAAGTGCCTGAATTGGTTTGTAAATGATAATCTTGAGGCTGAATAAGTGATTGTGTGGGGGAAAAAGTACAAAAGACTATAGCAACGTTGCAATAAATTAGTCTTGAGTTAAAGCGCTAAACTGTTTTGTTTACAGGGTCCCTTGGTACGATGGTTGAAAGTTAACTTCAGTGAAGCTTTCATTGCATGGATTCATGTGAAAGCGTTACGGGTTTTTGTAGAGTCTGTTCTAAGGTATGGCATTGTGAAATTTCAAATTTGTGAATTTATTAATGTAATTGCAAATGTGGTTACACAATCTCTTATTGTTTTTGTTCAGTTTCAACTCTTAATTTGTAATGATTGTAAATGAGTGCTTTTTGTTCGAGGTTGGTTATTTTACTATTGATCACAAGCTCCTTCACTCCTTCATGGCATCTCACTCGAGATAAATCACCCCTCCAGCCAGAAATTCTACATTGGAGACAAAATTCTGATGATCTACATTTTACATTGCTTAATGTTACTCCTGGGTGGCGATCAACTTTAATTTTTTTTTTTAATTCTACTTCCAATTTGAGTTGGATTGTTTTTATATCTGAAAATATGTATTTGATTTTTCACTCTTTGGTTTGAATGATGTTATAAAAAAATGGGATCTTTCTTGGGATAAGGAGAGGCAGTATTTTTTCTAAATGATTCAGTTACCAATACTGACCAACTTCAGCCAAAGATTATTCTGTACTGCATAATAATTTAATTGGACATTTGTTTATGTACAAATAATAATGATGGCGTTTTATTCAAGGAACATGTTCATAGCCCAAAGGCTAAATTGCAGTGCTGTTTACATTGGAAAATTAATATAAGGGCTAAATAATCGTGATACAAACAAGTAACAATCATCTCACAACAAAAATAAGCAAATTCAGCAGGCAACAGAGAAATGGTGGACAGGATGTTAAAAGAAGAGTAAAATTGAAATAAAATGATACGGAAATTATAAACTAATAAACTACATGCACTGAATAATTTAAGTATTTAATCGAGGATCCGAACCATGTGAGGAATGGGGCTACGTTGGTAACTTTCTGTCCTAACATCTACTCCATTCTGAGGAAGAGCTCAAAACTGAAACATCCGATAACTCCTGTTTTTTGATCGATATTGCCTGACCTGCTAAATATCTCCAGCATTGTAGAATCATAGTAAACGCTCAACATTTTGCTATTCTACGTTTGTTAGATGGTGTAGTTCCACCCACATCTAATCTTTGAGGATTCACACAATTGCGTGAAATGTTTAACTAAAATGCAAATTCTAAGATTTTCCAATCATTTGAATTATGGTTTTCAAGAATGAAGGAAATATGGGCATGAGTTATATCATTGTCCACCCATGTATAATTCACAAGATAGTCATTAATCCCTTTTTTTTTTTCAACATAATTAAAATTGTTCGTAATGGAGTTTCAATGTTATATCTACTTGTCTCTACTATTAACAAGCAGTTCGCATGAAACCTGTGTAGATCATTTGAAAAAGGATTGGTAACGGACTTCAATGATTATTGCTCTTCATTTGGGTGGAGTGTTAAGAGTACATTGGTCTGCTAAGCTTACTCCAAATTCTTTAACCACTTTCATCAAAACTGCGTCAGTGCTGAGAACCAGTGTCAAGCAAAGTTGGTTAAGAAAATTCTCCATGTTCATAGGTAGCCCAGAGTATTTTATCTACCTTTTGTCAATTCAGGTCTGCTTCAAGCTATGTTAGATGCAGCACTTTCCATAACTATTGATGCTTCTTGCCTTGGCAGCCTGCACAGCTGTGTTGTTGGAGGCTCAGTAAACCAATCTATTCAGACCAAACTGAATTAAGTATTTGGATATGGTTCCCAACTACAAGAGTTCGCATTTCTATTTGTATTTCCTGAGTGATAACGTTCTACCAAGTTAAATCACTCAGGCCACATAATTTGAGTGTGCTCTGTATCAGACAAACAACTTCATGGGCTTTTGGTCACCATATTGAAGTTTGATTGATTAAAGCAATGGGACTATTTTGAACACTGTTAATGTATCTGCTTCTACAACCTCCCTGGCAATGCTTTCCAGGCACTCGCCACCCTCTGTGTAAAAATAAATAAATAAATAAAATAAAAATAAAAATCTCACATTTCCTCTAAACTTTGCTCCACGGACCGTAAACCTATGCCCCCTGGTGACTGACTCCTCCACCCTGTGAAAGAATGCCTGCCTATCCACTCTATCCATGCCCCTCAATCTTAGAACATAGAACATAGAACAGTACAGCACAGAACAGGCCCTTCGGCCCTCGATGTTGTGCCGAGCAATGATCACCCTACTTAAACCCACGTAACCCGTATACCCGTAACCCAACAATCCCCCCATTAACCTTACACTACGGGCAATTTAGCATGGCCAATCCACCTAACCCGCACATCTTTGGACTGTGGGAGGAAACCGGAGCACCCGGAGGAAACCCACGCACACACGGGGAGGACGTGCAGACTCCACACAGACAGTGACCCAGCCGGGAATCGAACCTGGGACCCTGGAGCTGTGAAGCATTGATGCTAACCACCATGCTACCGTGAGGCCCAATCTTCTAGACCTCTATCAGGTCACCCCTCATCCTCTGTTGTTCTAATGAAAACACATGGTCACATTGAGCACCTATTTAAAATTCATAAAAGGGCACTTGGGTGTAGAACACTCCCACTCCAAAGGACAGAGGATATAAAGATCTTGCTCCTTATTTCAATTGATGACAGATCCTGCAAAATGGATGTGCACACAGCAGTTTAAAAAATGGCGATATTTTAATTACGGCAATATTATTTGATGTACTGCAAACAGCCAGCAGCTGCAATGGCAACTGCCGGTTTATTAGTGGCGTGGAAATTTAAGGAAATATCAGGAGTGCAAACAGGATAACATCTCTTTCTCACCTGATGCCCAAATGTCATTCCTTACTGATTTATACACAGCCAGCCTTTAGAGTTAATCGATTGTCATTCATTTCTCATCAGAATTAAAACAGTTTTTGGAAAATCATAAAACTGAGACACCAAAATATTAAATCAGGGCATGATATTATAAACATAATTGTTTATTGGTATTAACTTTGTTACAGTGCGGCAAGAAGCTCAGGCAGATTCAGGGCAGTGAACACCGGTAGTCGAATGAAACAAATGTAGTAGCATCACCTAGTGTGGCAGGACTGAATGTAAGCATGGTAAATGAGGTGCTACGTAATACCCAGTTTAAAAAAAATAAAAATGTCAATCACTATTACTGTAACAAAATCTAGACACGGCATGACAAAGTCGAAAGTCTTCCATACGAGAGAGCGGTGCTTGACCTAATTTTAGGGAATGAAGCCAGGCAGGTGGTACAAATATCTGGGGAAGCATTTTGGTGATCGTGACCATAACACGGTAAGTTTTAAGGTAGCTATGGAAAAGGACAAAGATGGACCAGAAATAAACGTCCTGAATTGGGGGAAGACCAATTTTCATAGGATAAGACCAGATCTGGCCAAAGTGAGCTGGGAGCAGCTACTTGTAGGAAAATCCACATCGAAGTAGTGGGAGTCATACAAAAAGGACATGGAAAGAGTACAAAGCCAACATGTTCCCATAAAGGTAAAGGTTGGGACCAGAAAGCCCAGAGAATCCTGGATGCCAAGGACTATACGAGATTGGATAAGGAAAAAGAAAGGAGGCTTATGGCAGATACAGGGGGCTCAAAACAGTGCATGTCCTAGAGGAATATAGAAAGTGCAGGGAGGTACTTAAAAAAAAAAGGCAGGCGAAGAGTAGGCATGAAAAAAACAATGACAGGCAAAATAAAGGAAAATCCCAAGATGTTTAGAAGTGTATTAAAGGCAAGAGGGTAACCAAGGGAAGTGTAGGGACAAAAGTGGCAATCGTGGAGCGGAAAGAGGCGAGGTGGTAAATGAATATTTTGCATCTGTGTTCACCATGGGGAAAGACTAGGTATAGAAAACAGGGAGGAGGACTGTGATATAATTGAAGACATTCGCGTTGAGAGGGGGGAAAGTTTTGGGTTTAGAAGTGAATAAATCCCCTGGACCAGATGACATGTACCAATGCTAGTGGTCCCCAACCTTTGTTATAGCACTGCACACCTTTGTATTATAAAATAAATGTTGAGATACCTCCTATTTTCTCCAACTGAGCTGCCCCCCACACAAAAACATTTTTATCTCTAAAACCTCTTAAAAAAAACATGTCACGCCACCATTTAATACAATTTTAATTAAGAAGTTTACAATGAAAGCCTTATCACCTTTTGCGTGTGAAATAAAATATAGGAGTCTGTTTCCCTTTTCTTAACTTTATTGGTTCTTGCTTCTTACCTCTGTCTTCCCGAAATGGGAACTTGTTTTTATTTTACTTATTCTGTTCTTTTTTTCAACCTATCTCCTTCATTTCTTTCCAGGTTCTTGTGCCCTTTTTTGTGTTTTGTTTTTTTCCGCAGGTCTTTAACTTTGTCCTTAACTGTGTTATCGGCAGGACAGCACGGCGCAGTGGTTAGCATGGCACCGAGGTCCTAGGTTCGATCCCGGCACTGGGTTACTGTCCGCGTGGAGTTTGCACTTTCTCCCCATGTTTGCGCGGGTTCGCTCCCACAACCTAAAGATCTGCAGGTTAGGTGGATTAGCTACGCTAAATTGCCCCCTAATTGAAAAAAATGAATTGGATGCTCTAAATTTAAAATAAAAAACTCTGTTATCGCCATCTCCAATTCCCAAAGAACCTGGAATCTCCTGAGCATGCACCAGCCAGGAAAGGGCCACACATGCGCAGATCTGAATTTGTTTACATCAGTTAGGCCCATGCGTATGCACCTGACCAACGTAAAAAATCCAAACCGTGCATGTGCAGCCCATTGCCAGCTGGCACATGCATAGGAGGCCCAAGGTTCATCGGGACTTGGCAATGCTGAGCCACGGAGCGGAAATTAAAGATTAGATTTTGTATATTTACGCTAATGTTTAATTGTTTTGTATCTTATTTTGTGGCACACTTGTCGAGCCTTCAGGGCACGCCGTTTGGGAACCTCTGCCCTAGGCTGCTGTGTGAGGCAAAGGGAAATATTGGAAAAAATTTTGAGGAACAGAATTGGTGTCCGCTTGGAGAGGAAAGAATTAATCTAGGATAGTCGGCATAGCTTTGTCAGGGGAGATAATGTGTAACAAATTAAATTGATTTTTTTTGAGGAGGTGACGAAGTGCGTGTAAGAGAATAATGTAGTTGATAAAGTCTACATGGACTTCAGTAAGGCTTTTGACACGGTCCTGCATGGAAGACTGATAAAGAAGGTAAGAGCCCATGGGATCCAGAGCAAATTGGATCCAAAATTGGCTTAGTGCCAGGAGGCAGAGGGTGATGGTTTTTGTCACTGGATGCCTGGGTCCAGTGGATTGGTGCTGGATCCCTTGCTGTTTGTCGTGTACATTAATGATCGCAATGTGAATGTGGGGGGTATGATCAATAAGTTTGCAGATGACTCAAAAATTGGTGATGTGGTAAATAACAAGGAGGAAAGCCTTTGATTACAGGATGATATCGACGGGCTAGTCAGATGGACAGAACTGCTGCAAATGACATTTAACCGTGAAAAGTGTGAGATGCATTTTGGGAGGACTAACGAGGCAAGGGAATACATAATGAGTGGTGGGACACGATGAAGATATTGGCGGCCAGAAGGACCTTGGGGTATATGTCCATAGTACCCTGAAGGTAGCAGGACAGATGGATAAGGTGGTTAAGAAGGCATATGGGATGGTTGCCTGTATTACCCCAGGCATAGAATATAAGTAAGAAGTCTTACAACACCAGGTTAAAGTCCAACAGGTTTGTTTCAAACACGAGCTTTCGGAGCACGGCTCCTTCTTCACCTGAAGAAGGAGCCGTGCTCCGAAAGCTCGTGTTTGAAACAAACCTGTTGGACTTTAACCTGGTGTTGTAAGACTTCTTACTGTGCTCACCCCAGTCCAACGCCGGCATCTCCACATCATAGAATATAAGGGCAGGGAGGTTAAGATGGAGCTGTATGACATGCCCTATAGGTCACAGCTAGAGTACTGTGTGCAGTTCTGGTGGCCACACAGGAAGGATTGCACTAGAAAGGGTACAGAGGAGATTCACCACGATGTTGCCTGGGCTGGAGTGTTTCAGCTATAATGATGGGCTGGGGTTGTTCTCCTTGGAGCAGAGAAGGCTTAGATTGAGGTGTACAAAATTATGAGGGACACAGATAGGAAGAAACCTTTCCCCTTAGTAGAGGGGGGTCAAAAACCAGGGGGCCTAGATTTACGGTGAGGGGACTTGAGGAAAAGCTTTTTCACCAAGAGGGTGGTGAGAATCTGGAACTCACTGCCTGAAAGAAGATAAGAGGCGGGCACCCTCACAGTATTTAAGAAGCATTTAGATGAGCACTTGAAATGCCATAATATACAAGACTACAGACCAAGTGCTGGAAAATGGGATTAGAATAGATAGGTGCTTGATGACTGGCACAGACACGATGGGCCGTAGAGCCTCTTGCTGTGCTGTGAAACACTAACTCTCTACACAATTGTAAATGTTTTAACATATGGAATGTACATTAGATTTCTATGTTATGTAGGACTTTTAAAAATAGAGTGTTCTGCTATGTTGTATCTGAGAAATTTAGTAGTTCTTTGGGAGAAACTGATCTCTTTTCAAAGGCACACCTTATTTAAGTTTTCTTAATCTTTTCAACTGTTAATTTTTGAAAAATGCCAGGAAGCAGAGGTAGTTTTAAGTAACCTATATTTGTATTTTTGGATATGAGAAATGAGATATAGATTTAAGTGAGTTCAATTGTGTGTGACTGTAAGAAATGGTTAAAACTTTAGTTAGATTCACATTTAACAAAGATGCTTGCATGCATGGGGGTTTTGGTTTAATGTCAAACTGTGCCTACATTGTAGTTTACAACGTGAAAACACACATGTGAAGATTCGGTTGTTGCTTAGCAACCAGGGGCCACTTTTGAGTTAGAAATAATTTTTGAGTTTAGTTTTAAACTGGATCCAAGGCAGTTGGAACTAGGTAGCTGGAGTGGAAGCATTTCTCAAAGAAGATTGCCAGAAGCAGAGAAACAGAACAGTGGAGTAATGGGAGGAAAGCAAGTCCCGGATATTAAAAAGCAGGTAGTTCTAGAAATCGGGGAATGAAAGAGAAGTCCCAGGGAGACTGAAGTCAAAGGGACAAAAGGAACTTTAATCTGAACAAGGTACCCTTCACCGAAGTTAAAGAAAGGGGCAGAGAGATGCTCACAGTTAAAGACTGAGCTGAAAGCTGCAGACCTGGTGAAGTTGGCTAGTGAGAAACCAGATATCTGAAGTAATGTTTATTAATGATATTTAAAATATCCAACTGAGGGGCAGTTTAGCGTGGCCAATCCACCAAACCTGCACATCTTTTGGGTGTTGGCTGAGACCCACTCAGACAGGGGGAGAATGTGCAAACTCCACAAGGACAGTGACCTGGGGCCGGGATCGAACCTCGGCACCGTGAGGCAGCAGTGAATGCACATGGCAATTCAAGGTAGAGGAATATTGAAAGGAAAGATGGGATTCCTGCTGAAGCATCTGTGAGAAAGCATTGTTTGGGAGAAGATTTTTTTCGAGATTGCAGTTTGGAAACAGTTGTGAAATTGGTGTTCCTGCGAGGTCTCTTGACTCAGTGTGAGAAGCATCTTGTGGAGGTGGTGGGGGGGGGGGGGGGGATTTGATTAGAGGTCCACAGACTGTGTCGGGTGGCGTCTGACGCTTGGTTTCAGAGTAGGTAGTGTCTGATCACAGTTGGCCTGTTGGTTTACAGGGATTGTGTGCTTACTGGGAACCATCTTGTGTAAAATATGTTCTGTAACTTGTGTTACCCTTAGAAGTCTGTCACATTTGTGTACATGGGGTGAAGGAGTATTGTGTTGTCAATCTTTTCATGTTTAATAAATGTTTTATTCTTTTGTAAAAAGCTAATTGGCAGTCCTGTGACACTCTGTTCATTCACGTTTCTCAAAAAATGTAAGGTTATGGTCTATTGATCAAAGGTTATGGTCTATTGATTAAAAGTTATGGTCTATTGAGCCAAGGTTCCATTTTTTGACTTGCCTGTCCAGCAGTATCATCAGCTGGGATCAAAACAAGAAGAATTTGAGTCTTCAAATGAAGGGTTGGTTAATGTTTATTTTAATGTACAAGCTACAAAGCATTTCTATATGTGTGTAGCACAGTGCTTTGCTCATGAAATGAGCAGGAAATGCCCCTAATATATCTCTACCATTCTTTGTCACTTTGTAATTTTGTCTTGCCTCTTGTATCCAGGTATGGTTTGCCAGTGAACTTCCAAGCTATGCTTTTACAACCTAACAAAAAGATGATGAAAAAGCTTCGGGAAATACTCAATGATCTATATAAACACCTGGACAGCAGTGCAGCTGCCATCATTGATGTAGGTACCTGCATGGCACCATTTTATGTCCTACTTGATCTATTGGTCTTTAGCTTTTCTAATTGCTCCCCTGGTTAAGGTGGATAGCAGAGGTATGCAGATTGGGAATGTCTCTGGTGGGATCTTTGGGCTGCTCTAACTTAACTGACACCTATTTGGAGCATCAGTTGGGAAAAACAGGCACCCTTTCCTCAGGACTTGAGAGTTGTCCAGGCTTCCAGCTCCTGACTGGCATCGAGCATTTAAATGTTATCAAAATCATACCTTATCAATAGGATTGTATACTAGATGTTAACGTTTTAAAGGACTGAACAGAACAAGGGTGGGAGGGGGGTTAGATGAAGAAATAAAATATTATTCAGAACGTCACATCTGTCTGCAGTTCCATCCATTCATTAATCCAATACCTATGTTGTAGGTGATTGTTGAACTGTGAGGATTTCACCAGCATAACTGACTCACATAGGAAGCAAAGAAACACAGAAAATAGTAGGCCATTCAGCCCCTCGAGCTTGCTCTGCCGTTGAATACGATCATGGCTGATCCTCTATCTCAATGCCATACTCCCCATACTCCTTGATACCTTTAGAGTCTCGAAATCTATTCATTTCCTTCTTAAATATATTCAGTGGCTTGGCCTCCATAGCCTTCTCTAGTCGAGACTTCCACAGGCTCGTCACCCCTCATGGATGGAGAAATTTCTCCTCATCTCAGTCCCAAATGGTCTCCCCTGTATCCTTAGACTGTGACCCCTTGTTCTATACCCTCAACAGCCAGAGGAAGCAACACCCCTGCACCCAGAGCCGGTGCAGACTCGATGGGCCAAATGGCCTCCTGCACTGTAAATTCTATATCTATATCAGTCTGTGCAGCCCTGTCATAATTTATTAACTCTAATTATGGTTTTGTCTTGAGTTCCAGTCCAGCGTGTTTTAAAAAAAAAAAAAAATGGCTATAATCATTGTTTAATTTGATAGACACTTCTTGACGAAAGTTCACAATGGCCCACATGCCAAAGTGCTGACACTCCTAAACATCCCGTCCAGCAAACGGGCATCTAATCACCGGGAAGACGTGTTAAAAATGATAAAGAATTGTGGGAAATTTATCTCTTCCCTTCAAGCAACCAGAGTGTTCCAGAAGATCACAGTGAGCATGAGACATGTCAACTACTATTCCTCCCACCTTTTTTATGCAGTGGTATCAGCCTTTTGAATGTTTGAAGGGAACTCGCACTCGCTGCACAAGTCAGTAACTTATCCTTCAGCTTGATGGACCTCTGATGGGGCGGTGGTTGGGGGGGGGGGGGGGGGAGATAAAAGATACTTAACCTAGTTCTTTGTTTACATATTTTGTATGAATATGCCGTAGTTCTACTTAATTCAAATAGTTTATTGACATGGGTGCATTTTGGTCCTTTCATTATTTTTAATGCCTCGAAACTCTCATGGCTATGCTACTATAGAGTAAAAGGATCTTTTCTAAGCCAATTGTGATACTTCAGGGTGTTTAAAAGATGATTCGATTTAGTGATCCTCTTTAAACCTTCATAAGGGTCAGTATTTCACCCACCATTGTTATCTTTGTTATCTTAGCCTTTTCACTCCTTGATGGAGCATAGTTCACAGACAAATCCTCTTCATCTAATCCTGTCTTGGGCCAAACTCTCCAGTTGTTGCCATGTATAGCCCTTGGCTCTCATCTCCTTTTCTGTATCCCACCCCCATGTTTGTCTTGTACCTTGCTTTCTCTTCCTTGCGGGTTCCATGCAAGAGCTCGCCGTGTAATGTTGTTCTTTGGCTTCCTCAAAGTATGGCCTATCCAATTCCACTTTTGCCATTTTGATTTGGAGGACCATTGGGTCTTGTTTTATCTCCTCCCATAGCCTAATATTATTGATGGTATTTGGCCAGTGTATCCTAAGAATCCTTCTGAGGTATTTGTTGATGAAGATTAGATTTTCATCAACATTGTTTTGATGGTCTTCCATGTTTCTAAGCCATCAGTATGTGGTTGTGGGATAATAAAGCCAAGTCACCTGCAGTCTAAATCTTCCAGCTGTTCTGTGAGAGTTCAGTTTATGCCATTTCTTCTACCTGATGTTGTTTGTCTCACAATCCAATTCATTGCCAGCAAAAATAGGAAAGGTGACATCCAACAGCCGTCTTGCTCCAGTTTGTACGTTGAATTTATCAGAGAGAGCTTCCCTGCGCAAGACTTGATTGCTCATTCTATCGTAGGTATTCTTCGTGAGCAGATTATTTTCCCTGGAATGCCATAGCTCAACATCAACTTCCATAGCGTGTTTTGATCAATGCTGTCAAATACCCTCTCGTAGTCTACTAAACTAATTTAGATCAATGAGTTCCATTCCAATGATTGACTGATTATAATCCGTAGGGTTACATAGAACAGTACAGCACAGAACAGGCCCTTCGGCCCTCGATGTTGTGCCTACTCAAACCCACGTATCCACCCTATACCCGTAACCCAACAACCCCCCCCCCTTAACCTTACTTTTTTTAGGACATTACGGGCAATTTAGCATGGCCAATCCACCTAACCCGCACATCTTTGGACTGTGGGAGGAAACCGGAGCACCCGGAGGAAACCCACGCACACACGGGGAGGACGTGCAGACTCCACACAGACAGTGACCCAGCCGGGAATCGAACCTGAGACCCTGGAGCTGTGAAGCATTTATGCTAACCACCATGCTACCGGGTTGCTACTTAATCCACCCAAGATCTTTCTTTGAGGAATCCTGCCAAATCGTTAAGATGTCTTCTACTGCCCCTTTCAGTCTGTCGACTATGATGTGGTACAGTACTTTCCCTGGCACAGAGAGTACTATTATCTCACGATAGTTCTTACAAAGACTGAGATCGCCCTTCTTCGGAAGCTTCATCACATAACTTTCCTTCCAATCTGATGCCATTCTTTCACTGTACCACGGTACACGTGACAAAACCAATCCAAATCCTCCCATATTTTCCTCCGGAATCCATAGAGCATCTCCACAAAAGTGCTACTATCTGCCTTGAGAGCTTCTGCTGGTTTTTTGTCTAGTCCAGCTGCTTTGTCACGTTTCAGTGATGAGATGGCTTTCCTGATTTCTGCTCTTATTTCACCATGCGAGGATCTCAAAACTGAACACCGTATTCTAAAGGAGGCCTAATAAAGGGTTTGTACAAGGATCAGGTGGCCCCAGCAACGACCCTTGGTAAGATTCTGGGATCCCAGAGTTGCATCTTTCCTATCTGCTGGAAGGTGAGCCATTGGTTACACCTGTGAAACGAAGACACTCGTAAAAATATTTGATGGACAGAATAGCTTTGCAGCTTGTCACATCAGACAAACAATAATGGGCCCCGCCTTACTTTACAGGTCAGTGCTTGTTGAATTGGCTGGCTTACCTTTGCACCAGCCTGATCTTCTGTCAAGGGATTTCTTACCGAGTCACTAATTGTCCTGTCATCATGCCTCACCGTCCCTCCTTGATGTGAGAATCACGGCAACACATTGACTAGCTACAGTTCTTGCTGAACTTAATAAATGAAAGCCCTTCTTTTAGCACACCCAGCTCTCCCCTGAAACTTTCTAACCAATCTCATTGTCTGAAACTGATATGAGAGAAACTCATTTCTGTTAAATGCTGTTTGGTCCAACCATATATTTTTTTAAATTAAGGGGCAATTTAGCGTGGCCAATCCACCTACCCTGCACATCTTTGGTTTTAAGGGGGGGGGTGAAACCCACGGAAACACAGGGTGAATGTGCAAACTCCACACTGACAGTGACCCTGAGCCGGGACCGAATCTGGGACCTCGGCGCCATGAGGCAGCAATGCTAACCACTGCTCCACCGTGCTGCCCTTGGTCCAACCATATTAAATGTGATCTCTATACTAGTTTGAATAATTTTAGTCGACAGAAGATGAACAACATCATAATAGAAATCAATCTTTAAAGCCGCCCTAGACCAAATAGATATAAACAAATGTGACATTGATTTCCTCTTCAATATGTCCCCCTTCATCCACCACCACATTTTCAAAGTTTGGACTTCTGTAATATGGTACCGAAAAATAGCATAAAAGCCGATGCAGTTGTGACTTTAACGATAGAAATGTTTTTGAAAATTCTCTCTTATGCAGATGTGTTCCCTTTAACCCCACTCCCTCTCTTCTCTGCACTGCACACACCATTGCCGTCCAGGAGAGTATGATAGTGTAGTCTAAATATATTTCCATCTTTACTGACACAATTTGGGAACGGAGTAAAGATTTGTTATTTCTTTATCTCCTTATCTCCCCTCACCGATGAGTGGTGTTCTATTACAAGGTACACATCTTAACAGCCTGCTTGAGCTAGTTGAGTTCTGTGTTTGCGTATCGACAGTTTTTGTTTAAACTATTAATTTCTGGAATATCAACAGATCCTTTGTAAGCAGATTGCCCGAGGCTTTACTGAGTAATCCGGCTTCTGGAGCCTACTTATGTTGTTTAGCTTATAGCCAGGTAATGAGTGAACTGGCTCCCTTTTATTCTGCCTCCTCTGTTGGTTATGGCAAAGGTTTTTAAATTTATTTTCCATGTGGCCTTTTCTGAATCAAAATGTCATTTTACTAACTGTGCAGTAAACAATATGGAACTAATCAAAGGAGATTTTTTTGAGTTGAAAAGAGAGCAAATCTATTAGACACTAAACCAGCTGATCAAAAATAATAATAGCTCAACAACACGCACACGTATCAGAAATAAAGGTTGGAGTTCAGTAAGAAAAAAGTAAAAGAGTATACGATTGTGACCTTTGATTGTCTTTTGAGGTGTAGATTGTTAAACGGCGTGGCTGATTTAGGTTAGCTGTCAGATGTAAAAGATGTTGCAATGCACGTGAGATCTCTGTTCATGGATAGTTTTATCGTGTTGCCCCACCTGGACACGGGTCACAACTGACACATCACACAAATTACTTACACAAGCATTCTTGAATCAAGTTCACTTTGTTAGGACAAATGTGTCACAGACTCTTATGCAGTTAATTATTGTCTCTCAGACTATTACTTAACCCATAATAAAACGGTCACGCAGACGTCAACTCAGTGTCACGCAGACGTCAACTCGGTGTCACGCAGACGTCAACTCGGTGTCACGCAGACGTCAACTCGGTGTCACGCAGACGTCAACTCGGTGTCACGCAGACGTCAACTCAGTGTCACGCAGACGTCAACTCAGTGTCACGCAGACGTCAACTCAGTGTCACGCAGACGTCAACTCAGTGTCACGCAGACGTCAACTCAGTGTCACGCAGACGTCAACTCAGTGTCACGCAGACGTCAACTCAGTGTCACGCAGACGTCAACTCAGTGTCACGCAGACGTCAACTCAGTGTCACGCAGACGTCAACTCAGTGTCACGCAGACGTCAACTCAGTGTCACGCAGACGTCAACTCAGTGTCACGCAGACGTCAACTCAGTGTCACGCAGACGTCAACTCAGTGTCACGCAGACGTCAACTCAGTGTCACGCAGACGTCAACTCAGTGTCACGCAGACGTCAACTCAGTGTCACGCAGACGTCAACTCAGTGTCACGCAGACGTCAACTCAGTGTCACGCAGACGTCAACTCAGTGTCACGCAGACGTCAACTCAGTGTCACGCAGACGTCAACTCAGTGAGTGTCACGCACTCAAATGTCACCCCAATCAGAGCAGTTGGCCAAGCTTTCTAAAAGGATGCTTTACTGGTCACCGAGCCCTTGACTCGGGGTAATCTTGTGTGATGGTTGGTCCCAGGGTTTTCATTGATGAAGCTTCAATTCCCTGCTTTGTACGATTTCTTCCAGCTTTTTGAAGGTTCGATGTCAGTTTTACCACCCTCTGGTTGGTGAGGTTGTGCTTCGCAGAGCCAGTGAACAGGATCAATTTGTTCCATTGTGCCATAAGCAGCTTCCAGATTAGCAGTTTCTCAGACTTTTATGTGCCCCTTTCTCAAAGTCTGCAACTGTCTGCAGTTGCCTGGTTTCAATCATCTTCCTGCTTTCCTTGTTGCATAGCTGTTATCTTTGACCTTATCACACAGCTACTAACCATGTCCCTTTGAGGCCAGGGGCTTCCTGCTGTCCTGCATCCTGTTGTAGAAACTGCATTTCCAGAAAGTCTTCAGAAAGCTTCTGTCATTTCTTTAGTGTTTTTGCTATTTGGCCACATTTCCCCATCAGGCTACAGTGTCTGTGATAGCTTGGCCATATTTCCCAGTAAGCTTAGGCTACTACTGTAGTAGGCCAGGGCCAGACTAATAGTATTGAGTTCTGCACAGGCAAATTCACTTGTTGTAAAAGAGAAAGGGGGAATACTTCAGCCTGTTTCTTCTGTTGAAGTCATTTTTTCAAAAATATCTCTGCTCTGGTGACCTTTCCTGACTTGGTAAACCATTATCAAAGTTGTGCTGGCTGTATATTCCAGGGGAATTTGATTACCGTGTCCACTGTAGTCCTCGCGTTGCAGAACAGGCAATTACGTTTTTGCTGACTCATCTCAGAAATTTGTGACGAGTTTCAAGATAGTGTGAAAGCCAACAGGATGTGGGCTCTTTCACACTCCATGTAGGGTGGGAGGGAAGGTGTGGTGGTGGTGGTTTGAGTGTCTGTTACCACTTGGGTGGAATGCTCGTTGTATTCTGGCTGGCTAGCAGTTCTCCATTGCCTTAATAAGATTACAGTTTATTAAAATCCAACACTTTGCATTTTAATATCTCTTCCACAGGCAGTGATGAGTTTCAGTGGATCTGTAAATTGCCAGAACTACTCCTCAAAGTACATGGAGATTTCCTGAAGTTGTTTATTATGTATAAATGTACACGGGGCTGTTTAGCAACAGGGCTAAATCACTGGCTTTGAAAGCAGACCAAGCAGGCCAGCAGCACGGTTCGATTCCCGTAACAGCCTCCCCGAACAGGCGCCGGAATGTGGCGACTAGGGGCTTTTCACAGTAACTTCATTTGAAGCCTACTTGTGACAATAAGCAATTTTCATTTTCAAATCCTGTAAATTCTCAGATCTATATATTTTCTAGCTATTGACATTATCTGACATTGAGCAGAGGTTTTTAAAAATAAGTTTGTGGAATAACAAAGACTCATTTGTTTTCAACTCCTTTTACAGGCAGCCATGGACATCCCAGGTCTGAGTCTAAGCCAGCAAGAATACTACCCATATGTGTATTACAAGATTGACTGCAACCTGCTTGAATTCAAATAGATGCGAATGCAGTTTTCTCCAGCCACCTTGGCTTTTAGAGTATGGGTTACAGTAGTATTGGACAGATGCCTGCTTCTCTCTTTATTTCCCTTAAGCCTGGGTTAACTGGTGTTTGCTTACTCAGCCCTGCAATTAGGTACAGTCCTGTGATCTGTCTGCTGCTGTTTCCTTTGAAAACGTGTGTCGACGTACTCTTTTTTTTTACCAATCAGGTATTGAATTATGTGCTGCAATAATCTGGATCTATATTTATGAACAAATTCATTATTTAAAAAGAAAAAAAAAAGCCATTTGTGAAGTGCTGTGTGGTAAACTGCATTGGGTGTCAATATTCCTGAAAGACCTTGTTTACAACTGTATATTAATAGTGCAAAAGAGTTTGTATCATTTCACCCATTTACCTGTGTTTGATACATAGAATTTTAAATAGCCACTGGTCGTAACCAATCGTGTTTATTGAAAAAGTGTATGTGATGTACAGGGTCTGTACTGATGTTTTAAACATGACTCCAATGTGCAAAAACTGTATACGTTCATGATTTATCACGCTGACAAAAATATGGAATAAATGTAAAAGCCATGGGAACCAAGTATGTGCTAGTGTTGAAACTTTGTCAGAACTTTGGAAATCAGGTAATTTTATCATTTTAAACAGGCACTAGTGCTACAGAAGTGTTTTAAATGATCAGCCAAGTTTTGATTTTTAGCTTTGTACATTATTGTACAATTTACCATCGCTGGTTTAGGTGGCAGGACTCCAGTGCAAACAGAACTTGAACATTACTGCTTTATTGTTTGCAAATGATTGGTGCTGAACAATTCGTACGCTACCTGGGTGAAGGAAAGAACCATATGCAATACTGTTTCTTCAAGTGTTGTCTTCGATAAGAGGTCATGTTTTATCCCGTGGGTCTGAAGCCATTTGTAATCTGCGGGCTAGCTTTCATGCTTCACGTATTGACAGGCCAGTGCATTTCAGTCCTGAAGGTCCCTCCGTGAAGGTTCACTGGAAGGTTCCTGGGTCCAGAGGGTTGACCTATGTTGAGAGGCTGAGTAAATGGGGACCAAGTTCTCTGGAGTTCAGAAGTAATCTCTTTGAAACATATAGGATTCTGAAGGAGCTGGATGGGATAAGCACAGATTTTTGTTCCCCTGGCTAAAACATTGGGGCCACAACCTCCGGATTAAGGAATGGGGGTGGGGTGATTATTTGGGTTAGAGATGAGAGATTGTGTCACCGAAAAGGTTGTGCATCTTGGAATTCTCAGCCCCGAAGGGTTGTGAATGTTCCATTGTTCTGCACATTTAAAGCTGGGACAGACCGATTTTTAGCGTCTCGGGGATAGGGGGAACAGGCTGGGGTATGGTGGAATTGAGGTGGTAAGTCAGCCCTGATTGTGTTGAAAGACAAAGCAGGCTCGAGGGGGTCAGGCGGAGTACTACTACTCTTATGTTCTTGTGGTCACATTGCTGATGGATAGGAATAGATTATTCCTGCCACCAATACATTAAATAACCCCCACAGAAAAGTGTCTCTTGTAAATTGCAGTAAATGCTTACCATGTTTCTGTACGACCCTTTCTTTTTTTATTCTGTTGGTGTCCTTCTGCAACTGATGACATAAGACCGGGTGTTAAAAGCTGCGTCAGGATCCGAATTACCTAATGATCAACTTGATTCTCAATGGGGCCTGGAATGCGAGCCTCTATAGCTGCCTAAAACTGACTGACTAAAATGTTGTGGGACTGAGTGGGGTGGAATATCACTCTGCTCCATGGTAAGGTAAATTTAAAAAGGAAAACCCAAAACCTTTTATGTTGGCAACAGTCCACTTGAAGACTGCTGGTCAGGGTTTGTAGTTCCTTAATTTTCTAACGACTTGCCTGTGTTTTTGATTAGTGTACAGTTTCACTTTGTTACTTTGAGCCAATCAACAAAGAATAATCAAAAGAAAGCACAATGGGAAATAAATTGCATTTGCGGGATGTGTGTTGCATGCACGACTGCTGTGACGGTGGATCTTGTGTTAAAGGAAATTAGAGAATTCGGTTTTTGATTATGATCTTTGCACTGTTGCTTTTCCGCCGTTTCTGCTTCTCTTTTCTGACCCTTCGCACTTTTTCCCTTTTGCTTCTCCCTCGACGCTCCTTATCCTCATTGCCCTCTTCTATTCTCTTTCAACACCCCCCCCCAAAAAAAACCTTATTTCCTCTCCTTTGGGTAGCTGTTGGTGTCTGATGACGAAGGGAACTGCTGAATGGGTGGGGTGAAGTACAATCAATTAAAGAACTAATCCAAGCATGGGGCCACCGGTCAATGGAGGAAGGCTAGAATTGAGTAAAACTAGATAGTGTGACCTTTGGATTATGGGTGGTGGGATAATGTGGCTGTTGGCTGAGGGGGAAAAAACGGACGAAACGGGGAAATAAGAATTCTGGTCCAAACTGATCTTGTATGCCTTAAAATGGAACACCAGTAAAAACTGGGAAATAGGAATACTGGTCCAAACTGTTCTTTGCTATTTGATGGCTGGGGATCTGGCTCCTTGTGTTCCCTGCCCTCACCAGACTAGAACCATTGAATTCCTACAGTGCAGAAGGAGGCCATTCGGCCCATCAAGTCTGCACCAGCCCTCTGAATGAGCACCCTACCCAGGCCCATTCCCCCACCCTATCCTCGTAACCTCACTTAACCTGCACATCCTTGGAAATTAAGGAGCAATTGAGCATGGCCGATCCATCTAACTTGCACATATTTGTACTGTGGGAGGAAACCCACGTAGACACGAGGAGAAAGTGTTAACTTCACATAGATAGTCACCCAAGGCCAGAATTGAACCCGGGCCCCTAACCACTGTGCCACCTGTGCTGCCCTAATGCTAACAAACTACAGTGCGAAAACATATGGAGCGGGAACTGCAGTGGTGAGGTCTAAAGACTGCCAGGTGGAGGGAAACCAAGCTGAGGAATAATCCAGAGCAGACATAAGATCATTAGTGAGGCCCTAAGGCTGTGCCCAAAGGCAGGCTGGTAAGGCACATCAAAGAGGGAGAAGGCCTGAGGGAACCAGTTAATGGTGGCTCGAAGAAGGATGGACTTTTTAAAGAATATTATTTGCCTTTTACTCTTACTCTCCCCCCCCCCCCCCCCCCCCCCCCCCCCCACCCCCCCAATTTTGTGGTGGGTTTGAAAGGTCTGAAGCAACAATCTAGCTGGTCTCAAAAGGAAGAATCGTTTCCCTCTAGTGTGGAGATGATCATAGAATTTAGAATTAGAATTTACAGTGCAGGAGGCCATTCGGCCCATCGAGTCTGCACCGGCTCCTGGAAAGAGCACCCTACCCAAGGTTAACAGCTCCACCCATCCCCATAACCCAGTAACCCCACCCAACACCAAGGGCAATTTTGGACACTAAGGGCAATTTATCATGTCCAATGATGTATTGCAGGGCTCGTGGACTAAGAAAAATCCGTTGCCAAGTGTAACAAAAGTGCAATAGAGGCAGTGTGCTGGTAAAGGCTAGTACTACACAATAAAAGTGCACACCCTCCGTGTAATTAAGGTGCTATGAAACTGGGGACAGCGCAGGTCAACACAGGCAAAACAGCTTTGGTTTAGAGTTTGAAGATTCTGTTGAAATGTTTAACCAATGTATGTTGTCCACCAGCTATTAAAATTATTTTAAATGCTTAGATTCTATTTCAAGCATGTTTTCAATCCTTAAATATGCCAAACATGAAATAGATTTTGTCTCAGCAAGACTTGGTTAAATACAAGTAACTACTTAAGAGGGAGACATGGGAACGTTTCTGGATGAGTAAATCAATAACAAAGTTCATATCATGTACTTTCAAATATGGATGTAGAGGCCACGTCTATTCACTCAGGTGAACGTAGAAGGTTCCAGCCACCATTTCAAAGAGGGCGACGGGAGCTATCCCTGGTGAACTGGCTAATACTCATCCCTCAATCAATATGGCACAAATAAATTACCTAGATATGTTAACTTTGCTGTTTGTGGGATCTTGCTGTTTTCTAAGTCTGCTGCCACATTTGCTACATTACAATAGTGAGAACACTTCAAAAGTACTTCCTATCCGGCCCCGGGTCACTGTGTAGAGTTTGCACATTCTCCCTGTGTCTGCGTGGGTCTCATTCCCACAACCCAAAGATGTGCAGGTTAAGTAGATTGGCCATGCTAAATTGCCCCTTAATTGGAAAAAATATATAAATAATTGGGTACTCTAAATTTATTTTAATGAAGTACTTTGGGTGGCATGGTAGCATAGTGGTTAGCACTGTTGCTTCACAGTGTCAGTGTCCCAGGTTCAATTCCCTCTTGGGTCACTGTTTGTTCGGAGTCTGCACATTCTCCCTGTGTCTGTGGGTTTCCTCCGAGTGCTCCGATTTCCTCCCACAAGTTCAGAAAGACGTGCTTGTTAGGTGAATTGGACATCCTGAATTCTCCACCTGAATAGGTGCCGGAATTCTGGCGACTAGGGGCTTTTCATAGTAACTTAATTGCAGTGTTAATGTAAGCCTACTTATGACACTAATAAATATTATTATTATTCTCGGACCTTCGAAAGGTCCAGTGTTGGTGAAAGTCGCCATATAAATGCAACTTCTTTTTTGTTGCTTCTTTGGGTAAAAAAAGGATTTTAGTGGAGAAATTGAATCCAGGAAAGTGGATGATCTCTGAACCATTCCAAAGTTAAGTGCTACAGCTTAAATCTACTGCGAGTTGAATTATAGAATAGATTATTTGTGGCCATGCTGGTGTAGAAAGCCAAGAAAGAGCTGGATAATCTCCAGTTGGGAACAGGATTGGAAGCCCACTGGCTACAGACTCCTGGTAAAACAACTTGCCACCGGAATGACCCTGTGGCCCGGGCTCCTCAGGAATTCTGTTACAACCACCTCCACAAGGCTCAACCTCTTCAGGGATTCCTCCACTCCACCACATGGAATTAGATGGAAGGGAGGGATAAACATACATTCTCTTCTCGGTGAGAAGTCGGGATTGTCCCCATCCCAAAATAATTTTGAGGAAATGTTGAACCATGTCATTTATTGCCCCACTTGCTGGATTTCACTGGTAAACTTTTGCTGCTCAGGCATTGCACTGTATAGATGAACTGAACTAAATCACCGATGATCGATCAGTATTGATACAGTTCCTGCGCTATTGGCCAATGGACGTTTCACGTATGACACTTTGCGAAATTAATAGTCAGGAAAATTAAATGTCTGACTGACATTATTCTGCAGGTATCATACTTGAAAATGTTGTACATTAGAGCATATTTAATTATATAGATTACAGTTAAACATTTGAGTTTCGTTTAATCAATTTTATCATGACACTGAAGACACCGTTTAATCTTCAGAAAATGAACATCCTACTGAAAAGTCAGACGAGTCATGTTATTTTACTAAAGTTTAGTAAAGTTGATATAATTAGCCATTCATCCACCCACTTTTCATTTTGAAACACAAGAGAAACTTCTAAACTAAGCGACAGATCACTGGAAAGTCTGGTGGGTAGGCAGTCGTGTTTATATAGCTTTAAAGAAGGCAGCATGGTAGCACAGTTGCCTCACAGCTCCAGGGTCCCAGGTTCAATTCCTGGCTTG
This sequence comes from Scyliorhinus canicula, assembly GCF_902713615.1. Lineage (NCBI taxonomy): Eukaryota > Metazoa > Chordata > Chondrichthyes > Carcharhiniformes > Scyliorhinidae > Scyliorhinus > Scyliorhinus canicula. The sequence continues at coordinate 171,511,448 of NC_052155.1, forward strand.
GGTCACTGTCTGTGCGGAGTCTGCACGTTCTCCCCGTGTCTGCGTGGGTTTCCTCCGGGTACCCAGTCCAAAGATGTGTGGATTAGCCATGCTAAATTTCCCCATAGTGTCCAAAAAGGTCGGGTGGGGTTAGTGGGATAGGGTGGGGTTACGGGGATAGAGCTTAGGAAGGGTGCGTTTTTCCCAAGGGCTGGTGTAGACTCGATGGGCCAAATGGCCTCCTTCTGCATAGATTTCATGGAATTTACAGTGCAGCAGGAGGTCATTCGGCCCATCGAGCTTGCACCGGCTCTTGGAAAGAGCACCTACCCAAGCCTACATCTCCACCCTATCCCCATAACCCAGTAACCCCACCTAACACCCAATCGGGCAATTTTGGATACTAAGGGCAATTTATCATGCCAATCCACCTAACCTGCACATCTTTCGACTGGGAGGAAACCAGAGCACCCGGAGGAGACCCACGCACACACGGGAAGAACGTGCAGACAGTGACCCAAGCCGGGAATCAAACCTGGGACCCTGGAGCGGTGAAACAATTGTGCTAACCACTATGCTACAGTGCTGCCTACGCTGCACTTGAAATTCTGTGTTAAATAGGGACACTGTCATATTAAAAATCTTAAATTTATACATTTTTAATAGCTAATGCGATGGTCTGGTCACTCCAAACTTTATTACTGAATAAGCGTGGTATTTATTGGAGGCAGCGGGGCGGGGGATCTCACTCATTGGCTAAAGAGCTAGCCCCTTTTAGGAAAGGTCTGCTCTATTGAGTGCCACTCAAATGTGGTTGGAGCCCTATCCTGGAATCAAGGATCCTGAGGCTGAGGTCCCGCCCCCTAACAGCTGTTGGCCAATCAGAGGCCAACAGCTCCATTTAACTGCAGTGCCTCTGGGAGATGGTGGCCATTGCCAGTAAGGCACCTATCGGGGGGGGGGGGGAGGGGGGGGGGGGGGGGTTGCAGGGTGGGAAAGCTGTGGGCTCCCCTGCTAGCACAATGGTTATCACTGTTGCTTCACAGTGCCAGGGACACGTGTTTGACTTGGTTCACTGTCTGTGCGGAGTCTGAACGTTCTCCCCGTGTCTGCAGGGTTTCCTCCGGGTGCTCCAGTTTCCTTCCACCAGTCCCGGATTCGGTGAATTGGACATTCTGAATTCTCCCTCTGTGTACCCGAACAGGTGCCAGAATGTGGCGACTAGAGGATTTTCCCAGTAACTTCATTGCAGTGTTAATGTAAGCCTACTTGTGACACTAATAAAGATTATTACCTGGCAGACAGCACCTCTGACAGTGCCGCAATGGAGAGTCAGCCTCGATTGTCATCGAGTGGGGGCTTGATATTGAAACCTAATGCAGAGACCAGAGTGCTACCCACTGAGACCCAGCAGATACTCACTTCTGTTTTGGTTTAGGTGACTGTCCCTTCAAATCAGCCACAATGCAAAAGATTGAAAAAACAGGCATAGATCAATACAAACATCGAGGCTCGCCAGTTTGCCGTCACGGTTATTGGGGGGGGGGGGGGAAGAAAGCAAGTTATGTAATTAAATGTATTAGTGTTGAAGTTTCTAAATTAGTTTTCAAGGCTACAGGTTCACGAGTGCTAGAAAGCTTTGTATTTCAAATCTGTTCACACTCTGTTGGTGGTGTGATGACCAGTTATTTTTGATTGTTATTCAAATCTTTGGCTCCTGAAATAAAATGCTGCAAATACATAACAGATCGGCCAGCATCAATGAGGAATTGATACCCAAACTGCAGAAATGTTTGCTCTTTCGGACGCTACCTACACGTTGTCTGCTTCTGACATTTCCATTTTATTTTAGATTTGCAGCTTCTCAACTTTTTATCTTTTATTATAAATTTACAGTACCCAATTCATTTTTCCCAATTAAGGGGCAATTTAGTGTGGCCAATCCACCTACCCTGCACATCTTTTTGGGTTGTGGGGGCAAAACCCACACAGACACGGGGAGACTGTGCAAACTCCACACGGACAGTGATCCAGAGCTGGGATCAAACCTGAGACCTTGGTGCCATGAGGCAACCATGCTAACCACTTGCGCCACCGTGCTGCCCTTGCAGCTTCTCAGCTTGAACGACTCTGCTAAGAGGATCTGAAGTTCTGGCAGTTGGTTGGAATAATGCACGGCACCAAAAAAAATCTTTTACTGTATCCAGGTATGTGCCAGGCCGCACTGTACCACCAGAGGGCAGTGTTTACTTGTGGAAAAGACTGACTTTTGCTAGTTACTCCCAAGTTTTCCTTTACCCTACAGTCATCGTTGCTTTTGTAATTCACTTACTGATCATTATTTATGTGGTCAAATTACTTCGAAAGTCCGCTTCCTAATGCCGGGGTCCATCTGATACTTGTGTTTAAGGTCATGAAAATATTTGATAGGGTAGATAGCCAGAAATGTTAATGATCTAGAAGTGAAGGTAGGAGGTATGTTCATGAAGTTCGCAGATGACGGGAGAATTGGTCATGCGGTAAATAATGAGGAGGAAAGCGTTACATTACAGGATGATGTTGATGGGCTAGTCTGATGGACAGAACAGTGGAAATGGACTTCAACCCTGAAAAGTGAGATTTTGGGGGTAACCAATATTGCAATGGAATATACAATGAATGGTACACCCTAGGAAGTAGAGGGTCAGAGGGACTTTGTGTGCAGGTTCTCAGATCCCTCAAGGCTACACGGCAGGAGGTGGCCATTTGGCCCATTGAGTCTGCATCAACCGTCTGAAAAAGCACACTACCCTACCCTATCCCCACCTAACCTTCTGACACTAACGGTCAATTTAGCATAGCCAATCCAGCAGTTGAGGAGCTGTATAAAATGCTCATTAGGCTACAGTAGGCTTACATTAACACTGCAATGAAGTTACTTTGAAAAGTCCCTAGTCGCCACATTCCGATGCCTGTCCGGGTACACGGAGGGAGAATTAAGAATGTCCAATTCACCTAACAGCACGTCTTTCAGGAGGGAGGAAACCGGAGCACCCGGAGGAAACCCACACAGACACGGGGAGAATGTGCAGACTTTACACAGACAGTGACGCAAGCCAGGGACTGAACCTGGGATCCTGGTGCTGTGAAGCAACAGTGCTAACCACTGTGCTAAGTGCGGCCTCCTGGGCATAATGTAATAAATTTGAAAGTTGACAAGAAACAATGAACCTTTTGGTTTGGTGCTATGGTTCCCATTACATCATCATCATGAGACTAATTCTCATAACTTCAGGTGGGTTCTGGAGGTGGAAATACTAACTAAGCCTTTAAATCTAAAACAAGTTCAGCAGCAATTAACTTCCATCAACATAGTATAAACGTACTCTTAAATTTGCAAACCCCGTGGCTTCTGATTTCGCTTGTGTTAAAACTTTGGAGTAATGTTTGAAGAACAAGATAGTCAGGTGGCCAATTAGTTTGAATCCCTTTGAAATAGTTCATTTGAGTTATTGTGGAAAGTTGACTTAACATAATTACAATGTGATCCGGTTGATTAGTTATCCACGTGAGAGCACAGAACATAAGAAATAGGAGCAGGATTTGGCCCCTCCAACCTGCAATTTACCATGATCATAGCAAATCTTTTCCCTAAACTCCATTTTCCCACCCACTCCCAATGGTGTTAGGATTGTTAGGATACCGGACCGGATCCCAACTTTTGTTGGATATTGGATGAAAAACTCGAACCATTTTTCAATTTATAAAACAGTGAGGAAAGGATGCTTCACCCCAAGCGTGATGACTCTGTCCAATAGGTATCTTTTATGTCAAAACAACCTTTAATTTAAACACAGGATTAACCACATTAACATCAAAGAACTCACTTTATTATCAGTTAAACAGTTCTTAAACTAAAAGGAAAAACTTTAACTTATTACCTCCACCTGCCACGGGTTCCAATTAAACAACTCAATACAGTTCAAAAACTACTGGTAAACTAAAATTACCAGAATAGGCTACTTGCGTATCTGGCAGATGTTTGGAGAGAGACCCTTTTGAGGAACAGCTTGAAAATCCTTCTGAACTGCTGTTCAACTTAAATATTTTAACAGCCTGCACAACTACAGATAGGCCTGGCTCTTCCCAGTAATCACATCATCTGCAACCCACTAAGATGTCCCATCATCCACTTAGCTAGGACTAAATACAATCCCTCACAAATTATCAACTGTCCAGAGAATCTTCAGCAATCAAAACAATTTTCCATTAGCTATCTCTCTGTAAACAAATAAATGGCTATAATCAATACCTCACCCTTCCATAGAATCAGAATTTACAGTGCAGAAGGAGGCCATTCTACCCATCAAATCTACACTGGCCCTTGGAAAGAGCACCCTACTTAAGCCCATACCTCCACCCTATCTCTGTAACCCCTCCGAACCTTTTGGACACTAAGGGGCAATTTAACAAACCAATCCACCTAACACGCACATCTTTGGACTGTGGGAGGAAACCGGAGCACCCGGAAGAAACCCACGCAGACATGAGGAGAAAGTGCAAACTCCACACAGATTGTCACCTGAGGCTGCAATTGAACCTGGGAACCAGGAGCAGTGAGGCAGCAGTGCTAGCCACTGTGCCACCATGTTGCACCTTTTATGGCACCTTAATTACAGCTTTAGTAGACACACTGCTAGTATGTGTTTTAATGACATTACTGCCACAAATATGAACTATAATATGTAACAATTGCTACATTTATCACATGATCCCTGAAGGATCAAAAGTCTTTCTGTTCCAGCTTTCAATAAACTCAGTGATGGACAAGGCTTTGGGGTCAGGAATTCTAATGATTGACAGCTTTCGGAATGAAGAAATGTCAAATCTCTTATCAAACTCAGTCTAGGGTGTTGCTGCATCGGTTAAGCTCCTGTTGTCGTTCACTTTGACCGTTCTAAAGAACTGAGATGAGAACGCAATTTGTCAATAACGTTATAGGCCGCAGGATTTGTGAACCTGTCAGTGATGAACTTTAATGAACCAGCCGCCCATGACCGTGTGGGATTTTACAGCTTGTACTGTAAAGATTTATTTGAATAAAGCACTCAGAATGTGGGTCCCCCTGACGGTGTTGGGGATCACTGTTACTTTTCATATTTTATCAAGGAAACATTTATTAGTTTGAAAGTTCAGCCTCTTGAGAAACAAAATCCTGAATTCTAAATGATAAATAAATCAAAAGTAACGCACATTGCTCCAAAACCCTGTGAATATGGTCAGTTTCCCTGGTAACTGTTCCATTGTGGCACATCTGCAACTTACCAGCCAATATCGTAATATTATTATTGTTGTCCTCGTTCCATTGATTCCGTTTATAAATTTAACCCCGTCCAGCAAACTGATATTGAGCCAGAACAACAGGGAAAGGCACAAAGTTAGGTTTTAAATGTAGCCCTTAATTTTCAGCCCTCTGATTTATTTAATTGCTACCTGGCTAGCATTGTGTTGCGATTAATTCCCCAAAGCAAAATTATCCACAGCTAACATTTTGACAAGTGGAGGCCTTCATTGAGACCGTTGAAGTTCCCGTCTGCGAAAAAAAATTAAATTTTTCAAAGAAACTTGTGACAAAAACCAAATAGCCTCGGGTAACAGTGAAGGGGGTTTGTCTGTAATCGATAGGTTCAGAGCAATCATGTACAAAAGTATAGTTAGCATCAGACCGATCATCATGTTTATTTGTTGTTGGACCTGGTACAGGTCAGGCGTTTTCCCTGTATGAGCAGTTTTTAAATTATTGTGTAAATGAGATTCTTTAATCCCTGCTCCATAATTTGGAGTTTTGGGGTTATTAAGGATTTTGGAATTAATGACAGATACAGATGAGTGATACACGGCTTCCCAGGCAGAGTTTGTCAAGAATGAACAGCGGTCATAATGATTCCACCTTTGATCCCTTGCCTTTGCTGAATTAACTAATCCAAATTACTCAGCAGTATGAGTGACAAATAGGGCGGAGCTTCCAGTGCTGATTACTCTCCATCAACTGCTGGTAAAAGCTTTTGTAGAAAGATACCAGCCAATACCCAGGCTTGGGCCAACAGGTGGCAGGTAACATTCATGCCACACACAAGTGCCAGGCAATAGCCATCTCCAACAAGAGTGGATCTAACCATCTCCTCTTGACATTCAATGGCATTTCCATCACTGACTCCCCCGGTATTAACATCCTGGGGGTTACCATTGACAAGAAACTGAACTGAAATCGCCATATAAATATTGTGGTTAAAAGACCAGATCAGAGGCTAAGAATCCTGCAGGGAGTAACTCACCTCCTGACTTCCCAAAGCCTACCCATGATCAACAAAGCACAAGTCAGGAGTGTAATGGGTGAATGTTTGGATGAATATAGCTCCAACAACACTCAAGAAGCTCAACACCATCCAGTGAAGTTCCCGTCAGTGTAGAAAGTGACGGCAGATGTAGTAGCACAGTGGTTAGCACTGTTGCTTCACAGCGCCAGGGTCCCAGGTTCAATTCCAGCTTGGGTCACTGCCTGTGCGGACTCTGCATGTTCTCCGTGTCTGCGTGGGTTTCCTCCGGGTGCTCCGGTTTCTTCCCACAAGTCCTGAAAGACGTGCTTGTTGGGTGAATTGGGCATCCTGAATTCTCCCTGTGTACCCGAACAGGTGCCGGAATGTGGCGACCAGGGGTTTTTCCACAGTAACTTCATTGTACTGTTAATGTAAGTCTACTAGTGTCAATAAAGATTGTTATTATTATCGATTGACAGAAGAAAATTTATTTTTCAAAAAGACCTGTGACAAAAACAAAATTGCTTCAGGTAAGAAAGCAGCCCGCTTGATTGTCACGCCATCCACAAACATTCACACCTTCTACCACTGAAGAGTGGCTGCCATGTGTGCCATCTACAAGATGCATTGCAAGAACTCACTAAGGTTCCTTAGGCAGCACCTTCCAAACTGACGACCATTAGCATCTAGAAGGACAAGAGCAGCAGATACCTGGGAACCCCACCACCTGGAGGTTCCCCTCCAAGTCACTCACCACCCCACCTTGAAAATATATCGGCGTTCCTTCACTGTCACTGGATCAAAATCGTGCAATTATCTCCCTAACAGCACAGTGGTTGTACCTACACTCCAGGGAGTGCTGTGGTCCACGAAACAGCTCACCCACCACCTTCTACAGGGCAATTGATGATGGCCGATAAATGCTGGCCTAGCCAGTGATGTCCACAACCCATATTTGCATTTTTTCAAAAACAAAGGCTTTCCGTTCTAAGTTCAGGCTGTGTCAAAGAAATGGGAGAGTTTTAAAGTTGTCCGTTGTTTGGCATGGGCGAGTGGCACGTACGGGATTAATTGCAAGGTAACATTTTGTGCCTGTGCATAATAGATTTTCCCTGAATTTTACACAGGTTGAGAACGAACGATGGCTTTCTAAATCTCACACTCTCTGTGATTTTCCATATCATTAATTTAATCGTTAGAAGATTGCACACAATGCAAATCCAAATTTGTAATTTGCACTCCCAGTGAACAATTCCCCATCGGCATCGTGGCCTAATATAAATTCCCTGTCCGTTTTATCAAGGTAAGTGTTGCCAACTGTCCAGGATTGACCTGGAGTCTCCAGGAATTGAAGATCAAACTTCAGGGCACTGTTCTGTGCATCCCTGGAGAAAAACCATAGGAACGTTAAAAATATAGTTTTGGGGAGGGTCACATGATGTGCGCGCGGGCGCAGTTGCTTTTTTGCGCGCTTTGACTTTGCTCATCTTGTGGGTTATCTTTATCCTGGTGCACATTTCATATTTGTTTTTTCTTGGGCAAATCATAGAAGTCACAGTGCATAAGGATGCCATTCGGCCCATCGAGTCTGCACCAGCTCTTGGAACGAGCACCCTACCCAAGCCCACACCTCCACCCTATCCCCATAAGCCAGTAACCCCACCCAACATTAAGGGCACTTTTGGACACTAAGGGCAATTTAGCGCGGCCAATCCACCTAACCTGCGCATCTTTGGACTGTGGGAGGAAGCCGGAGCACCCGTAGGAAACACACGCACACACGGGGAGAACGTGCAGACTCCGCACAGTGACCCAAGCCGGGAATCGAACTTGGGACCCTGGAGCTGTGAAGCAATTGTGCTAACCACTATGCTACCGTGCTGCCCAAATGTCTTGCACTGTATCCTGGGAGGATCTTCATGCGTGTTTTGTGAAGAGGTGCTAAGGTAAATTGTGGAACATCCTGTTTTGACAGTGGCTGTGGGCTGGGGTGGGGCTCAGCTGCATGGCATGTTGTCAGCCCTGGCTGGTTCGGGAGGTAGGGGCTGGGCCAGGTGTGTTTGGAAACCTGATCCCTGGCGAGAGGTGGGAGGCGAGTTCCAATTGAGTTTGAAAATTGGCTGCCATGCTTTAGTAATCTTGATTTTGAGGCTGGGCGCACCAGATTCGACAGAGCACAGAGTATACGATCTTCGAGGCCTGGGATTCAGTTGCGCCCTCCGATCGCTGATCCTAAATGGTCCTATCCTCGATACTCATTGTGAGGGGATGGAGGTGAATGAGTGGGTTGAGTCATTCCCCCCCCAATCGGCGTTTTGGCCGTGGGTTGCCTGGGTGTTGGAGCAAAGGCGTGGTGGAAATGATGGTGCTTTGCTCGTTGGGATTCTGGAGAGGTCATGAGGAATGTTTGCTGATCCTGTCTTAGCCTCTGCATTCTGAAGCAACATAGATGGTGTTATGATGCTGCAATTCCTCTACATTTACGGACATTATTCCCTTGTGATTATGCTGTTGATTATTTATTGTTGACTTTTATCGGGGAAGGTGTCAGCACGAGGGCCAGTGTGGTCTGTTATCCTGTTCTAGTAAAAATCATATTGAGTCGATTATGTGAAATGTGGGGTGTGATCTAACCAAAATGCAACAGAGTCCCGAGTCAAGCGTGTTTAGCCGGGTGTTTCCCGGCACCCGGAGCGCCAAGAAACACCGCGCGTTCTAACGGGACTTTGTTGCAATCCGGGGCATCAGCGGTGAACACCCCTCCGAGGCTGCAGTTAGTCCCGGTTCCAGCGCTGAGGAGCTCTGATCACCGGAACTCCTCAGTGCAGGAGGTGAAGGGATCCCCATCTCGTGCCCCCCCCCCCCCCACCTCATATGGGCAGGGCAACTCTGGACCCAATCCCCAGTAAAGGAAAAATGCCAACTCAGCGCCGTGGCATTGCCAGCATGGCGGTGATAGCATAGAATCATAGAATTTACAGTGCAGATGGAGGCCATTTGGCCCATCGAGTCTGCACCGGCCCTTGAAAAAGAGCACCCCACTTAAGCACGCACCTCCACCCTAACCCCATAACTCATTAACCCCGCCTAACCTTTTGGACACTAAGGGGCAATTTATCATGGCCAATCCACCTAACCTGCACATCTTTGGACCTTGGGAGGAAACCGGAACACCCGGAGGAAACCCACGCACACACAGGGAGAATGTGCAGACTCCACACAGCCAGTCACCTGAGGCCAGAATTGAACCCGGGTCCCTGGAGCTGTGAGGCAGCAGTGCTAACCACTGTGCCACCGTGCCATGCCGTGATATAGGTGGACATAAGTGACATCCTACTGTATAGCGGTTCTATCAGTTTGTAAATGCAGAGTAGCTGTGCCAAGCATTGGCAGGCACTGAGTGCTAGGTAGATGAACATTTGTTCACATACCCGTGCCTTTATATGGTTCAGTCACCTCAAACCTCAGAATGCTCTTATCAGCCATTTGGTTCTGCCATCACTGTGATGGGGGTACTTATATCGGACAATTTGTGATGGACTGGTATATGGGTAGGAAATTCCCATCCCTGGAACTGTGTCTCCTCTTCTCAGACATTCAGCTCAGGGTTTGGGGCTGGATGCTGCTCTGGAACATCAATGGCTCCCATTGCATTGCCTAAGGGCCTAAATCTAGTGTCCGCATCAAGCGTTGCCAGTCGGCAAGATGTAAGTGTGGGGTTTACACAGGGGGTTTTTGAAACTCCATGTCGCGATCCGCAGGTGGGTCATGAGTATGTGCCAGCAAGGTCCTGGAGCGAGGATGAGGCACCCAATGGCCGCGACCAGCTTTTAAGTTGAGAATGCCGTCCATGACCGGCTTTTAAATGCAGTTTTCCTGCCAGTAGAGGCAGCAGAGAGCAGGTCACTCGCCCAGCACATACACTGGCATCACGTGCCCTGTTCTCGGAGCAAAATCAGAGAGGAGAGATTCCTTCATCTTCTAGCTGCAAGCAGGCAAGGCAACAGGACTGTGAAGAACTGAGAAGAGGGATCGTTTTGTTACAAGGAAGAGAGGGCCAGAGACACCACATAGGGGGGATGTCAGAGGTAGGTTCTTTACCCAGAGAGTAGTGGGGGCTTGGAATGCACTGCCTGTGGAAGTAGTTGAGTCGGAAACGTTAGGGACCTTCAAGCGGCTATTGGATAGGTACATGGATTAGGGTAGAATAATGGAGTGTAGATTAATTTCTTCTTAAGGGCAGCACGGTAGCATTGTGGATAGCACAATTGCTTCACAGCTCCAGGGTCCCAAGTTCGATTTCGACTTGGGTCACTGTCTTTGTGGAGTCTGCACATCCTCCCCGTGTGTGCGTGGGTTTCCTCCGGGTGCTCCGGTTTCCTCCCACAGTCCAAAGATGTGCGGGTTGGGTGGATTGGCCATGATAAATTGCCCTTAGTGTCCAAAATTCTATGATTAACCTAGGACAAAAGTTCGGCGCAGCATCATGGGCCGAAGGGCCTGTTCTGTGCTGTATTTCTCTATCTAACAGGCCAGGATCTCACAATGGAATGTTCTGGAGACAGCTGCTAAGGAGAGTCCATGACAGGACAAAGCAGTGATAATGTAAGATCCGGGGATTCTGGTGAACAGTCTACTAAGAAGAAACTGAAATCGGGAATGAAGCAGTATAAAGGTGATTTCTTGAGGTATGGCTTTGTTAATTGTACCAAAGCAAATCAGGATGCAAAGCCCATGTGTGTTATATGGAGGGAAGTACTGGCGAATGAACGTTTAAAGCACTCAAAACTTCAAAAGCATTTGAAGATTAAGTATCGCGAGTATGAGGACAAACTTCTTGATCTTTTTCAAAGGATGCTGCATGAACTTAAATTATCAACTTAATTTCTTAGCAGAAATATAAAATTGAATGACAAAGCAAATCATATTGTAAGGACCAAGCAGGATCGCCTGTTGCATTAAAGGCAAGTGAAAATGGTGTGTCGCGAAGGTCGGCCGGCTTGGGTCGCGAAGGTCGGCCGGCTTGGGTCGCGAAGGTCGGCCGGCGTGGGTCGCGAAGGTCGGCCGGCTTGGGTCGCGAAGGTCGGCCGGCGTGGGTCACGAAGGACGGCTCGTTGGTAACAGTGGGACCTGGGAAAAAAGTTTGAAAAACACTGGTTTACATTACTCTTGAAGGGTATACCTTACTTGCAATCTCAAAAGTATTTGTGTGATATTTAAAACACTGGAGATGGTTTTACATGGTTAAACAGGAAAGTGTTATCAATAATCTTTTCAGGTCATTTGTGACAGATCAGCAAAGAATTCCCAAATGTGGGTTAGGATGGAGGAGGAATCTTGTAAGGGGTCTAGTTTGAGGGCTATGGTGACAGCAGCGTTGCCGATGGCTCCGAGTAGGTATTCAAGGAGCCCAGTGGTGCAGTCCACGGTGAAGATATGGAATCAGTTGAGGGGGCATTTTCGGGTGGGGGATGTTGGTGCTAACGCCGCTGTGCGAGAATCATGAGTTTGAGGGGGGGGAGTGGATAATGTATACAGGAGGTGAAGGAAAGTGGGGCTGGTCAAGGTAAGGGATCTGTATTTGGAGGAAGAGTTCGCCAGTCTGGAGGAGATAAGGGAGAGAGTAGAGCTGCCGAGGGAGAGTGACTTCAGGTATCTGCAGGTTAGGGACTTTGCGCGAAAGGTCTGGAGGGGGTTCCCTAGGTTGCCGGGATACACCCTGCAGGAACAACTGCTGCTTCTGGATGTGGAAGGGGAGGGAGGAATTGGGAATATATACAAGTGGCTGGGGAAGCAGGGAGGCAAGCGGGTGGTGAAGATCAAGGAGAAATATGAAGTGGAGTTGGGAGGGGAGATCAATTGGGGAGTATGGAGAGAGGCACTGCGTAGGGTAAGCGGGACCTCCTCTTGTGCAAGGATGAGCCTGATACAGTTTAACGTGGTGCACATGACTCGGGCGAGAATGAGTGGGTTCTTTCAGGGGGTAGCAGATGAGTGTGAGAGGTGTGGGCGGGGGCCAGCGAATCACATGCACATGCTTTGGGGTTGCGAAAAATTGGGAAGATTCTGGGAGGGAGTGTTTGCGATCTTAGCCAGGATAGTGGAGGAGGGAGTGGACACGGACCCTTTGGTGGTGATATTTGGGGTTTCAGAGAAGCCGGAGCTCATGGAGAGGAGAAAGGCCGATGTCGTGGCCTTCGCCTCTCTGATTGCACGGTGCGTATTTTGCTGGGGTGGCGATCGGCATCGCCACCGGGGGTAGCAGTATGGTTGGGTGACCTGTACGACTTCCTGCGGTTGGAGAAGATAAAGTATGAGTTAAGGGGCTGAGCAGGTGGGTTTGAGAAAAGGTGGAGGATGTTTGTGACTGTGTTTGAGGGGCTGTTCATCGCGGGGGAGGGGGGTGAAAAAGGGAAAAATCTGTACAGACTGTACAGTTGATTGTTGGGAAGTATGTTTCCCCGGGGAGTTTATTTGCTGTAACCTGCTTTATACATGTTTGTAATAAAATACATTTAAAAAAAGAATTCCCAGATGGAGGATAAAAGGAATCTCCCTAACTGGCTTTGTTTTTTTCCTTGGAATATTTCCCAGGGCATAAATGCAGAATGTGTTACAAAGAAGGAAGAAAACAATCCCAATCCAACATCTGATTGGTTGAAGAGTCGCCCAATGGTATGCCCTGTTCTTGCAGGCCACAGATCAATTGCGCTAGACCAGTCACCAAGTGACAGCAAGTTGCAGATGAAAAGTCCACACAAAAGTCATAAAATATGAACAAAATTTACTTTAAAAAGATGACACCTCTTCAACATAGGGGCAGCACGGTAGCATGGTGGTTAGCATAAATGCTTCACAGCTCCAGGGTCCCAGGTTCGATTCCCGGCTGGGTCACTGTCTGTGCGGAGTCTGCACATCCTCCCCGTGTGTGCGTGGGTTTCCTCCGGGTGCTCCGGTTTCCTCCCACAGTCCAAAGATGTGCGGGTTAGGTGGATTGGCCATAATAAATTGCCCGTAGTGTCCTAAAAAAGTAAGGTTAAGGGGGGGGGGTTGTTGGGTTACGGGTATAGGGTGGATATGTGGGTTTGAGTAGGGTGATCATTGCTCGGCACAACATCGAGGGCCGAAGGGCCTGTTCTGTGCTGTTCTGTCCTGTACTGTTCTATCTATCATATATTCATTAAGGACGGAGGGAGAATTCTTCAGCTGTCGAAAATATATTTTTTTGTTCAGACTTTCACTAATTTGTTTTCATTGATTTTGTAAATTTTGTTCATATTTTATGACTTTTGTGTGGACTTTTCATCTGCAACTTACTGTCACTTGGTGACTGGTCTAGCGCAATTGATCTGTGGCCTGCAAGAACAGGGCATACCATTGGGCGACTCTTCAACCAATCAGATTGAAGAATCCTTACAGAGAGCTATACGGTTACATTTTATGGTAACAGGCTACCATGCAGCGGAGAAGCCTTTCGTGGGTTGGAAACCCATTTGTTCTGTCAGCGAGCTTTGCTGATGCTCTTTGATTCAACCAAGGCGTTAATATCCTACTTTGAGGTTTCCCAGCCAATCACAGAGGACGGGCAGGATGATGGAAAGGTTTCTAGTTAAAGGGAACGGGGCAGGGGTCCGGATGGGTGAACTGTACATTGATTCCTGGATTACAGAGATCACGGGAATGGAGAGGTGGCTGGGGAAGGCTGCCCCCGGGTCTCTGAGACTTATCTGGAGGTTCAAAGCGACTGAAATTAAGCGAGGTTCCCCAAGGACAGGAGGAAGAGGACAGCCTCTAAGACCAAACAGGGCGGGGGGAAGCTGATGAGGAAGTCAGCAGCAGCACCGAGGTCCCTCTAACCTCGATACATTGCCCCAAGGGGTTCAAGGACCTCAGGAGAGAAGGAAAGGTGAGTGAGGAAAACTTTCAGGTGCCAACTCTCACACTCTGACTTCGCCAAATCTGCCTCCCTTTGCCAGTTACAATTCTGCCACAGAATCTAAATCATCTAAAATGAAATATAGATTGGGAAAGAAAGATGGGTTAACATGGAGGGAAGAAAACTGAAAAGAAAGATTATGAAGACAGGTTGTAACAACAATCATTAATAATTAATTTATGACAGAATGAGTCTCCACAATTGTAAAATTGAATTTTCAATGTGAGTGAGGTTTTTATTTGGCTGTAATTTGGAGCTCGCAGCATTGTAAATTAACGTACACTTGAATACATCAGCCTTGTCCTTTTCCAATTTGTTGAGTGTGTTAATAAGTGGGTAAGTACAGCAATTTTAAGCTGTTACAGGGTTCATTACTGTGGCTCTTGGCAAGGTACAGGGTTAGCGAAACAACGTCTGGATTTTCATGATTAACTGAAAGTATGCGGATTATGGTCAGCAACGTCCAATTTATTCCTTCATTATGCTGAGTGCTGTTAGCCTTAAAGTAAAATCAGGGCTGATTAAGCTTGGATGGCATCCAGTACAGTTCTGGCTTGGGGCTATCTTATTATTTTTCGCTTGATAGATTAAGATTCATGCTGACATCTGCACACTATTGATATCTTGTGGTATTTCCTTCAACATTCTCATGAATGTTCCTGCTCATCTTTATATACACCTTTGCTGCTATTGAGACCATTCCAGGAGCATCTGATTACGTTTCTTCCTGTTTGCACTGTGTCCTTTCTGCTATCTGAAGCTGAGTTAGCTATCTCTGACAGGCAACATAACAACCATGTTTGTGCAAGTGTAATCCAATGAAATGCAAATTTGTGGAACAGGACTTGATGAATCACACACAAGGATTTCCTTAAACGCACTAAAACACGTTCATTTTGTTTGTAGCAACGGGGAACTTGAGAATATGAGTCAGAATTAATGTTTAACCTTCTTAACCATTTGGTGGATCAGCTGCGATGGTGTACAATACTGAGTTGTGGTTTTAGAAAAGTTGCTGCTGGGTTATATCATCTGCTTGTTACTTTCCTGTTAACATTCAACAATTCCTCTTGAATGCCTCCCACAGTTGTGACTACCAGTCTTCTACTTCATGGGAAAAATTGTGAAAGAAATAAAAATGAGCTCTGGTGAACTCATGTTATCTCTGTTCTCTCTCCACAGATTCTGTCAGACTTGTTGAGATTTTCCAGCACATTCTGTTTTTGTTTCAGATTCCAGCATCCGCAGTATTTTGCTTCAGAAAATAATGCTGGCTGGAATGCCTTAGGTTCGAACTTTAGACCATAAGGCATAAGACATAGGAGCAGAATTAGGCCACTTGGCCCATCGAGTCTGCTCCGAAAACAATGTGCTACCGTGCCGCAGTTAGGGACCTTTAGCAACAGGATGTAAAAGACAATTTGTGTGGGGGCACTGATCTGTGTTTTTTTTAGCTTATCCCTGGTTGCCCTGACAATGGGCTCCCTCTGTGAAAGGCCACAACCCCTGAGGTGCTGGTCCTCTGACAATTGTGATAAACTGGGAATTCAAGCATTCTGACTTGATGATGATATGTGTTTTACTTGGAAGGAAGGGTGTCCCTACAATATTGTTCCTCTTGTTCTTCTTTAATAGAAGTCTTGTTACCCTGAGGAACTCTAGCCATGTAATCCTATGGCTGGTCTTCAACAACCATCACCATCTTCCTTTGTATCAGGCATGGCTCTAGCCACTGGAGGGTTCCCCCTTTGATTCCCATTGAGTCCCAATGTTGCAGGGACCTCCTGGTGCTGTACCATGTCTAATGTTGCCCTGAGGTTGAAGCCACCTACTGTCAACCTTCTGTCCATGTTTGGATCAAGGTTGTGATAAGGTCTGGAATTATGTGTTTTGGGTAGAGCTGGACGTCAGTGTATTGACCACTGAGTAGGGGGTTGGTTGATCGACCACTGAGTAGGGGGTTGGTTGATCGACCACTGAGTAGGGGGTTGGTTGATGGGATTGGTAATAGCTCCCTCTGTCGGTCGATTGATGATTGGGAGAAGGCGAATGGGATTGCGTCTAGCTGGACATTTAGTCAGATATGGGCAGGTGTCATTATTGTATAGATTGGCTAGGAGAGCGGCTAACAAGCACAATGCACATGTCTTCAGCACTACAGTCAAGATTTTATCAGGCAACATAGACTCTGCTGTCTCAAGTGTAGTCAGCTGGCTTATAATACGGCGTAGAGTTCACTGAATTGGCTGGACACTGGTGAGCACTTTGCGAATGTCTCAAGTTAGATCAACGTCTTGGCTCTTTTCTCCTGAAGACATGGTAAACAATTCCACATTGTCTTTTGCATTTCTGTGCTGGACCGTTCCATGTTTGAGGATGGGAACATTTCTGGCACATCCCTCTCCTCTTAGTTGCCATGTTGTCTTTCATTATTCTCAACTGGATGTGTTGGGCCACAATTTTATTCCAATCTGTCGTTTGTGGGCCTATTTAGCTCTCACTGTCTTCTCTAGGTGTTCGGCATGTAGGTATTCTGCGCTCAATCAGAATCTTCAGGCTTGATTGTGGCCAGGGATTGAGCGATATTTGGCAATGGAGTTACAGATTTGGTATACGCAGTTTGCCTGTGGATCTGCAACACCTCGTAGATTCCCAGATTGAGCTGGTAGGTCTCTCCTTAGTCTGTCCTATATGCAGCATGTTCTACACAATGTGATGGAGGATGTGCTGAGAGTGGCGATCAGAGGCGCGATCGAACGGCCTCTTCGCGCCCGACTTGGTGACCCGGCGAGGCCGTTAAATCTTGTGAGAAACCTCTCACGAGATTTGTGACGCTCGGAGTGCCACACAAGTTCTAACGAGATCTCCCGTGACGTCGTGATCTAGATCTCACCCTCGGCCCCCGGGTGATCGGGGAATGAATGGCACTGCCAGGCTGGTAACGGCACTGCCAGGGTGCTGGTGCCTGGGTGCCAGATTGCCATGCCAGGGATAAAGCCAGGGAGTGCCCTGCCCTTCAGTGCCTGTCAGTGCAGGAAGTGAGGTAAGTGCTGCCTCTGCAGGGCGTTCCTCACAGAGGCCAAGAAAGAAACCAGAGTCCCGTTTGATAGCGGGGTCGGTCCCAATGCTGCAGGAGCCGAGAAACACTCCACTAAATGCATCCAAAAAGGAACTCTGTTTTTTAAAATCGTGCCCCGTGAATATTGTCAATGTTCAAGGCTGACTTCTTCAACAATGCCCAGCTAGTTAAAATTGAGATCAGTAAGCTGAGTACAGGGCAGGAATGGAATGAGGGATCCCCATGTTTCGTTGCCACGTTTGGTATGCTACATTACACATTGGGTCATCAGCAAATTTTGAAATGTATTCATGCTGAGATGAATTTCTGCTGACGACACCGCTTTCCATACCGTGATACAATCCACATTGTGATGACGCCACAACAACAGATTTCACTCTTTTCCTGCTTTCTGTACCCCATGATGGTGCTTCTTTAAAACAGCACTTAGATTGGAAGAGTTGTCACTAACGATCATTGTGATAACTGTTGTTTGGTCCGTACAAATGAGACAAACTACACCCAACCTCTTCTCGGCCTCACCGTGTGGGGTGATGTTAAACTGCTGACTGCTCCTCACCTGAGACATGGGTGGCTGGTGGTTGAAGATGATGGGCTGGTGGAGTGTTGAAGGCTTGGGGGTTGTGTGATGCCCCATGAATGAGCAAACTGCATGTCCGCCTGTTTCTGGCAGAAGGCTGGGTACGTGTACGAATCAGCGTCTGTATGATGTTCACAGTGGTTAGCACTTTTGCTTCACAGCACCTTCCCAGGTTCGATTCCTGGCTTGGGTCACTGTGTGTGTGCAGTCCGCACGCTCTCCCCGTGTCTGCGTGGGTTTCCTCCGGGTACTCCAGTTTCCTCCCACAAATCCCGAAAGACGTGCTGTTAAGTGAATTGGACATTCTGAATTCTCCCTCTGTGTACCCAAACAGACGCCAGAAGGTGGCCACTAGGGAATTTTCACAGGAACTTCATTGCAGTGTTAATGTAAGCCTACTTGTGACAATAATAAAGATTATTGTGATTTTTGAGACTGCTTTTACAATTTTCAAGCGTAAATAGCTGAACCAGTAGTCTTTAAAAGGACCTCTGATAGCCTAACCAGCACGCCTTAAAGGGACCTCTGATAGCCTAACCAGCACTCCTTAAAGGGACCTCTGATAGCCTAACCAGCACTCCTTAAAGGGACCTCTGATAGCCTAACCAGCACTCCTTAAAGGGACCTCTGATAGCCTAACCAGCACTCCTTAAAGGGACCTCTGATAGCAGAACCAGCACTTCTTAAAGGGACCTCGGATAGCCTAACCAGCACTCCTTAAAGGGACCTCTGATAGCCTAACCAGCACTCCTTAAAGGGACCTCTGATAGCCTAACCAGCACTCCTTAAAGGGACCTCTGATAGCCTAACCAGCACTCCTTAAAGGGACCTCTGATAGCCTAACCAGCACTCCTTAAAGGGACCTCTGATAGCCTAACCAGCACTCCTTAAAGGGACCTCTGATAGCCTACCCACACTCCTTAAAGGGACCTCTGATAGCAGAACCAGCACTTCTTAAAGGGACCTCTGATACAGAACCAGCACTCCTTAAAGGGACCTCTGATACAGAACCAGCACTCCTTAAAGGGACCTTTGATAGCTGAACCAGGAGTCCTTTGATTTTTTTTCAGGGCCAGAGGAACAGACGAGCTCCCCCTTGCTTCACAAAATGCCCAATTGATCCAGCGCCAACTTGTGCCCGATCCCGTACAGAATCAGCTCCCACTTTTGCACAAGTCATGAGCTTTGGTCTGGCGCACATTTGGTGTCGTTGGTTGCCAGCCCCATACAAATGAGGCCTGAACCTGAAAATGATGACATTGCTGAAGCTCTGCATAGATTCCAGATTGTGCTGCTGTGAGCCTTCACACACTCTTGCTCAGGAATTCCAATCTCTCAGCGTTTGCAACAATCAGTGTTCATCCCAGGCAGCCGGCCGGAATCAGGAAGGCACGCGAGTGGTCGATTCGAGTGATTTCCATTATATTCAATTTGAGCATTCTCCCTTTTAATCCAAGTTACCTCGGGTTCAAAATTCGGTTCAGTGGCTGCACCCTGTTTATAACTTAAAGATGCTTGAGAACTTAAATTACAACAGCTTTTAAGAAGCGATGATCTGATATCTTCTCTTGAGGGATTCAAAGGAATAATGTTGCTCATTGTTAGCTCCAGTCCATTGTAGGTTGCAGTGTTTACATTAACATGGTGAGGAAAGCTGAAAGAAATGCATTCACCTTTCTGTGTGTTCTTCGATTTTATGTTTACTAAGGGCTGGTTCAACGACAGGTGTAAAGTATGGCTGTGTCATGTGATTCTCTATGTATCTATTTACACAGGCATTTGATGACTTGGCTAATACCTGAAACTGGTATCAATTGGAATTCGGAATGATAATCAACTGGGAAGTGGGAAAAATATCCATCTGGGACCCAGACCTGTGAAAAAGAAGGGAAAGTACAGATTTTGGTTGTTTTTTCTCCCCAGAACCAACAACAGCAGCGTGCATTTATATAGCGCCATCGACGCAGAATAAAATGTCTCATTGCGCTTCACAGAGAGCTTTGGGGGGATTTTCCACACCCCGCACCCCCCGCTGCGGCATGATTTCCGCCGGGCAGAGGCGGCTCGCCATTGGCCACCAGTGAGATCTTCCGGTCCTGCCGGTGGCTACGGCATTTTGCCGCCAGCGGTAAGGGCCGGAAAACATCAGGCTAAAACGGACACTGAGATAAAGAAGGAGATATTATGGAGGGGTGTAGCCACCGAAGTTGGCCATTCCCTCAATACAAAATGGAGGAAAGCAAAGCTTGCAGGGTAAAATGGACAAAGTTTGCAGCACAAGCAGGCTGCAACAAGCCACTGTGTATTCTGTCTGCTGAGAGAGCAGACAGCACCGAAACAAACATTCCGCATACTAATGAGGCCATCTCCGGGACAGTTAACATAGTAATGGAACGATCCCAGGGACAAAGGACACAAATGGAGAAGTGATTGCAACATTGTATGGGAAGCCAGACATCCCGGCACCAACCGGGTTCGAAGACAAAGCACCTGAAGGCCCGCCCAGTAGCCAAGGGACAGCCTCAGTATTGGGGGGATTCAAACAAATCGATTGGGAAGAGACCCAATCGATCCCCAGCAGATAGAGGGTCCGCCCAAAAGGGCGTGAAACCCTGGGACCTATAAAAGACAGGACCCAAACTCAGTTCGTTCTTCTTTACCAGCCCTCCTCTCTTGACCAGCCCTCTCGACCAGCCTTTACCGAAGAAGACCTTGACCGAGAGAGAGGAGGGGTTCGGACAGCAGCCGCCAGCAAGTAAGTGTCTCACAACGATCGTTACTAGAGATAGACACTCCTGACCCCTTTTTAACCCGTACCAACCTGAAGTCTGCGGACCCAGTGCAGAGCAAGAGGCCCTTGTCCCCTGATCCGGCAGTTCCTTATTCAGATAAGTATTGGTCTATTTAGTGGTAGGAATAGTTTAGTCATCTTAGCGTCTGCATGAGTAGTTTAAAATTGTATTATAATAAACTCATTTGTTTGAACTTACTAATTGGTGTATGGTTTTATTGCTTTGAACTTGACCTTGAAACTTGTGGCGGTATCTTAACGATACCTGGCGACTCCAAAGCTAAGTAACGAAACAGAGCCAAATCGAGTGTTAAGCACACTCACCCAGAACGAGCAACAGGGGATGGTGAAAATCCTGATCAGAGAGATTGATTCTAAGGAGAAGAAGGTGGTGAGACAGAGGGACAGAGAGAGGAGAGCCCATAGTATAAAGTCCAGCGGCTGAAAGGTACAATCATCAAAAGTGAAATGAAGGGGAGGGAGTATACCAGAGCCCGAGGGATGGATAGTTTTGAGACCGGGAAGGGGGGGGGGGGTGGGATTGTAGGTCTGGAGGATGATCATGAGCAAGGGATTTAAAATCATTTCAAATTTGATCTGTTGGGGCCTGGGAGCACAGAGGGGGTAAACTCGACTTTAAGCCAGATACAATACGAGCAGTAGAGTTCTGGATACAATGGAGCTTACGGAGGTTGGAGAATATGACATCAGCTAGGATAGCATTGGAATAATCAGGTCTGAAGGAAGCAAAATCAGGAATGAGGCATATTAGTAGTGGATGGGTTGTGGAAGGGACAGACATGGTATAGAAATCGGTTGTCCTGACGGACAGTGTATTAGATCAAAAAGACACTGAGATTATGAAGAGTCTGGCTCAGCTTCTGTCAATTGTTGGTGGTGGGGTGGGGGGGGGGGGGGGGGGGGGGGGGGGGGGGGGGGGGGGGGGGGGGGGGGGAGTGCACGATGGAATCAGTTGTGGAAGGATGGAGTTTATGATAGGGGGTTAAAGCAATGGGCCCTTTCTGAAGGCAAATTTGGAGGACAAAATTAGAAAATCTCACGTCGAAATGCACCCTGATACAAGCCCACTTTGGAGCACTCTTGCCAGTTATGGGGTCAGTCTGGCACCGGCTGCCTGCCCAGCCGCAATTCAGTACCCACAGGATCAACTCAATGGTGACAAATTGGCTGGGTCATCGCCAAAGCAAGTGGGACCCTTCCTCTGGCCCATTGAAAGTGAAGCCTTGCTGTTGCCTCGGGGCCACCTCCTGGATCACGGGTCAAATCGCAGCTCCTTTAATTAATCTCCCAGCACCCCCAAGAATAATGGAATGGGTGGGCCATAGCCCTGGCTGCAGGCCAACCTGTGGAGGGAATTCCTTCCACAATGATGACCTGGCAGCTGGGGGTCACACTCATTTCTTTTACTATTTTAGAATTTGTCCTCTACCTGGGGCACCTGTTTGCACCCATACATTTACCTGGGTGCCCCTGGCATAAATTGCACAAGTGTTTTTTTTGTTTTTGTAAACCAGTAGTGAATTACGTTGCCCTGACGTCACACCGACTGGGTGGGAGGATAAGGCGTGGGGTGGACGTTATGGTGTCACGTTCGATAGGTATATGTTAAAATTTAACAATACACGGAAACTAGATTCACTTCCTTTTTGTGCATGAACCTGATCGCACCACCAGCCAGGGGCAGCTGCAAATCCCGTTATTGCCCTCTCGCGAGATTTAGCCGCCGTGTACAGGGTAGGCCCCTTGGCGGACGGGCCCTCTAAATCCAGCCCTTTATGTTTCTAATTTACCAGGGACGTTGGAGCCACTCGGAATGTTTTGTTGTTTACCTTCATCAGCAGCCAATACTCAACCCCATCTTGTAGTCGCAGAGCACAGATACAACGGAGCTTTAATATCCTCGCTACACCTAAAGGTGCCCAAAGGAATAAGATCCAGGAGAGGGAAAATACAGGGAGGTGCTTCATTACGGGCTCAGTGGGAGTTGAGTGCCTGCCATTTGTCAGACACCCTCAGGCATACACCTATTCTAAATCTCATGACAATTGCTATTCTGGGCAATATGAGTCACAAACATTTTCACTGCCCCTTCCATATGTCCTGGGAAGAAGGAAAGGTTGGATAGATGATCACAGAATTCAAACGCATGTCCATACCTGGCAATAATAAGTAACAGAGATGATTTGAGCTCGGGTAAAAGTGAAACCCTGCAGATGCTGAAAATCTGAAATAGAAACAGAGAAGTGCCGGGGATACTCAACAGGGTCTGGCAGCATCTGTGAAGAGAGAAAGAGGGTAAATGTTTGGAGTAAATTGTTGAATCAAAGAATTTTTACAGCATTGAAAGTGTATTCTTCACATTCCTCTGTGCGTGTTCCATGATCTTTCACTTGTTTTTTTGTTCAAGTGTTTATCCATTTCCCCCCTTTATGCTCAGCTGAGAATTTATCGGAGACAAATTGCAGTCCCTTCTTCTAAAATGTAGCAATCTCTAATTGTGCATTTACAGTGGCATTTTCTCTATGTAAAGGTGACATTTGTCAGGTTATGGCGATAGGGAGGGGGTGTGGGCCTAGGTCGGGTGCTTTCAAATGGCCTCCTTCTGCACTGTAGGGATTCTATGGTATCTATGGTAAAAACTGACCTACAATAATAATTTTCATCGATTTGTACATATGTAAAGTGGTCCATAGGGCGCATATGTTGGTGGCGAGGATGAGTAGGTTCTATGAGGCGGTAGGGGATAGGTGAGGGCAGTGCGCAGTGGGGCCTACAACCACGCCCACATGTTCTGGTTGTGTCCAGGATTGAGGCGGTTTTGGCAGGGGCTCTCAGACCTGATATTAGGCTGAGGTTAGAAACAGGAAAGGAGAGGTCACCCTGTTGGGAGTTTTCTATAGGCCACCTAATAGTTCTAGGGATGTAGAGGAAAGGATGGCGAAGATGATTCTGGAAAAGAGCGAAAGTAACAGGGTAGTTGTTATGGGAGACTTTAACTTTCCAAATATTGACTGGAAAAGATATAGTTCGAGTACATTAGATGGGTCATTCTTTGTACAATGTGTGCAGGAGGGTTTCCTGACACAATATGTTGACAGGCCAACAAGAGGCGAGGCCACATTGGATTTGGTTTTGGGTAATGAACCAGACCAGGTGTTAGATCTGGAGGTAGGTGAGCACTTTGGAAACAGTGACCACAATTCGGTGACCTTTACGTTAGTGATGGAAAGGGATAAGTATACCCCGCAGGGCAAGAGTTATAGCTGGGGGAAGGGCAATTATGATGCCATTAGACATGACTTAGGATGTGTTGGTTGGAGAAATAGGCTGCAAGGGTTGGGCACACTGGATATGTGGAGCTTGTTCAAGGAACAGCTATTGCATGCTCTCGATAAGTACGTACCAGTCAGGCAGGGAGGAAGGGGCCGAGCGAGGGAACCATGGTTTACCAAAGAAGTGGAATCTCTTGTTAAGAGGAAGAAGGAGGCCTATGTGAAGATGAGGCGTGAAGTTTCAGTTGGGGCGCTTGATAGTTACAAGGAAGCGAGGAAGGATCTAAAGAGAGAGCTGAGACGAGCAAGGAGGGGACATGAGAAGTCTTTGGCAGGTAGGATCAAGGAAAACCCAAAAGCTTTCTATAGGTATGTCAGGAATAAAAGAATGACTAGGGTAAGAGTAGGGCCAGTCAAGGACAGTGGTGGGAAGTTGTGTGTGGAGGCTGAGGAGATAAGCGAGATACTAAATGAATACTTTTTGTCAGTATTCACTCAAGAAAAAGATAATATTGTGGAGGAGAATGCTGAGACCCAGGCTATTAGAATAGATGGCATTGAGGTGCGTAGGGAAGAAGTGTTGGCAATTCTGGACAAGGTGAAAATAGATAAGTCCCCGGGGCCGGATGGGATTTATCCTAGGATTCTCTGGGAAGCCAGGGAAGAGATTGCTGAGCCTTTGGCTTTGATTTTTAGGTCATCATTGGCTACAGGAATAGTGCCAGAGGACTGGAGGATAGCAAATGTGGTCCCTTTGTTCAAGAAGGGGAGTAGAGATAACCCCGGTAACTATAGGCCGGTGAGCCTAACGTCTGTGGTGGGTAAGGTCTTGGAGAGGATTATAAAAGATACGATTTATAATCATCTAGATAGGAATAATATGATTAGGGATAGTCAGCATGGTTTTGTGAAGGGTAGGTCATGCCTCACAACCTTATCGAGTTCTTTGAGAAGGTGACTGAACAGGTAGACGAGGGTAGAGCAGTTGATGTGGTGTATATGGATTTCAGTAAAGCATTTGATAAGGTTCCCCACGGTCGGCTATTGCAGAAAATACGGAGGCTGGGGATTGAGGGTGATTTAGAGATGTGGATCAGAAATTGGCTAGTTGAAAGAAGACAGAGAGTGGTAGTTGATGGGAAATGTTCAGAATGGAGTTCAGTTACGAGTGGCGTACCACAAGGATCTGTTCTGGGGCCGTTGCTGTTTGTCATTTTTATAAATGACCTAGAGGAGGGCGCAGAAGGATGGGTGAGTAAATTTGCAGACGACACTAAAGTCGGTGGAGTTGTAGACAGTGCGGAAGGATGTTGCAGGTTACAGAGTGACATAGATAAGCTGCAGAGCTGGGCTGAGAGGTGGCAAATGGAGTTTAATGTGGAGAAGTGTGAGGTGATTCACTTTGGAAAGAATAACAGGAATGCGGAATATTTGGCTAATGGTAAAATTCTTGGTAGTGTGGATGAGCAGAGGGATCTCGGTGTCCATGTACATAGATCCCTGAAAGTTGCCACCCAGGTTGATAGGGTTGTGAAGAAGGCCTATGGTGTGTTGGCCTTTATTGGTAGAGGGATTGAGTTCCGGAGCCATGAGGTCATGTTGCAGTTGTACAAAACTCTAGTACGGCCGCATTTGGAGTATTGCGTACAGTTCTGGTCGCCCCATTATAGGAAGGACGTGGAAGCTTTGGAACGGGTGCAGAGGAAATTTACCAGGATGTTGCCTGGTATGGAGGGAAAATCTTATGAGGAAAGGCTGATGGACTTGAGGTTGTTTTCGTTAGAGAGAAGAAGGTTAAGAGGTGACTTAATAGAGGCATACAAAATGATCAGAGGGTTAGATAGGGTGGACAGCGAGAGCCTTCTCCCGCGGATGGAGGTGGCTAGCACGAGGGGACATAGCCTTAAATTGAGGGGTAATAGATATAGGACAGAGGTCAGAGGTGGGTTTTTTACGCAAAGAGTGGTGAGGCCATGGAATGCCCTACCTGCAACAGTAGTGAACTCGCCAACATTGAGGGCATTTAAAAGTTTATTGGATAAGCATATGGATGATAAGGGCATAGTGTAGGTTAGATGGCCTTTAGTTTTTTTCCATGTCGGTGCAACATCGAGGGCCGAAGGGCCTGTACTGCGCTGTATCGTTCTATGTTCTATGTTCTATGTTCTATATCCGAGGTGCTGGGTGTGGAGGTGGTCCCGAGTCCAGAGGTAGTGATATTTGGGGTGTCACCAGACCCGGATGTTCAGGGGGTGAGGGAGGCGGATGTTTTGGCCTTTGCCTCCCGTAAGACTATAAGACATAGAAGCAGAATTAGGCCACTCGGCCCATCGAGTCTACTCTGCCATTCAATCATGGCTGATATTTTCTCATCCCCATTCTCCTGCCTTCTCCCCATAACCCCTGATCCCCTTATTAATCAAGAACCTATGTATCTCTGTCTTAAAGACACTCAGTGATTTGGCCTCCACAGCCTCCTGTGGCAAAGAGTTCCACAGATTCACCACCCTCTGGCTGAAGAAATTCCTCCTCATCTTTGTTTTAACGGATTGTCCCTTTAGTCTGAGATTGTGCCATCTGGTTCTAATTTTTCCTACTAGTGGAAACATCCTCTCCACATCCACTCCATCCAGGCTTTGCAGTATCCTGTCCGTTTTAATAAAAAAACCCTCATTCTTTTAAACTCCAACAATTACAGACCCAGAGTCCTCAACCTTTCCTCATACGAGCTGTTCATTCCAGGGATCATTCTTGTGAACCTCCTCTAGACCCTTTCCAAGGCCAGCACATTGTTCCTTAGATACGGAGCCCAAAACTGCTCACAATACTCCAAATGAGGTTTGACCAGAGCCTTATACAGCCTCAGAAGTACATCCCTGGTCTTGTATTCTAGCCCTCTTGACATGAATGCTAACATTGCATTTGCCTTCCTAACTGCCGACTGAACCTGCACGTTAACCTTATGAGAATTGTGAACAAGGACTCCCAAGTCCCTTTGTGCCTCCGATTTCCTAAGCCTTTCCGCCTTTAGAAAATAGTCTATGCCTAAATTCCTCCTTCCAAAGTGCATAATCTCACCCTTTTCCACATTGTTTTCCATCTGCCACTTCTTTGCCCACTCTCCTAGCCTGTTCAAGTCCTTCTGCAGCCCCCTTGCTTCCTCAATACTACCTGTCCCTCTACAGATCTTTGTATCAT
Organism: Scyliorhinus canicula; assembly: GCF_902713615.1. Lineage (NCBI taxonomy): Eukaryota > Metazoa > Chordata > Chondrichthyes > Carcharhiniformes > Scyliorhinidae > Scyliorhinus > Scyliorhinus canicula. The sequence goes on from NC_052155.1 coordinate 171,538,600, forward strand.
CTGCAAACTTAGCAACAGTGCCTTCAGTTCCTTCTTCCAGATCATTGATGTATATTGTGAAAAGTTGTGTTCCCAGCACAGACCCCTGAGGCACACCACTAGTCACCGGCTGCCATCCTGAAAAAGACCCCTTTATCCCTACTCTCTGCCTTCTGCCAGTCAGCCAATCCTCGATCCATGCCAGGGTCTTACCCTTTTTTTTAAACTTGTTTTTATTCAAGATTTTACAGAACTTTTACAAAACCACTACCAAAAAAAAGGAAAAAAAAAAAAAATTAACAACTTAATAAAACAAGGTGGGATAACTACAATTTACAAGAGAAATCTATTCACAACCCATACAGTTCCCCACCTGACACCCCAAATATCGCTATCCCCAGACTCGGCATTACCCGAGTGTCCAATACCTCGGACATAGCCTTTGCAAAGCCTCTCCAAAATTCTGTAAGTGCCGGGCATGCCCAGAACATATGGACATGGTTTGCTGGGCTCCCTGAACACCTCACACACCTGTCCTCCACCCCAAAGAACTTGCTCATTCTTGCCGCTGTCATGTGTGCCCGGTGTACCACCTTAAACTGAATCAAGCTAAGCCTGGCACAAGATGAGGAGGAATTGACCCTGCCCAGGGCGTCCGCCCACAGGCCCTCATCCAGCTCCTCCTCCCAATTGCCCTTCAGCTCCTCCGCCTCCTGCAGCTCCTGGTATATGTCTGATATCTTTCCGTCTCCTACCCACATGCCCGAGACCACCCTGTCCTGTATCCTGCGGGCAGGTAGCAGCGGAAATTCCACCACCTGCTTCTTCAAGAAAGTGCGACTTGAAGGTACCTAAATGTATTCCCTGGGGGCAAGCTGAATTTCTCCTCCAGCGCCTTCAGGCTAGAGAAAGTCCCATCTATAAACAAGTCCCCCATCCTTTTGATACCCGCTCTGTGCCAGCTTAGAAACCCTCCGTCTATTCTACCTGGAACGAATCTGTGGTTGTTTCGTATCGGGGTCCAGACGAGGCCCCTACCTCCCCCCTGTGCCTTCTCCACTGACCCCAGATCCTTAGTGTCACCATCACCACCGGGCATGTGGTGTACCGTGTCGGCGGGAGCCGTTATCAGTGCCCCCAAGCTAGTATCCCTGCAAGACGCCGCTTACAGCCGCTTCCACGCCGCACCCCCCCCCCCCCCCCCCCCCGACCCGCCGCACCCCCCCACTACCCATTTCCGAATCATGGATATGTTCGCTGCCCAATAATAGCTGCAGATGTTCGGCAGCGCCAGCCACTGCGCTCCAAGAACAGTCTTTTAACTTGTTTGCCCACAGAAATCCCGTGATAATCCTGTTCACCCGCTTGAAGAAGGACTTGGGGGATGAGGATAGGAAGGCACTGGAAGACGAACAAGAACCTGGGGAGGACCGTCATCTTCACGGACTGCACCCTGCCCGCCAAGGACATCGGGAGCATGTCCCACCTCTTAAAGTCCCCCTCCATCTGATCCACAAGCCGCGTTAGATTGAGCTTGTGTAGGGCATCCTAACTCTTAGCCACCCGTATTCCCAAATAGCTAAAGCTCCTCTCCACCATCTTGAGCGGGAGCTCTCCCAGTCTCTTTTCCTGGCCCCTCGCATGGATCACAAAAAGCTCGCTTTTCCCGACATTCAATTTATACCCTGAGAAATCCCCGAAATCTTTTAGGATGACCTCCCCAATCCCCTCCACCGGATCTGAAATATACAGGAGCAGGTCATCCGCATACAGTGAAATACGATGCTCCTCCTCCTCCTCTTCCCCCCCCCCCCCCCCCCCCCCCCCTCCAGTTTCTAGACATCCTCAGCACCATGGCCAACGGCTCGATTGCCAGGGCGAACAGCATGGGGACAGGGGGCAGCCCTGCCTCGTTCCTCGATGCAGTCTAAAGTACTCCAACGCAGCCGGTTCGTGGACACACTCGCTACGGGGGCCTGATACAGTCATTTGACCCACCCTATGAATTCCTTGCCAAATCCAAACCTGCATAACACTTCCCACAGGTACTCCCACTCCACCCGATCGAAGACTTTTTCCGCATCCATTGCAGCCACCACTTCTGCACCCCCTCCTTCTGAGGGCATCATGATCATGTTTAAGAGCCTCCGCACATTCGTGTTCAGCTGCCTGCCCTTGACAAACCCCGTCTGGTCCTCATTAATCACCCCCGGGACACAGTCCTCAATTCTAGTGACCAGGATCTTGTCCAACAGTTTGGCGTCTACATTAAGGAGCGATATCGGCCTGTAGGAGCCACATTGCAACGGGTCCTTATCTCGTTTAAGGATGAGCGAGATCAAGGCCCGCAACATCATCGGGGGAAGGGTTCCCCTTTCCTTAGCCTTGTTGAAGGTTCTCAGCAATATCGGGCTCAACAGCTCTTGAGAATTTCCCATAGAATTCTACAGGATATCCGTCCGGTCCCGGCGCCTTGCCCGACTGCATACCCTCCAAACTTTTAACCAATTCCTCCAACTCAGTCGGGGCCCCTAATCCCTCTACTAGCTCCTCCTCCACCTTCGGAAACCTCAGTTGGTCCAAGAATTGCTTCATCCCTTCCCTCCCCTCCGGGGGTTCTGACTCATTCAATTTATCATAGAAATCCTTGACGACCTCATTGATCCTTTCCGAGCTCAGGACCGTGTTAACCCCCCCCCCCCCCCCCCCCCCCCCCCGTCCATAATTCCCCCAATTTCTCTGGCCGCCTCTCTCTTCCGTAGTTGGTGCGCCAGCATCCTACTTGCCGTCTCCCCATACTCGTACACCACTCCTTGTAACTTCCTCAACTGAGCCTCTGCCTTCCCTGTGGGAAGCAAGTCAAACTCCGCCTGCAGGCTCTGGCGCTCCTTTAGCAGCCCCTCCTCGGGGGACTCCGCATACCTCCTGTCCACCCTGAGTATCCCCCCCCCAAACCTCTCCTCCATCCTATCCCTCTTCTCTCTGTGGGACCTAATAGAAATTAGCTCCCCCCTGATAACTGCCTTCAGCGCCTCTCAGACCATACTCACTGAAACCTCCCCTGTATTATTGGTCGCCACATAGTTTTGGATATTCCTCCTAATCCGCCCATAGACCTCCTCATCCGCCAATAGTCCTACGTCCAGTCTCCATAGAGGACGTGGACCTCTCTCCGCCCCCAGCCTCAACTCCACCCAGTGCGAAGCATGGTCTGAGATTGCAATGGCTGAGTACTCTACCCCCTCCACTCTCGGGATTAGCGCCTTGCTCACCGTGAAAAAATCGATCCGCAAGTACACGTTGTGGACATGGGAGAAGAAAGAAAACTCCTTCGCCCTTGGCCGAGTGAATTTCCATGGGTCCACTCCTCCCATGAACCCCCTCGGGGCATACACGTTCACTAGCACCACCCGGGCCCCCTGCAGCTTGCCACTCACCATAATATATCTACCCCCTTTATCCGCCACAATACCCCCCCCGCCTGAAATGCCACCCGTTTGCTCACCAAGATTGCGACCCCCCCTGCATCCAGCCCCGAGTGGAAGACCTGCCTCACCCATCCATTCCTCAGCCTAGTTTGATCTGTGATCTTCAGGTGTGTTTCTTGTAGTATAACTACATCTGCCTTTAGGCCCTTTAAGTGCGAGAACACAAGGGTCCTCTTGACCGGCCCATTCAGGCCCCTCATGTTCCGCGTGATCAGCCTGGTCGGAGGGTTAATTACATCCCCCCGCCGACTAACCATCCCCTTTTTTAGGCCAGCCACGTGTCCGCGTCTCCCGCACACTCCAGCCCCCCAGCCGGAGGCTCCCCATCCCGACTCCCCCTTTGACTCCGAAAGATGCTTCCCCCACAGCCAGCAAAGCAGCATCCCAGCCCTCCCCCCCCCCCCCACACTCGTTCCCCCTCTCCCAAGTCAAGCATCCGTTTAACCCCAATTCTCCCCCCCCCCCCCCCATTGCTCTCCTGTAAGTCAGCTGACTCATACTGACCCCGGCCGCTTCCGCCTCTACCTCCAATCCCACTGTTGGCTCCCTCTATGGGCCTCCGCCGTATCGAAATAATGGTGCCGGTCCTGGTACGTGACCCACAGCCTCGCAGGTTGTAGCAGCCCGAATTTCACCCCTTTGCTGTGGAGGACAGCCTTGGCCCGGTTGAATCCCCCACGCCTCTTAGGCAGCTCTGCACCCCAGTCCTGGTAAATACGGATCTCGCAGTTGTCCCACTTACTGCTTCACTCCTTCTTTGCCCATCGCAGGACTCCTTGTTGGTGAAGCGGTGGAACCTTACCACCATAGCTCTCGGTGGCTCGTTCGCCTTAGGCTTCCTTGCCAGGACTCTGTGCGCCCCGTCCAGCTCCAGGAGCCGCGGGAAGGCCCCCGCGTCCATCAGCGTTCCTAGCATCGTGGTCACAAACACACACATATCCAACCCCTCCGTGCCTTCAGGGAGACCCAAAATTTGCAGGTTCTGCCTCCTCGACCTGTTTTCAAGGTCTTCCAGCTTCTTCTGCCATCTCTTATGCAGGGCCTCATGTGTCTCCACTCTAACCGCCAGGCCCAAAATCTTGTCCTCATTGTCAGAGGCTTTTTTCTGCACCTCCTTAATCACCGTCCCCTTCATCTTCTTGGTCTCCACCAACCTTTCAATAGAAGCTTTCATAGGGTCCAGCATCTCCACTTTTAACTCAGTGAAGCAGCTTCTAAGAAACTCCTGCTGCTCCCGTGACCACTGGGCCCACGCTGCCTGATCCCCGCCGGCCACCACCTTGCTTTTTCGTTCCCGTTCTCCTCTCTTCTCCAAAGCAGCTTTTTTGATCGCCCCACTCCTGGTCCACTTCATACAGCACTGGGGGATCCTCACTGTTTCCTTCCCACACCGGGAATCAACGTCCAAGTGATGCTGGAGCTCCGTACAAGGGCCCAAATGTCCATTGTCGGTGAGAGCTGCCGACCGTGCGACCTACCTGGGCATAGCCGCAACCGGAAGTCCGGATCTTACCCTTAACACCATGGGCTCTTCACTTATTTAACAATATCCTACGCTGAATCTTCTCAAAGGCCTTTTGGAAATCGAAATAAATCACGTCCACTGGTTCTCCTTTGTCTAACTTCCTTGTCACTTCCTCAAAGAACTCTATCAGATTTGTCAGACATGACCTCCCTTTGACAAAGCCGTGCTGGCTCAGTCCTAGTTTACCATGCACTTCCAAGTACTACACAATCTCATCTTTAATAATGGACTCTAAAATCTTACCAGTGACCGAAGTCAGGCTAACCGGCCTAAAATTTCCCGTCTTTTGCCTCCCTCCCTTCTTAACAGCCACTTTCCAATCCTTTGGGACCCTTCCTGCCTCCAGTGATTCCTGAAAGATCGCCATCAATGCCTCCACAATCTCCTCAGCTATCTCTTTTAGAACCCTGGGGTGTAGTCCATCCGGTCCAGTTGATTTAGCCACCTTCAGACCTTTCAGTTTCCTTGGAATCTTCTCCTTAATAATGGTCACTGCACTCACCTCTGACCCTGATTCTCCTGGAGCTCTGGCATCCCACTGGTGTCTTCCACCTTGAAGCCTGATGCAAAGTAACTATTCAGTTCATCTGGCATTTCTTTGTTTCCTATTATTACTTTGTTTCCTATTATTGCTTCTCCAGCCACATTTTCCAGTGGTCCAATGTCTATTTTTGCCTCTCTCTTACCTTTTATATATAAAAAAAAACTCTTCCTATCTTCCTTTATATTACTAACTAGTTTGCACTCATATTTCATCTTCTCTCCCCTTATTGCTTTTTTAGTTGTCCTCTGCTCGCTTTTCAAGGCTTCTCAATCCTCCGGCTTCTCACTAATCCTCGCCACTTTGTTTGATTTTTCTTTTGCTTTTATGCTGTCCTTGATTTCCCTCATCAACCATGGATGCCTTGTCCTGTCCTGAGCATGTTTCCTCCTCCTTGGGATGAATTTCTGTTGTGCCTCCCGAATAACCCCCAAAAACTCCTGCCATTGCTGTTCCACTGTCTTCCCTGCTCGGCTCCTTTTCCAATCAACTCTGGCCAGCTCCTCCCTCATGTCTTTGTAGTTACCCTTATTTAATTGTAATACTGTTACATCTGATTATAGTTTCTCCCTCTCAAACTGCAGGGTAAATTCTATCATATTGTGGTCACTGCTCCCTAAGGGTTCCTTCACCTTAAGTTCCCGAATCAAGTCTGCCTCATTACACATCACCAAATCTAGAATTGCCTGTTCTTTTAAAAAAAAATAAATTTAGAGTACCCAATTATTTTCTTCCAATTAAGGGGCAATTTTTGGGTTGTGGGGGCGAAACCCACTCAAACGCAGGGAAAATGTGCAAACTCCACACGGACAGTGACCCAGAGCTGGGATCGAACCTGGGACCTCGGCGCCGTGAGGCAGCAGGGCTAACACAATGTGCCACCGTGCTGCCCGAATTGTCTGTTCCCTTGTGGGCTCTACCACAAAAACACATCTCTTAAACATTCCACAAATTCCTTTTCTTGGGATCCACTACCAACCTGATTTTCCCAGTCCACCTGCATATTGAAGTCCCGTATGATTATTGTAATGTTGCCTATTTTACATGCTTTCTCTATCTCCTGATTTATTTTCTGCCCCACATCCAGAGTACTGCTAGGGGGCCGAAGCTGAACATAACTCCCATCAGGGTCTTTTTACCTTTGCGATTCCTCAACTCTACCCACAGAGATTCTATGCCTTCTGATCCTATATCGCTACCGATTTAACTTCATTCCTTACTCACAATGCAATACACCCCCTTTGCCCATCTGCCTGTCCTTTCAATAGGACATATATCCTTGTATATTAAGATCCCAGCCCTGATCTCCTTGCAGCCACATCTCTGATGCCCACAACATCGTACCGGCCAATTTCAATGTGCGCAACAAGCTCATTTACCTTGTTCCGTATACTGCGCGCATTAAGGTACAACACCCTCAGTCCTGCATTGACCACCTCCCTTTTCACACTTGTCGCCATTTTTGCTCTACCTAAGGGTGATGTTGTTCTCTTATTTTTCTTCTTTATTTCCCCTTCAGTTATGACACCTTCTAAGCTAACACTGGATCCCATGCCCCTGCCATACTAGTTTAAATCCTCCCAAGTGACACTGGCAAACCTCCCAGCCAGGATATTGATGCCCCTCGGGTTTAGATGCAACCCATCCTTCTTGTACAGGCCCCGCCTGCCCCGGAAGAGATCCCAATGGTCCAGAAAACACTCCCTCCTACACCGTTGGTTTAGCCACGTGTTTAGCCGCACTATCCTCCTATTTCTAGCCTCATTGGCACGCGGCACAGGGAGTAATCCTGATAGCCCGGAGACGGATCTTGCTCGGGTGACGCGACTCGGAGCTGCCAAAAGCGCGGGCGTGGGTGAACTACCTGGCGGAATTCCTGAGGCTGGAAAAAGTTAAGTTCGTCTTGAGGGGGTCAGCTGATGGGTTCACCTGGAGTGGAAGCCATTTATTGACTTTTTTAAAGGAGGTTTGAGAGGTCAGCAAGGGGGGACAGGGGGTGAGGGTGAGGGTGGGGGGGGGGGGAGGGGTAAGCAGGTTAAAATTGAGAAGATGGGGTGGCATCGGGGGGGGGGGTAGGTGTTGGTTATTTATTGAGTTTGATTCTTCTGACTTTGTTTGTATATCTGAAAATGCCTTGAATAATAATATATTAAAAAAGGTTTGTACAATACGTTTGTAAAAATTCCAGAGGTTATGGTTCAACTTGAATGCTTCCACCCAATTTTGAGGCTTACCTGTAAAATCATTTGCACACAGTGGGAACGGCCTATCATAAACATTCATACCTCCCTCTATTATAATAACATGATTGCTAATCAGTACTCAACACAAAGGGATGTGGTTGGTTATGTGAACTTTACAGTCTGGGGCAACCAGAGCACAAACACACTTGGTTTTTTTAGCGCTGTGAAATTATTCTCTAAAACTACAGGACCTAGAGAGTGAAACTATTTTCCAAAAGATGGAGCCTGGTACACCACAAAAGTAAGTAGTCGGAGTGTTTTCTGTTCACGTGGATGACAACTGCCTCTCATTTAAAACTGATCTGAAATTCAAGTGAGCTTATTTCCATCGGAATCCCAAAGAAAAAAATACACTCATGTGTTTGTTACGGAAGTTTCCTTACAGTGAGAGTGAAAAGTAAATTTGGAACATTTTCTAAATGATTTTCATCTGTGCTGATTATTTTTAGGAAATCTTGCAACATAAGGATCAACATAATTATAGTTTTAATGATCAAAGCAATATAATTGTTTTGAGAAATGTCATTGGGTTGCAACGTGGGGTGGGATGGATGCAGTTGTATTATAACAATAAGCAGATTTGAAATGCTTGGTTCTTTCCTTCCAGGCACACAAGGTTTTGTGATGTGATAATGCATGATAAAAGAGAGGGGAAGAATATTTTCTGGGGTTTCGGGAGTGAGGGGCGTTGGTTGGGGGGTGGGGGGGGGGGGGGGGAAGGGTGGCAGGTGTCCATCATAGAGGCTATTTCCAAACACACACTGTAATATAGGACGGGATTTTCTGCCCCCTCTGTGCCATGGTTTTGGGGCAGTGGGGGTGGCTTGCTATTGGCCAGCTTGGGATCTCCTGGCGCAAGCGTTGTCAATGGGGCTTCCCATTGTTCGCACCCTCCGCCACCAGGAACCCACTGTCGGCGGGAGGGACCAGAAGATCCCACTGCAGGAATGGCCGGAAAACTTTAGCCAATACGTTCATACCTATATAAAAGAAAATTACTGCGGATGCTGGAATCTGAAACGAAAGAGAAAATGCTGGAAAATCTCAGCAGGTCTGGCAGCATCTGCAGGGAGAGAAAAGAGCTAACGTTTCGAGTCCAATGACCCTTTGTCAAAGCTTTGACAAAGAATCATTGGACTCGAAACGTTAGCTCTTTTCTCTCCCAACAGATGCTGCCAGACCTGCTGAGATTTTCCAGCATTTTCTCTTATGCTCATATCTATAATGAGAATCACAATTCTTTGAGAAGTATCCTCTCTTTCGAAATGTCAGCGGCTGGTTTAGCTCACCAGGTTAAATCGCTGGCTTTTAAAGCAGACCAAGCAGGCCAGCAGCACGGTTCGATTCCCGTACCAGCCTCCCCAGACAGGCGCCGGAATGTGGCAACTAGGGGCTTTTCACAGTAACTTCATTGAAACCTACTCGTGACAATAAGCGATTTTCATTTCATTTTTCATTAATGTAAAAACTAATAACAGTATTATTGTTATACTTATATATATTACATTACATATTTTTTAATGCATATATATCTATATGTAGTATAATTAGAATGCCGAAGATTCCCTTTACCAACAAACTTATGAAAATGTTGATTCCGAAGTTATACAAAATTATTTATTTTCCCCATCTTTCTTTTTGATTCTTTTTCTCTGTAAAATTCTGAACCGCCAATCCAAAGAGTTCCCAGCCCTCGGGCAGTTTAATGAAGTGACTATTCTGGAGGAAAAGACAATCATTCTGATTGGCTTTCTGAGGGGTATTGAAATCGTGTCGCGTTCTTACTGGGTATCACACTCGTGCACTAACATCAGTCATCACAAGGCAGGGGCCACATTCTAATTGTGCTCCTCCCTACTCCAGGATTAGTGAAATCAACTATGCTAATGTCATGTCCATTACATTGTTAATGTTAATAAAAGCAGGTGATGGGTATTAATTGTTTCTCAGAACTTATAAATAGTTTGGATGGAATTCCACATTGTGGATACCTCCCTTGGGAGCTGCAATCCCACAATTTGAGCCCTCAGACGGGAATTGCCTCCTTGCCTTTCCATTCCGTCTAGAGGGGTGTCCTGTATGGTCTGCTGCTGCACAGACTCCACCTCTTTCCTTCCTCCATGGTCTGAACACACCTTGGCGTTCTGTTCTTCCGCCTAGTGGTGGGGGTCCCCTCTCGAGGAGGGCTTTGTATGTGGGAGTCCCCCTGTTTCCATCCGCGACCTGACACGGAGGGTGTTACTTGCAGCAGTGCCAAGCAATCGCAGATTAAGGTGGTTCGCTGATGCCCAGATCGCATGTCTCTTCTGCGGCCAGGGGCGGCTGTGTTCCACGTTTATGTAGATTGTCCGAGGTTGCAGCCCCTTTTTTTGTTATTTGAAGGGGCAGCGACCCAACCTTTGGTTGGACTTCTGCTCCACACCCCCATCTTCAGTCACCCGATGCGGAGGAAGGTGGGGAGGGAGGAGGACCTCCTCGTAATTCTGCTCCTAGGCCTGGTCGAGTTGGCCATTAACAGGTGCAAGCATGGACGGTCAAGGGTATTGTCTGACCCAACTGTCTGTCCCTCTGCCACGACTATGTTTGTGGCTGGGGGGCCTTTGAAAGGGAGTGCACTGTGTCCATTGGCACGCTTCAGGCTTTTCGCAACCAGAGAGCCATCATCATCCCGGGAATGACATTTTGATTTAGTTAGTTAAGTTTACTTTGACATTTTGTTTCAGTTGCAGTACCCCATTAAGAGCTCTCACCCCTGTCATTTTTGTTTCATTTATGATCATTAGTTTAATTAAAAGAGTATAAATGGGGATGGCTGGGACACTGGGTTGTGTGGGAGGAGAGCTGTGAGACTGAACAAGTCAATAAACTCTCTCAATAAAGAAAAGCCCTGTGTCTTGGTTCTGGCTTCACCAACCAGCTTGGATCCTATTAACCTAATAGAACGGAAACCAATCTATGAGCCGTTTGATCTGCACTGACCATGTAGCCAACTTAGCCACTGGGAAATTGGCTGAGTCCAGGATTGCACCCCTCAGTGGGAGGCAGTCCTACTCTTGGGTCGGGTATTATGGGGGTCAGCACAGGGGTGAGTGGGAATGTGATGGGCTGGTCACCTTATTTTACGTGTCCCCCTCCTGCTAGAAACGCAACGTACAATCCAGTCCCAGGTTTTGTTGTTATTTATCCTCTCTTACCTGGTACTTTGAATCATACAGTGGCTTCCTGACAGACTGATCTGCTGACTGGATAGATCTGATAGACTGATCACTTACACTGTTTACTTCTAACAATCAAAATATGATTGTTCAAAACTCCCGATGTTATTGAAACTATTTATCATGGTCAATGCAACTTTGTTTGGCCAGTTTCCCCATTGTTGACACCTACGACAACTGTAACATATTTTACTTGTACGATCAAGTATATGAATGTAAATACGATTACCAATGGTACTTAATTAGATTTAGTCGATTAACTATGAAGGATCTTGAGAATGGCTTGATAGTTGCAGTGCTAAGCAGTACTGTGCAATAAGTAATGGCACTTTAGTTGGTGCTCACCCGTAGCACCAGTACCAACATTATAAAAACTGCAATGACGTGCACAGTGACACAATGGTTACCACTGCTGTCTCACAGCATCAGGGACCCGGGTTCAATTCCGGCCTTGTGGAGTTTGCACATTCTCCCAGTGTGTGCGTGGATTTCCTCCGGGTGCTCCGGTTTCTTCCCACAGTCCAAAGATGTGCAGGTTAGGTGGATTGGCCATACTAAATTTCCTCTTGCTGTCCAATGATGCGCAGGTTAGGTGGGGTTACGAGGATAGGGCGGGGGAGTGGGCCTAGGGAGGGTGCTCGTTCAGAGAGTCGGTGCAGACTCGATGGGCCGAATGACCTCCTTCTGCACTGTAGGAATTCTGTGGTTCTATGCTTTAATATACTGATCAGTTTGTTGGGACCTCAATAGGAGCCATTAACATTTGAAGAGAAGTTTGAAATCCCAGTGATTAACTGAAAGAGCAATGCCACAAGATTCCATGTTTTTAAGCAAGAAAACAGCTTTATTGTACAAACGTAAACAAAGCAAGCACTACTAAATTAACACTATAGTTTAAAAAGACTTAGGCTTTGCTCCCCCAAGAATACTCTTCTACATTACTAGATTTTGGAGGTTCATTCATATCTGCTGGGACTAAACAAGGTGTGCCACAGCCCTCTGGAATTCACTTTGGTTTCTCCTCAGTCTTCCAGCTGTACTCCGAGTCATGGATTTCATGAGATCCTTTCATTAACTTTTGACAAAGCAATCCTCCAGTTCTCCTATCAGACCTCAGGATTGTGGACTCCTCAGCTCAAGTGTGGTCTTCATTACACTCTTGCTTGATTACTTTAAGATCAGAAAACTCTATTGGCTTCTAATAGCCCTTAACCATGGTTCTACAACTGTGTTACAGCTCCTGGCTTATTGTATATCTTGGCCTTCTCCAAACTCCACCAAGGCTTACTGTGACTACTTTCTTTCTGTGCATAAGCATATAGGTAAATTGAAGCGAAAGAACCTTCTTCAGCCTTACAGCTCATCCCCATGGCAATGTGGAGTAGCTTGGGATGCTCCAAACAGAAATATAAAAATAATAGAATCATAGAATCCCTACGGTGCGGAAAGAGGCCATTCTTTTACCTTTAAAACAACACTTTGATTCTGAGACCCAAATGAATAATTTATATCTTTAATAAAGGTAACGGCCCTTTTCTCAGGCTGAGAGGTTCCACCAAGAAGTCTTCTGATTACAATGTGCTTTCAGAACGTCTTTGAACTTGCGACTGCATGAATAGCGGTAACTACACCAGAAAATATGATAATTCAAATCCCTAATTGGAGTCACTGTCGGCATCCTGTCCCTCCCAGAACTCAGAGATGGGTCATTCATTATTTAAGATTTTCCCACTTCCAACATTGATCTTATGGAATAAACACAGGTTACCCTTTGAATCTTAATTAACTCAGGCCTGTTTGGTTTGTAGTTACTTGAGATGTTTACCAGTTTCTCAAACAAGTGTTTACAATGAGCGACATTAAAAAAAAAATCCAGTCCCCAAATTAAGAGTTATATTTCCAAAACATAGAATCCATAGAATCCCTACAGTGCAGAAGGAGGCCATTCGGCCCATTGAGTCTGCACCAACCGTCCAAAATAGCACCCCACCCAGGCCTATACTCCGCCCTATTCCCATAACCCCATCTCACCTTTTTGGACACGAAGGGGCAATTTGCCATGGTCAATCCACCTAACCTGCACATCTTTTGACTGTGGAAGGAAATCGGAGCATGCGGCGGAAACTCTCGCAAGCACAGGGAGAATGTACAAACTCCATATCAGTTATGAAATGGGATATTTGCAACGGATGCTTACAGCACTCATTCAGAATGCGGCAAAATTCATCAAAATATCAGCTTTCTGCTATATCCTCCTGGTTAAATTAATCACCTACCATAATATTTGATACACACTGATATCTCATGTTGGTCCAAATGCTTTGCTATCCCTTTGTCCCATTCTTAGAGTTAGAAAGGCCGGTTATGTTGATGTTTCACTACCTATATTAACAGAAACATCACTCGATCTCACTAGGGGCGAGATTTTCCAGCACTTCCTGATGCTGGATCTTGGGTCCCAGCGAAAGCAACCCCCCCCCCCCCCCGCTACAGTGCTGAAGGAGGCCATTCAGCCCATCCCCTGCCACGGTGGGTTCCCCGAAAAATCCCTTCCATGTGTGAACTGAGCCTATTTACTTGGGAACACCTGAAATATTGGCGGAGTGGCTTTCTACAGGGGAGTGAGGAGGGGCTGTGGGCATGAGAAACTAGAAGATGGGAAAGAAGGAACTCACTGACAACAATTAGAGTGGATTGAGCTAGGAATGGTGTTTTCCATTATGATCACCTCATATTGGAAATTAGAAAGATGTGTCAACAGCTCCATGCCTGATGATTTTCTACCTCTTAGAACTTGGCCAATCTAGGAATATAATCATAATGAGAAAGATTGAACGTCTCACCCTGCGATGGATTTCTCCCTGACTGAGGGGGGTGAGAGAGAGGGATGTATGTAAAGATATTCTGGGCTGGGAATTCTAGCCAGCTGTCTTGCTACTAATGTGTATCTAAAAACAAAAGCATCCAATTCTCACACTGTGAATGCAGAGCTTATTAATACCCTTAATATTTCTCATTTACTTTAAGAAGGTTCACAACTGGCTCACAGGCACAGAAAACACACCGTTTTTTGCTTTTTTTTGTCAGGAAGAACGTATTTGCTGGAATTAAACTGAAAAAGAAGAAAAAGGAAGAAAGAGGTTTATTCATAGCAAACAAAGGTGCATTAGGTAAGGCTTTGTAGATAAATATCCACCACTGATAATAAGCAATATAAATGCCGCACTAAAGGATGTGGAATTGGTAAGAGATTGTTGCACCGATATTCTGACAAATGTATTCTATTTTAGATCGAGTAGCAATCCTTCACCATAAGTAAACAGGAGTTAATTACACTGAAAGCAGTTTGCATGGGTGTCAGGTGTCAAGACATTTGCTTGTGCTATGGTAATAAACAACTTCAGGAGAAATTCGAAGGCATTTCGCAATGTTTGGTCACTTAGAATAAAATAGAATTTACATAGAAACAGGCCATTCGGTCCAACTGGCCCATGTTGATGTTTACACCCCACGTGAGTTTCCTCCCATCCCTCTTCATCTCACCCTATCACAACCTTGCATTCCTTTAACTCTTGGGTTTATTTCGCTTCCTTTTAAATAGAATCCCTACAGTGCAGAAGGAAGCCATTCGGCCCATCGAGTCAGCACTGGCCCTTGGAAAGAGTATTCTACTTCAGCGTATGCCTCCACACTATCCCCACCTAATCTTTTTTGGACACTAAGGAGCAATTTAGAACGGCCAATCCACCTAACCTGCGCACCTTTGGGCTGTGGGAGGAAACTGGAGCACCCGGAGGAAATCCACGCAGACACGGGGAGAAAGTGCAAACTCCACACAGTCAGTCAGCCGAGGCTGGAATTGAACCCGGGACCCTGGAGTTGTGAGGCAGCAGTGCTAAACACTGTGCCGCTAGTCTTTAAACTACTCCACGTGGTTGCATTGAGTTTCGGATTCTAACTAAAGAAGGTCACTTGAATTTTGTATTGAATTTATTACTAACTTCCTTAGACTTGGTCTCCCCCAGAAATGGAAACATCTTCTCTATGTCTGCTCTGTCAAACCCTTTCATCATCTGAAAGACCTCAATCTGTTCTTCCCCCAGCCTTCTTTTTTCTCTTCAATCTTTCCTGAAGCATATCATCTTTCGGTTCTGGATTCATCTCTGTGAATATTTTTTTGAACCCTCTCCGGGTGTTTTTATAGTATGAAGAGGAGAACTGGGTACGCTACCATAAGTGTGGCCCAACCAAAGGTCTCTACACCTTTAACATAACTTACCTGTGCTCCAATGGGGAAGGTCTTGTGGTGCAGTGGGTGGTGTCCCTGCCTCTGAACTAGAAGCTCTGGATTTGTAGACCCACCCCAGGATGGCCATGGAAGGTACACTCATAACGTGGTCAAACAGGTTGTATGCCAACCTGCAAATCCTTCCAACACATGCAAGCGGTAAGAGCAGAAGAGAGTCCTGGTTAGTGGTGTGATGGAAAGAATTTGGAGCCTCTATGGATGGATGGATTTGTTTATTGTCATGTGTACCGAGGTGCAGTGAAAAGTATTTTTCTGCAAGCAGCTCAACAGATCATTCAGTACATGGAAGAAAAGGGAATTAAACAAAATTCAAGAAAATACATAATACTGTAGGGCAACACAAGTTATACAATGTACTATATAAGCATTGGCATCGGATGAAGCATACAGGGTGTAGTGTTAATGAGGTCAGTCAATAAGAGGGTCATTTAGGAGTCTGGTGACAGTGGGGAAGAAGCTGTTTTTGAGTCTGTTCGTGCGTGTTCTCAGACTTCTGTATCTCCTGCCCGATGGAAGAAGTTGGAAAAGTGAGTAAACCGGGTGGAGGGATCCTTAATTATGCTGCCCGCTTTCTCCCGGCAGCGGGAGGTGTAGATGGAGTCCATGGATGGGAGGCAGGTTTGTGTGATGGACTGGGCGGTATTCACGACTCTCTGAAGTTCCTTGCGGTCCTGGGCCGAGCAGTTGCCATACCAGGCTGTGATGCAGCCCGATAGGATGCTTTCTATAGTGCATCTGTAACAGTTGGTAAGGGTTAATGTGGACATGCCGAATTTCCTTAGTTTCCTGAGGAAGTATAGGCGCTGTTGTGCTTTCTTGGTGATAGTGTCGACGTGAGTGGACCAGGACAGATTTTTGGTGATGTGCATCCCTAGGAATTTGAAACTGCTAACCATCTCCACCTCGGCCCCGTTGATGATGACAGGGGTGTGTACTGTACTTTGCTTCCTGAAGTCGATGACCAGCTCTTTAGTTTTGCTGGCATTGAGGGAGAGATTGTTGTCGTTACACCACTCCACTAGGTTCTCTATCTCCCTCCTGTATTCGGACTCGTCGTTATTCGAGATCCGGCCCACTATGGTCGTACCGTCAGCAAACCTGTAGATGGAGTTGGAACCAAGTTTTGCCACGCAGTCATGTGTGTACAGGGAGTAGAGTAGGGGGCTAAGTACGCAGCCTTGCGGGGCACCGGTATTGAGGACTATTGTGGAGGAGGTGTTGGTGTTCATTCTTACTGATTGTGGTCTGTTGGTCAGAAAATCGAGGATCCAGTTGCAGAGTGGAGAGCCAAGTCCTAGGTTTTGGAGCTTTGATATGAGCTTGGTTGGGATTATGGTGGTGAAGGCGGAGCTGTAGTCAATAAATAGGAGTCTGATGTAGGAGTCCTTGTTTTCGAGATGCTCTAGGGATGAGTGTAGGGCCAGGGAAATGGCGTATGATGTGGACCGGTTGCGACGGTATGCGAATTGAAGTGGGTCAAGGCGTTCCGGGAGTATGGAGGTGATGTGCTTCATGATCAGTAAACTTTACTACCATCACTATCCATAACTCTTTACCGCAACATGCATGTGAAAAGTGCATGCTCCACAGCAAATCAGAATCCCCCAGTGAATGGTACCGCGCACACACCTGCTTTTCAATTCTATCCCTCTTTATTCGCTTTTTCCAAATTTACTTGCTACTTCTGGGGATTTCTGTGTCCGTATCCCGAGGTACCTTTTACTCCACTACCCCATTTAAACTCCTATTTCTGAGGAGTGTGAGGCCTCCTGAAACGTCCTGTCAAAATACACCACCTTACACATCTGTATTGAAATTAATTTGCCAAATACATGCCCATTCTGCAAGCTACAGAGTAGACACAGACGTGAGGTAAACAAAGGGGTATTGACTCAAGTGACACCAACCTTGGCTTTAAAAATCAAGATTTAATAGGACGAAGAAAAGACGAGGGGAGTTGTGGAGTTCCACAGCTTTGAGTTCCTGAAAATAAATAAATTACAGGATGGACTTCAGGATAGCGTCTTTCACTTTTGCTGGCAACCATTTTTGGGTATCTCATCCAGAGTGTTAACAGCTTCCGCGGTCAGAGGAACATGGAAGTTTGGGCATCGTTATTAAGTAGTAGGCACAGCGCTAGGAACTCACACATGTTTATGTGCTAACGTTCATGGACGTGATTGGGAAAGAGTGTCGTTTGGATGAGGAGTGTCTGGGCCTCAGCGTGTGATCACAGGGGATGCTGGGAGGTTGGGCGGTGGTCGGCGGCCCTGTTGGTTGGGCCTCAGTATGCAGTCGTTGGGTGGGATTAGGTGTTCAGGCTGGGGCCAGGGTGAGATCAGGATTAGGGCCTGGAGTTTGGAGTCAGAATAAGGCCCGAGATTTCAATCACCCAGAGTGGGGGTGGTTGCGTTGAGAACAAACCCTTTTTTGATGCTCGCCGTTGGATTTCCTGGGGCCAATGAACATTGGTGGTGACTGCCCCAGGGGCAAGCCAGAGTTGTGAGAGGGAGCGTAGCAGGCATTAGGCCCCAATCAATGGCCTAACGTCTGCTTCTGGTACGGGTAAAGGGCGCCTGTTATTTGACCCTTACTGAAATGCAGTCTGAAGCAGAATTGTGTGTGCACTGCTTAGACTACTGCTTCTCTGCAGTCCAAAGCTTCTGACTGACCCTCCAGCTTTGAGAGCGCATTCTCCAACATTATTTGGATAGCGGGTCTACGTTCTGGTCATTCATTGGTCGCCCTGGGGAAAATCGCAATAAGTGACTGTTTCCCCACATAGCGTGAGCTTTTGACCCCCATTTGAACCTGGCGGCAGTGTCCTGAAGCCTGCTGGGAAAATCCAGCCCCTCATGTCTACGGTCTGCATTATGGGAAAATCACATTCATGACCGCAGGATATCCCAAAACACTTTGCAGCTACCAAAGCACTTCTAAAGTATAGCGACTGCTGTGAGGTAAGAAACGCAACAACCAATCCGCCTCAAAGCCCCACATACAGCAATGTGATAATGACTAAAAAATCTGTCAATTGGGAGAGAAATATTGACCAGGGCACTGAGGGGAACTCCTCTGCACCTCTTTCAGATAGTTGGATCCTTCATCAATTTAATCAATTTAGTCCGAAAGATGGCGCCTCTGACAGTACAGTACTCCTTCAGCACTGCACTGGAGTGTCAGACTGGGTCCGCCTGCTCAAGTGTCTGGAGTGGGTGATGTACCATCAATTGGACGCGAGACACGATGAAGGTCCAAATTTAGGCTTTAATCAGCTAGATGATAATTTACCGAAATTCACTAGACTCTGGGGTGGTCCCGGTGGATTGGAAATTAGCAAATGTGACGCCACTGTTTAAAAAAGGAGGTAGGCAGAAAGCAGGAAATTATAGGCCAGTGAGCTTAACTTCGGTAGTAGGGAAGATGCTGGAATCTATCATCAAGGAAGAAATTGCGAGACATCTGGATAGAAATTGTCCCATTGGGCAGACGCAGCATGGGTTCGTAAAGGGCAGGTCATGCCTAACTAATTTAGTGGAATTTTTTGAGGACATTACCAGTGCAGTAGATAACGGGGAGCCGATGGATGTGGTATATCTGGATTTCCAGAAAGCCTTTGACAAGGTGCCACACAAAAGGTTGCTGCATAAGATAAAGATGCATGGCGTTAAGGGTAAAGTAGTAGCATGGATAGAGGATTGGTTAATTAATAGAAAGCAAAGAGTTGGGATAAATGGGTGTTTCTCTGGTTGGCAATCAGTAGCTAGTGGTGTCCCTCAGGGATCCGTGTTGGGCCCACAATTGTTCACAATTTACATTGATGATTTGGAGTTGGGGACCAAGGGCAATGTGTCCAAGTTTGCAAATGACACTAAGATGAGTGATAAAGCGAAAAGTGCAGAGGATACTGGAAGTCTGCTGAGGGATTTGGATAGGTTAAGTGAATGGGCTCGGGTCTGGCAGATGGAATACAATGTTGACAAATGTGAGGTTATCCATTTTGGTAGGAATAACAGCAAACGGGATTATTATTTAAACCATAAAATATTAA
This sequence comes from Scyliorhinus canicula, assembly GCF_902713615.1. Classification (NCBI taxonomy): domain Eukaryota; kingdom Metazoa; phylum Chordata; class Chondrichthyes; order Carcharhiniformes; family Scyliorhinidae; genus Scyliorhinus; species Scyliorhinus canicula. The sequence goes on from NC_052155.1 coordinate 171,557,951, forward strand.
AGCATGCCGCTGTTCAGAGAGCCTTGGGTGTGCTAGTGCATGAGTCACAGAAGGTTGGTTTACAAGTGCAACAGGTGATTAAGAAGGCAAATGGAATTTTGTCCTTCATTGCTAGAGGGATGGAGTTTAAGACTAGGGAGGTTATGTTGCAATTGTATAAGGTGTTAGTGCGGCCACACCTGGAGTATTGTGTTCAGTTTTGGTCTCCTTACTTGAGAAAGGACGTACTGGCGCTGGAGGGTGTGCAGAGGAGATTCACTAGGTTAATCCCAGAGTTGAAGGGGTTGGATTATGAGGAGAGGTTGAGTAGACTGGGACTGTACTCGTTGGAATTTAGAAGGATGAGGGGGGATCTTATAGAAACATTTAAAATTATGAAGGGAATAGATAGGATAGATGCGGGCAGGTTGTTTCCACTGGCGGGTGACAGCAGAACTAGGGGACATAGCCTCAAAATAAGGGGAAGTAGATTTAGGACTGAGTTTAGGAGGAACTTCTTCACCCAAAGGGTTGTGAATCTATGGAATTCCTTGCCCAGTGAAGCAGTTGAGGCTCCTTCATCACATGTTTTTAAGGTAAAGATAGATAGTTTTTTGAAGAATAAAGGGATTAAGGGTTATGGTTTTCGGGCCGGAAAGTGGAGCTGAGTCCACAAAAGATCAGCCATGATCTAATTGAATGGCGGAGCAGGCTCGAGGGGCCAGATGGCCTACTCCTGCTCCTAGTTCTTATGTTCTTATGTTAGCCCGGGGGTCGACTACAGTGAAAGACCGACAGCCGGGAACTCTGGGTACTTATACCCCGCCTCGGAGGCGGGGTCTACTAGCCTCTCGACCAATTGGTGAGCAGTCACATGACTAGTCCCAGCCAATCAGCCGAGAGGGACATGACCAGCCAGAGCCAATGGGAAAGCAGTGCTCTGCACCAATGGCAGTGCTCCCATTCAAACCACTGCAGTGAGACTAGTATCTGAGTGCTTTGATTCTGAGGTGAGAGCAGTACCAATAAGCCAGGTTTAGTTGTATTACAATAACATCTTTAATTTTTAAGAATAAGAATAATCTTTATTGTCACAAGTAGGCTTACATTTACACTGCAATGAAGTTACTGTGAAATTCCCCCAGTCGCCACATTCCGGTGCCTGTTCGGGATTTGAACTGTGGCAATCAGTCGGACCAGGGCACAGATTCACACCAGTAAATGGTACCTTTAGGACTGATATCAAGAGGAGGTTTGTTATGCGGGGAGCGATCAACATCTGCGATGGACCATGAGGTGGAGATATGCTGCTCTGTTTGCAGAAATGGAGCAGTTCTGAACAGATGCATTAAGATCGGTTCAATACTCTTCCTCATCTACATACAATCACCCTTTTTTTCTCTTGTGAATTTGACAGAAATACCATGATCTCTGTGGCAAATTAGTACAGAAAAAACTTTGTACTGAAGTTGGATTAACTACTGTCTCATGATCTACACTGTTGTCACTGAGCAAACAAGTTTACTAACCGGCATATCAGCTGCCTCACATTGTCAACCTTTGGCAACTGACTCTCCTGGGAAAATACTTCCTTTAAACCAATCTAACATCCCACAAAATAAACAACTGATGCGTGTGATTGCATTGTGTGGTTTAATCTCGATTTGACGAGAGAATTTGAACAGAAAGCAGAGTAGAATTTACAGTGCGGAAGCAGGCCATTCGGCCCATCGAGTCTGCACCGGGCCTTACAAAGAGCACCCGACTCAAGCCCACGTATCGACCCTATCCCCGTAACCCCCACTTAACCTTTTTTGGACACTACGGGCAATTTTACATGGCCAATCCACCTAGCCCGCACATCTGTGGGAGGAAACTGGTGCACCCGGAGGAAACTCACGCAGACACGGGGAGAACCTGCAGACTCCGCACAGACAGTGACCCAGTCGGGAATCGAACCTGGGACCCTGGAGCTGTCAAGCAACTGTGCTAACCACCATGCTACCGTGCAAGCTTGCTATTTTTGAAACATTCTGATATTCGACGAAGACCAGAGGGGGCACAGCGATCTTTGTTGGAAATGTAGGAACAGCAGGAGATTTGTGTTTTATATGTTATGCGCTAATTGACATAAATCATTCTCATGCAGCACCTCATTATCACAATAACTAAAACAAAAGTAATCTAATTCTCAAAACATTTCACAAGTGACTGCATTAAAAGGAAAATCAATAGTGAAGCTGGTAACATTGAAATAAATTCACCTTTTTGCTTCTTTGCTTTCTTTCTGCCCTTCAGCCCCTTTCCTTCTTTCTCCATCTCCTTTCTACCTCTCTTCTCGCTCTCTCTTGTTTTTCTCTTTCTTCCTATCCTCCATCTCTCACTTTCACCCGCACTTCTATTCCCTCCTTCACTGCTCCCGTTTTCCAATCCCCTCTCTCCGCCCTCTTCCTTTCCCCTCCCTCTACTTCCTGCCTCTCTCTCCTCCTTCCTTTGTGGTTCCTTAGTGTCTCCCGCAGAGCGAGTGGGCGGCCCTCATGTTTGTGACTCAGAAATTTGTATATTTGAATCCTACTGCAGGACAGCAGCATGAAAATCAAGGCTGATAGTTCATTGCAGTGCTGGAGGAGTGCTACACCTCTGGAGGAACCGTCTTTCAGATGCCACCTTAAAGCAGGACTCATTTGCCTCTCAGGTGGAGACACTCTACTGAAGCGGAGGAGGGGTGTGTCCCCAGTGAAGGGGTTAATATTTATCCCTCAATCAACATCACAAAATAAACAGTTTAACTGGTCACCATCGCATTGCTGTTGTGGGAGTTTGGTTGCTGGATTCCCAGTTTTTTAAAAGGGGTGAGGCAGTGGGAAGCCAAAGGAATAGGGAAGTGTTGCCGCAATTTCTGTTTATTTTCCAACGCCTGCCGATTTTCCTGCCAAAGGCGTTTTTCAGAGAGATTGAAGGAATGATTACCTCGTTCATATGGGGAGGGAAGGTGGCCAGAGTTAGAAAGGTGCTACTACAGAGGGGAAGGCAGGCAGGGGGTTTGGGTCTTCCGAACCTGATGTATGATTACTGGGCAGCGAATGTGGAAAAGGTGCGGAGCTGGATAAGAGGGGTTGATTCCCAGTGGGTCAGAATGGAAGAGAGTTTGTGCAGGGGGTCGGGATTGAAAGCGTTAGCAACAGCGCCACTCCCGATAGCCCGGGGAAGTACTCAGGGAGTCCGGTAATAATAGCTTCATTGAGAATTTGGAGGCAGTTTCGCCAACACTTCGGGTAGGGTCAAGGGAAATGCCGATTCGGGGAACCACAGATTTGAGCCAGAGAAGTGGGATGAAAATTTTCGGAAATGGGCGGAGAAGGGGATTAAGACACTAAAAGATTTGTTTCTTGTGGGTCGGTTTTCAGGATTGAAGGAGCTGGAAGTGAAGTATAGGCTGGAGCAGGGGGAAATGTTTAGATACATGCAGGTTCGAGATTTTTCCAAGAAGGAGATACAGAGCTTCCCGGTGGACATGGCCTCCACATTGCTGGAGGAGGTGCTGACGACAGGGGGACTGGAGAAGGGGGTAGTCTCGGCGGGTTACGGTGCTATTTTGGAAGAGGTGAAAGCACCACTGGAAGGGATCAATGCAAAGTTGGGAGAGGATATGGAGGAGGGGTTCTGGTATGAGGTGCTCCGGAGGGTGAACACCTCCACCTCGTGCGCGAGGTTGGGGCTGATACAGCTGAAGGTGGTATGTAGAGCAAACCTGACGAGGGCAAGGATGAGCCAATTCTTTGAAAGGGTAGAAGAAATGTGTGAATGTTGCGGAGGGGGGGTGCCCTGCAAGTCACGTTCACATGTTTTGGTCCTGTCCAAAGCTGGAGGATTACTGGAAGGAGGATATTAGGATAATCTCTAAAGTGGTGCAGGTGAAACTGGACCTGGCCCTCGTGAGGCCATATTCGGGGTGTCAGACCAGCCGGGGTTGGAAACGGGTGTGGAGGCAGATGTTGTAGCCTTCGCCTCGTTGATCGCCTGAAGGCAGAACCTGATGGGTTGGAGAGCAGCCTCTCCACCCTGTGCCCTGGCGTGGCGGGGGGACCTGTTGGAATTCTTGACTATTGAGAAGGTTAAGCTTGAACTGAGGGGAAGGATGGAGGGGTTCTACAATTCATGGGCGTTATTCAATATGCACTTTTAAGAATTGGATCACAGCGAACATTAGGGGGTTGGGGGTTGGGAGGGTTGGGGGGAGGGGGACTGTATGTGTTAATGGTGACTATGGGTGATTCCTGATTCCTCTTTGTCATTTGTTTATTGAACATGTGGGCTAATGTTTGGGGTTTGGTGGGAGGATGGGATCGTTGTTATTGATATGGGGATTCACATAGCCATTACTGATTATTGTTTGTTCTTGGTGGGTGTAAATTTGGGAGAAAGTGTGAAAAAGGAGAATAAAAATATTTTTAAGAAACAAAACAACTGTGACTATACTTCAAAGGGATTTCATTGACTAAAGTGCTTTGGGACCTGCTGCAAAGGGCAAGTCTTTCTCCTCTTTCTTTCCTTCCTTTGTGGCATCCTCTCTTTCTTTCTCTACTATTTATTTCTCTTCTTGTTCTCCCTCCTCTTCAGGTTTATTTTCTTCTCTATTCTTCTTCCGCCTCATTCCCCTTTTCTATCCTTCCTTCTCTCTTATTTTTGGTCCCTCCTCCATTTTTTGTTGTATTTTTTTACAGGATGTGGGAGTCGCTGGCTAGCCCAGCATTTATTGCCCATCCCTAGTTGGCCTTGAGAAAGTGATGTTGAACTTTGTGAACTTCTGCAGTCCGTGTGGTGCAGGTACATCCACAGTGCTGTTAGGGAGGGAGTTCCAAGGTTCTGCCTCAGGAAGGAACGGCGATATACTTTCGAGTCAGGCTGATGTGTGACCTGGAGGGGGACTTCCAGGTGGCAGTGTTCCATTGCAAATACTGCCCTTGTCCATCTAGGTGGTAGAGGTTACGGGTTTAAAGGGTTGTTAAAAGAGTCTTGCTGGGCCACTGCAGTGCACCTTGCAGATGGCATCCGCTGCTGCCAACTTTTATTAGCGGGGGAGGGAGTGAATTTTGAAAGTGGAGACTGGGGTGCCAATCAAGCGGGCCCACATCCCATCAGGGCGATTCAGCAATGGTAATGCCATCGAGTGTCATGGGGAGATTGTTGGATTCTCTATGTTGGAGGTGGTTATTGCCGGTCACTTGAGGAGCATGAATGTTACTTGCCACTTATCAGTTCTCTCAGACAGCATCACACAGGAACCAATCACTGACCGTTGCCAGGCTGATCACTGTACCTGGCCTGCCCACCAGCCTCCAGCCACCCAATCGATCTGACTCCCTCCAAACCTGGTTCCTAAGATCCACTCAGTGCCGAGGAGTCTGGCTTCTCCTCTCCAAAATCAAAACCTGGGAACACAGTGTCCTGACAAGCAGGCTACCTCAACCTTCAATCCTTTGCTTAAAAGTACATTCTGATTATGGGCCGACGGACCAAAATAATGAAGTGACAGAGAAGAAATGGGAACAAGAAATGGGAAACAAAGGGCAGCACGGTGGCCTAGTGGTTAGCACAACCGCCTCACGGCGCTGAGGTCCCAGGTTCGATCTCGGCTCTGGGTCACTGTCCGTGTGGAGTTTGCACATTCTCCCCGTGTCTGCGTGGGTTTCACCCCCACAACCTAAAAATGTGCAGAGTGGGTGGATTGGCCACGCTAAATTGCCCCTTAATTGGAAAAAAATAATTGGGTAATCTAAATTTATTTTTTTTTTAAATGGGAAACAAAGGAAATGGCGACACGGTGGCACAGTGGTTAGCACTGCTGCCTCACAGCGCCAGGGGCCTAGGTTCGATTCCAACCTCACGTTTCAATCTGTGTGGAGTGTGCACATTATCCCCATGTCTGCGTGGGTTTCCTCCGGGTGCTCCGGTTTCCTCTCCCAGTCCAAAGTTGTGCAGATTAGGTGGATTGACCGTGCTAAATTACCCCTTGTTGTCCGGGGTTGTGTGGGGTTACGGGGGTAGGGCAGAGGATTGGGCCGAGGTAGGGTGCCCTTTTGGAAGGTTGCTGCAGATTTGATGGGCAGAATGGCTTTTTTTTGCACTGTACGGATTCTATGAAGCAGGAAGGACTCTTACAGCTCTCTCTTTCTCTTTCCTCCCACAGAATCTCTTAGTTCGATCCCCTTTTTCTTACCTCTGCCCCGTTCCTGTTTGTCAAAGGTTTGGTAGCGTTAGATGGAAGCAAACAGATTGCTGAAGTAACTCAGTGCGTTAAACAGTGCAGACTCCGGCTACAGAGTGAGCCGGTCCTTTTCAATCAGTCCATAGAGTTGTTTGCAGCAATAAACCTCCGTGCAATGTGCATTGGTAATGGTAATTTGCTATATGTGAACATTTATTAATGTTGCTGATAGAATGTAAACCTTTGCTTTGGGTGGTACTGTAAAACAGTAGATAGCAAATCAATAACAATGCGCTGCCTGATAGGGTGGCGGAGACATGTTCAATAGTCGTTTACAAAAAGGAATATATACTCGGAGGAGGAAACAATTGCAGGGCTTTAGGGAAAATGTGAGGAGCAGGGCATCAACAGAGCTGGTGCAGACTTAATAGGTCTTATGAGCTCCTATACTGTACTAACATTTGATTCTTTATTGTTTTATGTGCCACCGGCAAGAGCAGAATTTGTCGTGTTTAAACCCCTCAGATCCATTAGCTGCAAGCCATTCATTAATTTCTAATAGTGAGCTGTGGTTGACAGCTTCCACAAAGCAGCTGCAGCCTTGATTCAGTCATCTCCCTTCATGGATGAGTGACTCTAAGTGCTGAAACCCCCAATGCGGTTGATGTTTGTGAAATTTGGGTCTTCAGCACTTAGGGTCACCGCGATGTCCACCACGTCAGGCTCGCAGTTGTTGAGACCTGTAATAGACTGGCCCAGGGGACTAGGGAATCACGGCAGGCCGGAGAATAGAGTGCCGGGCCCGCTACTTTGGTGAAAATGGGTCATTTAGACCCATTTGCATTCATTTACATCCTCCTGCTGGCGTGCGGGTGCAAACCTTGATCCTTCTGCCAGCGGGGTGGGTGGGGGGGGGGGGGGGGGGGGGGGGATTGGAGCGTGGGCATTGATCATGATGTTTTGAATCTCCGCCGCATCGGGACCCTGAAAAGCGGCGTACTCTACGACTATGCCGCACGCCGTATCCACGGCTTCCGTACATTGCCTGAGGCCCGTCCTGCGATGCTCCGTCCCCAACCAGCCGAGTTCCCGATGCCATCGTCTCACCCATCGGGAACTCAGCGTGGTGGCTGCGGACACAGTCCAGTGCCGCCCTAGTCAGGGGAGGGCCGATCCGAGGGTAGGGGTAGACATATTCGGGGCTGGGGGCACTTCGGTGGGCCGGTCCGGGGCGCGCGAGCTGGCTGAAAGGTTGGACTATTTCGTGGCCGCGTCCGTGACCAGCATCCGCCATGAAGCAAGGCGCGGCCGCTGCAGGCCGCCGCTGTGCGCATGCACGGCCAAGGACCCAGCAATTCTCAAGGCTGTATTGGCAGCTAGAGCCAGGTGCTCTATGCTGCCTCCAAACTAGCCCCCATCACAACGGGGAATCGGTGGCCATTTTGCGCCAGTTTTCCTGCCGTAAAACGCCACCGTTCCCTGCCGGCATGGTGACATAGTCTCCAAATCAGAGAATCCAGCCCCCTATTGGTTTCTGGCATCCAAAAATTGGCCTATTTGTAAATTGTCAATTTATAAACGTCCTTCACAGTATTGAGCAGTTGCTTCATCTTTCAATGGCGGCTCCCTTAAACCTAAACACTTTCTTGTTGAAGGCCTGACTATGTATTGCTGGAATACTGTTTGTGATTGTTTCCCAGGTGATCAGGATGAAGTTGACAGCGTGCTGGACATGCCAGGAGTTATCGGCCATGATACCTATGAAGCCAGTGATACCTTTGAAATTCCAATAAGGAATATTCCTCACAGAAAAAGGTAGGCAACCCTCGTCTGGTAAAACTATATTCCAGTTTGAGAAGATAACTTCACATTTTGGAAATTATAAGCATGGACAAGCTCAGAGTGAAACTTGTTTGGTGAAATCTGAACGTGAGTCAGTCCATTGACAGCCTTGATGTCTTGCTTGATCCTGAGAGGAGCTTCCAGCCATGACTCTGCTCCATTATTAAGACCATCTTTGTAACTTTACCCCGTCTCTTACACTGTCTAAGCTCATCTGTTCCTGAAATCTTCATCCATGCCTTTGTTACCACTAGGCCTTACTATTTCAACGCTCACCAGGCTGACTTCCCATCTTCCAGCCTCCATAAACTTGACATTATCCAATAATCTACTCTCTATGTCCTTATTGGTACAAAGCCCTGTTCACCCGTTGCCCTGACACTGGCCTACATGGCTCCAGGTTTGACATGTTTCAACTTTAAAATTCACAGTCTTGTTTTCAAATCTCTTCATGGCATCATCTCTCCCCCATCTCTGTAATCTTCCCTAGTCCTCCAGCTTTCCAAACTTTCTGTGTTCTTCCAATGCTTGCCTCCTATATCTTCCAGTCTCCTTTAATCGCCCTATCATTGCCAGTGTGTTTTTTTGTTGCCTGGGCCCTAACTCCAGGAATTTAAACCTCTTTCCCTTACTTCCTCTCACTTCTTCCTTTAAGACACTCCTCAAAATCTGCTTCTTTAACAAAAGTATTGTGGGAGTTGCGGTGGGTAGCCTGAGCCTGAGGGGTGGGGTGGAGATAGAGGAGGGGAGTAGATTGGTGATGCAGTTGTTTTTTTGGTTGGGTTTAGGTGAGGATGGAGAGGGTAGCCATTGTGGTGAATCACAGTAGCGTAATTCACACTGTATTACACATGTTGTACTATGTCTCTGTAAGCTCGGCACACGAGCAGTTGCGCTGCTCTGCCACTAGGGGGAGATGCACTGGGAGTGTACGGGAGTTTGTACTGGGCTCCACCCTTGGCTCCACCCACGGCTCCTCCCCCTAACCGGAAGTATAAAGGTTGATGCTGAGAGCCTGCCTGCCAGTTCATGTGGAGTTCATCTTGTCACAGGCAGGCTCTGTTGTAAGACGATTAAAACCACTGTTCACTTCTAACCACGTGTCGTGTGAATTGATGGTCTCATCAGCCATTATGGATGGGCCCAGATTAGTAAGGGGCCAGATGATTGGGATTTGGGTCTGGTGACGATGGCGGACCTCAGGAGAGGGAGGTGTTCCCCTCGGGTTTGATTCTAAGTCGAGGGGTGTTGCAATCCTGTTCATGTAAAAAGGTGGCATTTGTGGTTGCCAGAGAAGCATGGGGGGGGGGGGGGTTTGTGATGATGAGTGGGGTCTTAGCAGGGCTTTGCTGGTTCTAGTGAATGCATACGTTCCTAATTGGGACAATGTGGACTTTATTAAGAAGTTGTTAGTGTCCGTACAGCTGCAACATGACCTCATGGCTCCAAAACTCAATCCCTCTACCAATAAAAGCTAACACACCGTACGCCTTCTTAACAACCCTCTCAACCTGGGTGGCAACTTTCAGGGATGTACATGGACACCGAGATCTCTCTGCTCATCCACACTACCAAGAATCTTACCATTAGCCCAGTACTCTGTCTTCCTGTTATTCCTTCCAAAATGAATCACCTCACACTTTTCTGCATTAAACTCCATTTGCCACCTCTCGGTGCGGCCGCATTTGGAGTATCGCGTGCAATTCTGGTCGCCGCATTATAGGAAGGATGTTGAAGCATTGGAAAGGGTGCAGAGGAGATTTACCAGAATGTTGCCTGGATTGGAGGGTAGGTCTTATGAGGAAAGGCCGAGGGACTTGAGGCTGTTTTCGTTAGAGAGAAGAAGGTTAAGAGGTGACTTAATTGAGGCATACAAGATGATCAGAGGATTAGATAGGGTGGACAGTGAGAGCCTTTTTCCTCAGATGGTGATGTCTAGCACGAGGGGACATAGCTTTAAATTGAGGGGAGATAGATATAGGACAGATGTCAGAGGTAGGTTCTTAACTCAGAGAGTAGTAAGGGCGTGGAATGCCCTGCCTGCAACAACACTAAACGCATTCAAATGGTCAGTGGATAGACATATGGATGATAAGGGAATAGTGTAGATGGGCTTTAGAGGGGTTTCACAGGTCGGCGCAACAACGAGGGCCGAAGGGCCTGTACTGCGCTGTAATGTTCTATGTTCTATCCCGGTTTGGATTCCCATCAGTTGATCATGGGACGTGATTTTAATTGTGCGTTGGACCCTAGGGTGAATAGATCTAGTCCCAAGTCAATGGCTAGGTTGGGGATGGTGAGAGTGTTGGATAATTTATGGATCAGAAGAGGGGGGTGGATCCATGGAGGTTTAGGGCCCCAGGAGAGTGGGAGTATTCCTTCTTCTCCCATGTACATTGGGTAGACTCCCGTATCCAATTCTTTGTGGTGGGAAGGTGTTACTGTCGGGGGTTGTGGGGGCGGACTATGCAGGCGCAGTAATTTTGGACCATGTGTCGCATTATGTGGACATGAGGTTTGAAACGGGATGGGTAGTGGGACCGGGGTAGAGGTTTGATTTGGTGCTCTGGCAGATAAAAGTGTTGTGAGAAGGTGGCATTGCCGATAAAGAATTATGTGGAGTTTAATCTGAACCAAGAGGTTTCTGTGGCCGTGTTTTGCAAGGCACTGAAGGTGATGTTTCGAGGAGAGGTTGTTTTGTATGAGGCCTACAGGGATAAAGTAGAAAGCGAGGAGGGGCAGAGGTTGTTGGAAGTTATTGTAGAGGTGGCCTTAGCTAAGGAGCTGTTGGCGGAAAGGAAGAATTTTCAGGGGATGTTTGATTGGCTGACAACGGGGAAGGCGGTGGGTCAGCTTCACCGGTTAAGGGGGGGTTCAGTGTGAATATGGGGAGAAGGCTAGTCGCCTGCTAACCCACCAACTGAGGCAGCAGCAAGGGCGGCAGGCTGCAGTCCCAGCACCCTAGAGTGATATGACACATACCCTGGGAGGGTGGGCAATAGGATTGGGGGCGGGGGGGGGTGACGGACCAGGTCACATCCTATGTGAAGCGGGCGAGGGGCTCCCTGGTCCTCTGGGCTTGATGAACGTTCGCCGCTGCCGTCTGTCCTGCAGCTCCCGGCTGGTCCTCGGGTTCTTCCCCAACCTCGTCCTCCAGCCCCTGCTGGTCCGGCGCCTCCTCATCATCCTCCTAATCCTCCTCCTCGGAGATGGCCATATGTTCCTCACCACCACCCTCCGCTGCTGTGCGGGCAACCTGCTAGGCGGTGTTCTGGAGCGCTCGAGACATCGGAAGTGCATCTTGAGGAGCCCGCTGCATCGCTCAGTCACAGCCCGGGTGGCCACATTGGCCTCGTGGCATAGGGCCTCCGCCTCGGTCTCCGGCCTCCTTACTGACGTCATTAGCCAGGTCCTCAGCGGGAACCGCTTATCCCCTGAGAGCAAGCCGCTCATCCTGGGGTACTCTTAAACAGGGCAGGGATGATCGACTGCCCCAAGATGTAGCTGTCGTGCATACTCCCCAGAAAGCAGGCACACACGTGCATTATCTTCATCGGTAGTCGCTTGGTCCATGTCAAAGTTTTTAAAAATACATTTAGAATACCCAATTAATTTTTTCCAATTAAGGGGCAATTTAGCATGGTCAATCCACCTACCCTGCACGTCTTTGGGTTGTGGGGGTGAAACCCACGCAGACACGAGGAGAAAATGCAAACTCCACACGGACAGTGACCCAGAGACTGGGATCAAACGTGGGACCTTGGCGCTGTGAGGCAGCAGCGCTAACCCACTGTGCCACCCTGCTGCCGGTCCATGTAAAAGTTTATGTAGTTTTCCACCCGGGCATACAGGGCATCCGTGAGCTGTTGGATGGGCTGCGGCCTGCGAGATGCCACACAGATCCCCGCTCGAGCCCAGGAAAGATCCCGAGGTGTAAAAGCTCAGAGCTGCGGTGACCTTGATGGCCACTGGGAGCAGGTGCCCTCCTCCTCTATATGGTGCCAAGTCCGTGAGGATATGGCACAGGTATCGCACCGTCTTCTTGTTGAGGTGGAGCCTCCTGTGGCACGCGCTGTTTGTCATCTGTTCAAACGACCAGCAATGCCTGTACATCCTGGGTTATCGCGGATCTCCCCCTCTGGGTCCCTCCCTGCACTGATGGAGGGACCTTAGGGTATGGGGCGGGGTCCGGCACATGGTCCACCACCTCGAGCATCTGCAGACACTGCTGCTGCCAACGTCTCCAGCATCTGGCCGCCCAGACTACCAACAGGACCACGAGGGCAAGTTCTGAGTCCAAAATCTCTGCCATAGCGTCCACTATGTGTAAGACATTGGGAGAGGGTGTTAGACTGACAAACAGCAATGGGTTCCATCCTGGGGCCCTCCATTCCCCCATTGAGCCCTCCCTTCCCCCCACCAGAATGCTCAGCCCACGCATTCCCGGCCGCATGCACCTAACTGTACCCCGGTCACCCGCTCATAACATCACCTGGACCGGGCGCTGGACCCTTCCCCATGGCAGTGGTCCACCTCCGAACGTAGGTATATCTCTGGAGCTGCAACCAATCCCCTGGCGATTCAGATGTTGGCAGCTGCATGTGTGGTGTTGCCTCCCGCAGTGTTCAGGCACATGATCTAATTGAGATACTAGGCAATGACTCCCACATGCAACCTGACCCGCCCACCCACGGGAATCCACTTGGTCACTTAACCACAGTTGCCAGTTCCCTATTAGCAACAGTGTTCAGCTGCACGGCCAGAGGCTTCAGCAGTCGGAGGGTGTTATGGGTGTCGGTGGGACGGACGGGCAGGGACAAGTGTTGCCCCCCCGAACGGGTACACACCAGGAGCTGGCATGGTGGTGCTGAGGGCGGATGCCCCCCCCGGTTGCCCCTCTAGCGCCTCTCCCCCACCGTCCCATGGCGGCCCACCTAAACCAGGGCTGTCTCCTTCCCAGCCCCCAGCCGAGGGTCCCCTACCCCAAACAGAGCCCTGGGATGGCAAAACCAGTGGCCCGGGCTCCTTGCCTGTCAGCAAAGATGGCTGCTCACCTCCTCAGCTCCCCACAGAAGCCCTTCTGCCGGGTACATATTTTTCAAAAGGTGTACTAATCAACGCCAGCGTGACCACTTGCTGGGGAGGCTGACGAATGACGGGAGGCCGTTGGATATGGGGTGGCTTCTGTTAATTGTATGGAAATAGGGCTTGAGTGGTGATAATTGGTTTCTCGCCATGCCACGGCGAGATCCCGATCTTGCCTACGGGAGCAGGCCGGTGGCATCGCAAACTGTTCGACACTTGGCGTGGTTCTCGTTTTTGGCTTCTCCCATTATTTACTGGCCTCGTTCCTCTTGAGCAAGAGCGTAACAAGGCCAGAGAATCGCGCCCAATATTCCTATTGATTCCTCGGAATCAAATTGCGTTTGTCAATACCCCTGTGTTTTTGTAAAAATTACTTCATAGTGCCATGTGGGCGGCATTAGGAAGATCAGCACTTACTGTCCATCCCTAATTGCCCTTAAGAAGTTGGTGGTGGGCTACTGCGGTCCCTCTGGTGAAGGCACACCCCCAGTGCTGATAGGGAAGGGGTCCTGGGATTTTGACACAGCAACAATAAAGGAATGGGAATATATTCCCATGTCAGGATAGTGCGGGATTTGTTCGACTCTTGTAGTGGTACAGGTCGTGGATTTGGGAAGTGAAATCCTGCAGCAAATTGCTGCAGTACATCTTGTCGATGGCACATACTGTTGTCACTGCGCATCGGTGGTGGAGGGAGAGTGTTAAAGGTGGTGGATGGAGTGCCGATTGAGTGGACTGCTTTGTTCGGGTTGATGTCGAGCTTCTTGAGTAACGTGGAGCCACACTCCCCCAGGAAAGCGGAGAGTATTCCATCCCACTCCTGACTTGCGGCTTGTAGATGCTTGACAGGTTTTGGAGAGTCAGGAGATGGGTTACTTGCTGCAGAATATCGAGCCTCTGACCTCCTGTTGTAGCCACAGTATTTATATAGCTGACCCAGGTAATTTCCTGTTAATGGTGACCACCATAGAACATAGAAAAATACAGCACAGAACAGGCCCTTCGGCCCACAATGTTGTGCCGAACCTTTGTCCTAGATTAATTATAGATTATCATAGAATTTACAGTGCAGAAGGAGGCCACTCGGCCCATCGAGTCTGCACCGGCTCTTGGAAAGAGCACCCTACCCAAGGTTAACACCTCCACCCTATCCCCATAACCCAGTAACCCCAACCAACACTAAGGGCAATTTTGGACACTAAGGGCAATTTATCATGGCCAATCCACCTAACCTGCAGGATATCAATGGTGGACGATGCAAAAATGATAATCCTGTTAAATGTCAAAATGGCGTTTACACTTTCACTTGTATTATGACCAGGTGAGAAGGAGTGAATTGGCTCCCCTCTATTCTGCCTCCTCGATTGGTCACAACAAAGATTTAAGTTTCTTCTTCACGAGGATATGCCTTTTCCAAATAAGAATGTATTTAACTGTTTCAGCGGTGAGCAATAAGGAGCCAATTAAACAAGGTTTTGTTGCGTTAAGGAAAGAGTAAACCAAAGGATAAATAATAATAAAAATGAGATGTCACGCACATAGGTATCGGAAAGAAGAGAAGTTAGAGTGCAATGAAAAATAGGTTAAAAGAATATATGGTTCAATATCCTTCGATTATCCTTTAGATGTAGATTGTTAAATGTTGCGACTGTTTTGGATCAGCTGATTTTCTTAATGTGGTCAGATGTAGAAGATGTTGCAATTATGACGAGATCCTCGGGTTAGGTAGATTTCTAGTTAAACTGGCTTCCAAACCAGACAATACACTTGTTCCAAGAGAGGACGAGTAGCTTTCAGCCTGCGTTTTCTGCTGAAACCTTTTGTGCAATCTCCCTCTCCAGTGGCTGCCACCTGGCCGGTTATACTTCACCCATTGTGTATTTCGAAGGGGCCTTTGGATGGGCCTGTCTGTGGCAGCCATTGTTTCAATATCGATCAACATTTTGCATTTTAGATGTCTCTTCCTCAGGCAGTGAAGAGTTTCGATGGGTCTCTGAATTATAGGAAATGTCTATATGCACTCCCCTGAGGGTAAATTGTTGGTTTTGAAACCTTCGCCTTGGAAGGTGGCTTTGCATTTTTGAGTTTTTATTCTGTCTGATTTCAAATAGCAACATTTCCAGTCAGTTAAAATTTTTTAATTATATATTTTCAAAATTAAAGGAACATAACCTTGTGATACTTGTTGGCGATGGCTCTTGCCTGGGATGTATGTTACTTGCCACCTATCATCAACACAAGCCTGAATGTTGTTTTCAGTTGTTGCTGCATGTGAGACAGCTTACGATTGGTACTGAACGCCACAATCACCAGTAAGCATCACAACTTTATTGATTGATTGGTTGATTGATATTTATTGTCACATGTACCGAAGTACAGTGAAAAGTATTTTTCTGCGGCCAAGGGAACGTACACAGTACGTACATAGTGGACAAAAGAATGATCGACAGAATACATTGACAATAGTACATCAACAAATAGTGATTGGTTATAGTGTGGAACAAGGGGCCAAACAAGAGCAGCATGGGGCATCGTGAACAGTGTTCTTACAGGGAACAGATAAGTCCATGGGAGAGTCGTTGAGGAGTCTGGCAGCTGGGGGGAAGACCTATATCTGGATGTGCGGGTCTTCAGACTTCTGTATCTTCTGCCTGATGGAAGATGAAGTTATCTTGGAGAGAAGGTCACTGATGAAGCGGCGGAAGATGGTTGGACCGAGGACACTGCCCGAAGGAACTCCTGAAGTGATGTCCTGGGGCTAAGCTGATTGGCCTCCAGCAACCACAACCTTCTTGCATTGTTCTAGGTTTGGCTGCAATTGGGGAAGAACCTTTCCCCAATTCCCACCCATTCGGGTTTCTTGATGCCGCACTCAGTCAAATGTTGCCTTGATGGCAAAGTCATCCCTGCAGTTCATCTCATTTGTCCATGTTTGGTCTAAAGCTGTGATGAGGTCAGGAGCTGAGTGGCCCAGGTGGAGCACAAACTGAGCGTCAGTGAGCAGGTTATTGCTGAGTAAGTGGTGCTTGTTAACCCTGTTAATGACACTTTCCATCTGCTGATCATCAAGAGTAGAGAGCCAAGATGATATTTGGATTTGTCTTGCTGGGCTGGATGTTACCTGAGGCCCTCTCCCCGATGCTCCGCCCCTGACGGGCCGGGTTCCCGACGGAGTGGGTCTCTCCTGTTATTTGTTTTCGGGCACTCGGCTTGGTGGCTGCGGACTCAGTCCAGCGCTCCCACAGTCGGGGGACGGCTGATCCCTGGGCAGGGGGGACTTTGGCAGGGTCTGGGGGCACTATTGGGGGGGGGGGGTGGTCCGGGGGTGGTGAACCCAGCCAAAGGGGGGAGGGGGCACTATTTGGCAGGTTGGGTCTGCGTGTGGCTGGCGCCAAGTTGCACGGCGTGGGTGCTGCAGGCCGCCGCCGTGCGCATGCACAGGCGCGGGCGGACATGGCAATTTACCGGCCGTATCGGCAGCTGGAGCCGGGTGCTCTACGCTGACCTCCTGCTAGCCCCTCACCAAATGGAGGATCGGTGGACGTTTTGCGCCGATTTTTCAGTCGTAAAACGCCACCGTTCCCACTCCGGCGTCAGGATATAGACTCCAAATCGGAGAATCCAGCCCGAGGTTTGGGGCAATGTGGGGGCAATTTTCAATTAAGCTGTATATTTAGATTAGTAATAACCCGTAAAAGGTGGGCAATAGTTCATTGCTTGGTGAACGATATGCTGATTCATTCAAGGAAAACTGTTAAATTAAGAAATGCTGAAAAGTGAAACAATTTGCAAAGTGCCATTGTGATACAAATGAACCATTCAAGTAAAATTAGAAGTAGGAGGATGTGAGAACATATTTTGGTCCATTATTCATAGACGTGCAAAACGCTTGTACAGAAAAAACGGCAAGTCTTTGCTGGAATTAACAGCTGATTAGTTTATTCTTTACAATTGTTGAAGCAAATCCTTGATTGCGAAAATGATATATGTCGGCTTTTTACACTTTAAACATTTCTCCATTAATTTAGACTTTGCACCAGGATTGAGGATTTGATAGTATAACTAATTTTGTGAGTTAATGATTTCAGTGGGGTACCTCACAAATCAATTGGCGGGATTCTCCCGCAATTGGCGAAATGGCCCGACGCTGGCGAACGACGTGAACCACTCTGGCGTGAACCAACTGGAAGTTGCGGAATTCTTCTCACTGCCGGGGGCTAGGCCGGTGGCGGAGGGGTTGGCGCTGCACCAACTGGCGCCGAAGGGCCGGTGCTAGTTGGCGCAAGCGCAGAACCGCCAGCATGATTCCGCGCATGCGCAGACTGGCGGGCGTGTTCCAGTGCATGCGCAGGGGGGGTTCTTCTCCGCACCGGCCATGGCAGAGCCCTACAGGGGCCGGTGCAGAAGGAAGGAGTGCCCCCACGGCACAGACCCGCCCGCAGATAAATGGGCTCCGATCGCGGGCCAGGCCGCCATGGGGGCCTCCCCTGGGACCAGATCCCCCGCGCCCCCCCTGAGGACTTCAGTAGCCGGCCTTCAAGCCAGGTCCCACCTTGTGGGACCATGTCCATTTCACGCCGGCGGGACTGGCCAGGAACCGACGGCCGCTCGGCCCATCAGGGCCCGGAGAATTGCTAGGGGGCCCCTGACCGGCGCGACGTGATCCCCGCCCCCACCCGAAAACCGGCGGGGGGGGGGTCGAAGAATTGTGTCTGGTGGGCCTTCGTATTCCTGGAAAGGGGCAGTGTTGGCTTGGAAAGGAGGTCAGGAAATTGTGGGTGTCCAAACTAGGATTTTCAGTCCATTTAAATTCACAAAATATGTAAGTGAAGAGAGAAAAAGTCTTGTGCATAATTTCCCAGCATCTGTACCCACTTTACTTGGAGGTAACACTCAGAGTTCTGAGTGGTGAGGTTGTGGGTTCAGATGGCACACAATCTAGGTGAGCTCCCCAGGGCCATGCAGAAGGAACATTCTATTGTCAGAGCTGCTGGATGGATTGTAAACTGCAGTCCCTTCTGTCTTTTCAGATGAATGGAGACAATCCAATCCCACTACAGTATTTGGATTAGGGCAGAGAAATGCTTAATGGCATCCTCAATATTTATCCGACAACTGACCCTGCTACAGAACAAAAGTAATCCATTAACTGCGAAGCCCAGTGTAGTGGCCTAAGGCCATGAAAGACGTCACATGCCTCGTGTCTTTTATCCGAAACCCTTGGGGTCAATTGCGTTTCGGATTTCAAATCATTTCAATGTTCAGATACTGCATATAGGCCCAGGTGTATTTATATCACAATGCAGCAGCCCAGGTTAGCTATACTCTAAATAAAATCACTGGAAAAGTAAGATTTACCGCTGCGTAATAAATACAGGTAGCTGTAAGGTTCAACCCATGGCACCATCCACGATTCAGCTTGTGAGAGAGGGTTTGCAAGGTAAACAGTGCAAATAATCAACCAGGCTTCCCACACTAAAGGTTGGGCCCAGTCAGCACGGCTTGTGTCGGCTGGTGTCAGAGACTTCCCGTGCTAAGCTTAGCTGCTGTTGGCTGGGGTTGTGCTGGCTGGGGTCACGTTGGCTGGGGTCACATCAGATTGAGTCCTGTCAGGAGCAGCATGGTGTCACAGTGGTTAGCACTGCTGCCTCACGGTGCCGAGGCCTCAGGTTTGATCCCGGCTCTGGGTCACTGTCCGTGTGGAGTTTGCACATTCTCCCCATGTCTGCATGGGTTTCGCCCCCACAACCCAAAGATGTGTAGGGCAGGTGGATTGGCCACGCTAAATTGCCCCTTAATTGGAACAATCATGAATTGGGTACTCTAAATTAAAAAAAGATTGGGTCCTGTCGCTTCGGGTCATGTTGACCTGGATCATGTTGACTCGGGGGTGGCGCTGCTTTTGTGATGCTCCGCTCCTCCAAAACAGCATACTCTAGGAGTACGTTGCATGACCTATGGACAGCCTCAGGATGTTACCTGAGGCCCTCCCTGTCGTGTTGGCTAGTATAGACTCGAGAGATGAACAGACACTTCCAACACTGATGAAGGTTCAACTCAATTTTATTAACTACTTCTAACTAACTAACACACGATGACTGTGGGTCTAAATGATGCTAACTTGAACTAGAGACCTAAGCCTTGTCCGATCCAGTTGATTCTCTCAGCACGTGTTGTGAGTCTGAGCTGGGCTGGATGAGTTCTTGTTACACTCAGAGGCAGCACCCAGAATGAACAGGAACAGTGGTGCCCTCTGCCTTTATAGTGTGTGTATTCTAACTGGTGATTGGCTGCGGTGTTTGTGCATGTTGATTGGTCCCTGCGTGTGTCCATCAGCGCGTGTCTGCATCATGATACACTGATGTATATCATGACACTCCCCCAATGCTCCACCCCCGATGGGCCGACTTCGCGACGGCGTGGGGGTCTCATGCTATTTTTTGTCGGGAACCCGGCGTGGCGGCTGCGGACTCAGTCCTGGCCAAAGCGGGGTACTATTTGGCAGGCTGTGCACGGCGCGGTAGCTGCAGGTTGCCACCGTGTGCATGTGCGGCCATGGACCTGTCAATTCTCCAGCCATATCGGCAGCTAGAGCTGGGTGCTCTACGCTGCGTGCCCGCTAGCTCCCCACCAGATGGGAGATCGTTGGCCGTTTTGTGCTATTCTGTCGGTCGTAAAACGCTACCATTTCCACGCCAGCATCAACACTTCAGCCCATGTAGAATGCAGAATCCAGCCCATGTTGTTTCTGTGTGCATGCAGGATGCTCGCGGATGTGGGCGCTTGCCTTGGAAAGCAGTACAACCGGAATCATACATGAAAATTCCACCTCCGGTGTTTTCAAGTCATCCTCGATTTTAGTTTTGCTTTTTCCCTCCTGCATGTTGGATTTCCTTTCTCTTCATTTTATCCTGTCAGTATGTCTGAACTCTCTGTCCCTGCAGCTATAGCGAAGCCTGCAAAGCGGAGTCTTTTCTGAGTCTGAAAGGGGCCCATTCTGACTCCAGCCTTTAATTGTTTCAATTAGTTTCGGGTTCCTCATCGCCACTATTTTAGGCTCCCTGCAGAGGTCCAAGGCATAGAAATGAGCCAGCAGCATGTCTAGAGATTTATGATGATTCCGGGGGGGGGGGGGGGGGCAAGCAGCACTGTGGTAGTATGACTAGAGGTACTACGGTACCTGGGAGTGTGAGCTGCTATTGGTGGAGAAGGCTCGCTGCCCATTGGCCCAAGTGTTGCTTTCTCATTGGTCAAGACGAAGGTAGCTCCGCCCACGAGGCGGAGTATAAGAACCCGTGTTTCCCAGCAGCCATCGTTCTTTCTGTACTCAAACTGCTGGGGAAACTTCTTGTAGATTAAAGCCTTCGATTTGGACTACTCCTTCATTTCTGTGGTTATTGATCGTGCATCAAGTACCACGGAACCCTTGTCATGAATCGATGAACGCTGAGGGCCGGGAGCAGGACATGGCCAAGGTGCTGCCTGTCTCTGAGGAAATCGGCATGATTCTGTCAGCAGCACTGCTCAAACAGATTTCTCCACTCACAAATCTTTGCAACTCAATGTTATTAATTTTACCTCACCCTATACCCACTGTGTTTGACTTATTTTTTTTAATATAAATTTTGAGCACCCAATTATTTTTTTTCCAATTAAGGGGCAATTGAGCGTGGCCAATCCACCGAACCTGCACATCATTTTCGGGTTGTGGGGGTGAAATCCACCGCAGACACGAGGAGAACGTGCAAACTCCACACGGACAGCGACCCAGGGCCGGGATTCGAACTCGGGTCCTCAGCGCCATAGGCAGCAGTGCTAACCACTGTGCCACCCTGCCGCCCTGTCACTGTGCTTGACTTCTCTGTGTGCCTGCCCTAAAATGGGGCCACCCATGATATTAGTCCTCAATGGGAAATCTGCGGCCTGATTTTAAACCAGGAAGAGCAGTAAACGATATTCCTCCCAATAACTATTTTGCAACATGAGCAGATTGTTACTAATTATTGATTTGAGTTATTTATTTATTTTGCCAAACTGTAAAAAAAATCTGGATAGAATTGCACTTCATTAACAAAGTGTCCTTCACAGATCAAAACCAGTGTCCAAAATACACCCCATTGAAAACAAGCCTCAACACTACCAGGTGAGAGATCGCATGAACTGATTCCGGTAATCTTTTTTCAAGGCTGTTTAACAAATGCAACTGGACAACTATTCACCAGAGAATTTTTGTTTTCCTGTGCGCATCAGATTGCCATCACCATTACTGAGGCACGACGGCTGGCTGGGGAGAACATCAACCCAGTGGTGGCAATTGAAGTCGGAGATGAGAAAAAGCAAACAACGGTTAAAGAGGCAACAAATTCCCCATTTTACAATGAGGTAAAAATATCAAATCGCTCATGTCAATGGTTTAGATCTATTGTCACATGTACCGAGGTAGAGTGAAAAGTATTGTTCTGCGTACAGTCTAGGCAGATCGTTCCATACATGAAAAGCATAGGACATGCAATAGATATATGGGCCGGGATTCTCCCCTACCCAGTGGGGCGGGGGGGTCCCGGCGTGATGGAGTGGCGTGAACCACTCCGGCATCGGACCGCCCCAAATGTGCGGAAGTCTCCGCACCTTTAGGGGCCAAGCCCTCACATTGAGGGGCTAGGCCCGCGCCGGAGTGGTTGGTGCGCCGCCGGCTGCCGTGAACGGCCTTTGGCGCCACGCCAGCCCGGGCCGAAGGGACTTCGCCGTTCGGCGGAAGTCCGCGCGTGCACCGGAGCATCAGCGGCTACTGACGTCATCCCCGCGCATGCCATGGTGAAGACCAGAGGCGAACGCAGAAGGAAAAGAGTGCTCCCACGGCACACGCCCGCACGCCGGTCGGTGGGCCCCGACCGCGGGCCAGGCCACCATGAAGTACCCCCCGGGGCCAGATCGCCCCGCGCCCCCCCCCCCCCCCCCCCCCAGGACCGCGGAGCCCGCCCGCGCCACCTGCTCCCACCGGTAAGGTAGGTGGTTTGATCCACGCCGGCAGGAGAAGCATGACAGCGGCAGGACTTCGGCCTATCGCGGGCCGGAGAATCGCCGGGGGGGGGGGCGCCGACCGGCGTGGCGCGATTCCCACCCCCGCCGAATCTCTGGTGGCGGAGAATTCGGGACACGCCGGGGGCAGGATTGACGCCGCCCCCCGGTGATTGGTCGGAGAATCCCGCCCATGGTGTGAATACATACACATCGGATGAAGCTTACGGACTGTAGTACTACTCAGTAGAAAAGATGTGAGGAGAGATCAGTTCAGTCCATAAGAGAGTCAGTCAGGAGTTTGGTAACAGCGGTGAAGAAGCTGTTTTTGAATCTGTTAGTGCGTGTTCTCAGACTTTTGTATCTTCTGCCCGATGAAAGAGGTTGGAAGAGAGAATAACCCGGGTGGGAGGGGTCTTTGATTATGCTGCCCGCTTTCCCAAGGCAGCGGGAGGTGTAGATAGAGTCAATGGATGGGAGGCGGGTTTGCCTGATGGACTGGGCTGTGTTCACAACTCTCTGTAGTTTTTTTCGGTCTTGGGCTGTGGTGCAGCCAGATAGGATGCGTTCTATGGTGCACCTGTAAAAATTGGTAAGAGTCAAAGAACAAAGAACAAAGAAAAGTACAGCAGAGGCAAAGGCCCTTTGGTGCTCCAAGCCCGTGCCGACCATGCTGCCTGTCTAAACTAAAATCTTCTACACTTCCTGGGTCCATATCCCTCTATTCCCATCCTATTCATGTATTTGTCAAGATGCCCCTTAAACATCACTATCGTCCCTGCTTCCACTACCTCCTCCGGCAGCGAATTCCAGGCACCCACTACCCTCTGTGTAAAAAACTTGCCTCCTACATCTCCTCTAAATCTTGCCCCTCGCACCTTAAACCTATGCCCCCTAGTAATTGACCCCTCTACCCTGGGAAAAAACCTTTGACTATCCACTCTGTCTATGCCCCTCATAATTTTGTAGACCTCTATCAGGTCGCCCTTCAACCTCCGTCGTTCCAGTGAGAACAAATCAAGTTTATTCAACCGCTCCTCATAGCTAATGCCCTCCATAACAGGCAACATCCTGGTAAATCTCTTCTGCGCCCTCTCTAAAGCCTCCACATCCTCCTGGTAGTGTGGCGACCAGAATTGAACACTCGCCTCCAAGTGAGGCCCAACTAAGGTTCTATACAGCTGCAACATGACTTGCCAATTCTTGTACTCAATGCCCCAGCCAATGAAGGCAAGCATGCCGTATGCCTTTTGACTACCTTCTCCACCTGTGTTGCCCCTTTCAGTGACCTGTGGACCTGTACACCTAGATCTCTATGACTGTCAATACTCTTGAGGATTCTACCATTCACTGTATATTCCCTACCTGCATTAGACCTTCCAAAATGCATTACCTCACATTTGTCCAGATTAAACTCCATCTGGCATCTTTCCATCCAAGTCTCCAAACGATCTAAATCCTGCTGTATCCTCTGACAGTCCTCATCGCTATCCGCAATTCCACCAACCTTTGTGTCGTCTTCAAACTTACTAATCAGACCAGTTACATATTCCTCCAAATCCATATACTACGAACAGCAAAGGTCCCAGCACTGATCCCTGCGGAACACCACTAGTCACAGTCCTCCAATCAGAAAAGCACCCTTCCATTGCTACTCTCTGCCTTCTATGACCTAGCCAGTTCTGTATCCACCTTGCCAGCTCACCCCTGATCCTGTGTGACTTCAACTTTTGTACCAGTCGGGCAGCACGGTGGCGCAGTGGGTTAGCCCTGCAGCCTCACGGCGCCGAGGTCCCAGGTTCGATCCCGGCTCTGGGTCACTGTCCATGTGGAGTTTGCACATTTTCCCCGTGTTCGCATAGGTTTCCCCCCCCCCCCCCCACAACCCAAAGATGTGCAGGGTAGGTGGATTGGCCACGCTAAATTTCCCCTTAATTGGAAAATATGAATTGGGTACTCTAAATTTATATTAAAAAAAACTTTTGTACCAGTCCGCCATGAGAAATCTTGTAAAAGGCCTTACTGAAGTCCATATAGACAACATCCACTGCACTACCTGCATCAATCACCTTTGTGACCTCCTCGAAAAACTCTATCAAGTTAGTGAGACACAACCTCCCCTTCACAAAACCATGCTGCAACTCGCTAATACGTCTATTTTCTTCCAAATGGGAGTAGATCCTGTCTCAAATAATTCTCTCCAGTAATTTCCCTACCACTGACGTAAGGCTCATCGGCCTGTAATTCCCTGGATTATCCTTGCTACCCTTCTTAAACAAAGGAACAACATTGGCTATTCTCCAGTCCTCCGGGCCATCATCAGAAGACAGTGAGGATCCAAAGATGTCTGTCAAAGCCTCAGCAATTTCCTCTCTTGCCTCCTTCAGTATTCTGGGGTAGACCCCATCAGGCCCTGGGGACTTACCTACCTTAATATTTTTCAGGACACCCAACACCTTGTCTTTTTGGATCTCAATGTGACCCTGGCTATCTACACACCCTTCTCCAGACTCCACCAATTCCTTCTCTTTGGTGAATACTGATGCAAAGTATTAATTTAATATCTCACCCATTTCCTCTGGCTCCACACATAGATTCCCTTGTCTGTCCTTCAGTGAGCCAACCTTTCCCTGGCTACCCTCTTGCATTTTATGTACGTGTAAAAAGCCTTGGGATTTTCCTTAACCCTATATACCAATGGCTTTTCGTGACCCCTTTTAGCCCTCCTGACTCGTTGCTTAAGTATCTTCCTACTTTCCTTATATGCCACACAGACTTTGTCTGTTTCCAGCCTTCTAGCCTTGACAAATGCCTCCTTTTTCTTTTTGACAAGGTCTACAATATCTCTCGTTATCTAAGGTTCCCGAAATTTGCCATGTTTATCCTTCTTCCGCACAGGAACATGCCGGTCCTGAATTCCTTTCAACTGATATTTGAAAGTCTCCCACATATCAGATATTGATTTACCCTCAAACATCCGCTCCCAATCTAGGTTCTTCAGTTCCTGCCTAATATTGTTATAATTAGCCTTCCCCCAATTTAGCACATTCACCCTAGGACCACTCTTATCCTTGTCCAGCAGCAATTTAAAACTTACTGCATTGTGGTCACTGTTCCCGAAATGCTCCCCTACTGAAACTTCTGCCACCTGGCCGGGCTCAATCCCCAATACCTGGTCCAGTACAGCCCCTTCCCTAGTTGGACTATCTACATATTGTTTTAAGAAGCCCTCCTGGATGCTCCTTACAAACTCTGCCCCGTCCAAACCCCCAACATTGTGACTGCACCCTTCTTATTCCTGATCTCTGCCCATATAGCCTTGCTTCCCTTTGAGGTGTCCTCCCGTAGTACAGCTGTGATATTCTCCCCAAGCAGTAGCGCAACTCCGCCACCCCTTTTACATCCCCCTCTATCCCGCCTGAAACATCTAAATCCTGGAACATTTAGCTGCCAATCCTGTCCTTCCGTCAACCAGGTCTCTGTAATGGCAACAACGTCATAGTTCCAAGTACTAATCCAAGCTCTAAGTTCATCTGCCTTACCCATTATACTTCTTGCATTAATACATGTGCACTTCAGGCCACCAGTCCCGCTGTTTTCAGCAACATCCCCCTGTCTGCTCTTCCTCAGAGCCATACTGGCCCTATTCCCTAGTTCTCCCTCAATCTTTTCACCTTCTGACCTATTGCTCCGGTACCCACCCCCCTGCCATACTAGTTTAAACCCTCCCATGTGACACAAGCAAACCTCGCGGCCAGGATATTTATGCCTCTCCAGTTTTGATGCAACCCGTCCTTATACAGGTCACACCTGCCTCTGAAGAGCTCCCAGTGTTCCAGATAACAGAAACCCTCCCTCCTACACCAGCTGTTTAGCCACGTGTTTAGCTGCTCTATCTTCCTATTTCTAACCTCACTGGCACGTGGCACAGGGAGTAATCCCAAGATTACAACTCTAGAGGGTTGTAAGTCTTTTATCTTTCTGCCTAGCCCCCTGAACTCCTGTTGCAGGATCTCATTCCCCTTCCTGCCTATGTCGTTAGTAGCAATATGTACAACAACCTCTGCCCGTTTGCCCTCCCCCTTCAGGATGCCCGCTACCCATTCTGAGACATCCTGGACCCTGGCACAAGGTAGGCAACATACCATCCTTGAGTCTCTTTCACGTCCACAGAAGCGCCTATCTGTGCCCCTGACTATAGAGTCCCCTATGACTATTGCTCTACTGCACTTTGACCCTCCCTGCTGAACATCAGAGCCAGCCGTGGTGCTACTGCTCTGGCTTCTGCTGTTTCCCCCGATATGCTATTCCCCCCAACAGTATCCAAAGTGGTAAACCTGTTCGAGAGCGGGACAACCATAGGGGATTCCTGCACTGACTGCCTGCCCCTTCTGGTGGTCACCCTCTGCCTGCACCTTGGGTGTGACCACGTCTCCATAACTCCTATCTATGATGCTTTCCGCCACCTGCATGCTCCTAAGTGCATCCAATTGCTGCTCCAACCGAACCACGCGGTCTGTGAGTAGCTGCCATTGGTTACACTTGCTGCAGATGTAGTTGACCGGAACGCTGGAAGCGTCACAGCTCTGCCACATCTCACAGTTGGAGCACTGCACCCTGCTGAGTGACATTTAAGCACTAAGTAATTAATTTAAAATAAATTATTGTTAGATTGAGTTGCAATTAACTATACGGCCCTGATGCTAGATGATTGTTACTGTAAAATTAAAATTAATTTCCGAATTTCCTAAGTTTCCTGAGGAAGTATAGGCACTGTTGTGCTTTCTTTGTCGTAGCGTTGCACGTGTTGTGAACGCATTACGGTGGTTTAGGATCTGAGTATAAGCAAGTTTTTAAACGTAAGTTTAGAACGGATCCAAACAGCATTCAGAGTTTAAAAAAAAGAAGATCCCTAACAAGTGGAGAGGGTGCTCAGTAGAGCATATACCTCTGCCATGCTGTGTTAACTCCACATTATTACAATTACCCAACCCTTCCTTGTGGCTTTTCCCTGCTTGCCTGATGGTCTTTTGCTAAAAAGCTGAAATTAAAAAAAAAAATTCAGTTTCTGGTGTTTTTGAATTGCCCCCCCCCCCCGCCCGAGGTCTGAAATTCCCGCCCGAGGTCAATGGACCTTTTAATAGTCCGTCAAATTTTCCATCCTGCCCAGGATGATTCTCACGGTGGGGGGGACTGGAAAATATACCTCACATCCCATTGAGGATAATCTGCACCCAACAACCTGCTCGGAAAACCCTGCTCACGTTTTGAGAGCTGTAACAAATTCCACCACGGCAGTCCACAACATTCTAAAATAACCAATAGCAACGTAAATAAAAGAACCCACAACATCCTCAAAAAAGTCAAGTTGCCCTCTGCCATAAAGTTAGATGGTTAAAAACTCCAGGATCCGCATATGCCTCGTTGCCAAAAACTAATCCCTTCTTCCGTTGGCCATGCCCTATCTGTGCAACAGGTTTTCTTGAAATCCGGCCACCATTTTTTATCTTCGAGAAATAATGGGTGCAATTCTCACTAAAGTGTCTTTTTGGGCACTTGGTCATTTCTTTGGAGGGGGCGTGTTTTGTACCAGCATTGAGAAGGGGTGGCACCTCAGAGATCAGGGCGCCTCTCAAAGTTAAGTGACAGGACTACCCCGCTCCTCCCCGCCGCCCCTCCGGGGGACATCGTGACCCTATGCAGACAAGGGGAACACTCCACCCCTTGACCACAGAGGGACAACTTCTCCCGCCACTGTGTTCAGGTAACGTCCCCCCACATACATTAGGGTGACTTGACCACCTCCCACCCTCACCGAAATCACACCCCTCTCCCATCCTCAACGGTATCAGCCCCCCCCCCCCCCAAACGCTGGCACCAGCCCCCCCGCAAGTGAGCAGCACTATGCCAGGGGTCGCCAATGGCCCCCACCCCCTTCAGGCCCAGACCCTTGGCAGTGCTAACCTGGTACTGCCCTCTAGCCCCTTAGCAGTGCCCCTCGGCAGTGCCCCTTTCCATCCTGGCAGCGGCAATCTGCCACTTCCCTGACCACCCGTGACTACTATGGCCTTCAAGCCCCCTGGCGTGGTCAGCAAGAGACCAGTAGTGATTCCCATCGGCGCCAGGTCACACCGACAGGTGGGAACATTGCACATGCCTGGAAGTTTCGGCATCAAGCCACCTTGGCATATTAAAATCTATATAGAAATGAGTAATAATCAGGTTCATGCCCTGACTTGGTGTTAAGCTGATTGCGTCTGGTGGGAGGACCCTGGAATATCGCAAACTGTTTGATGCCCGGCGCAAATCCCGTTTCAGGGCACTCCCGGTATTTGCCCGACATGCAGGGTGCAATGTGGCAGGAGAATTGCCCTTATTGTTTACAGATAAACAGACCAACAGTGGCTCAAACATATTCACCTTCAGCGTTGGAGGTAGTAAAAATACAGAAAGAGCGAATCCCTCGGTGTGCAATCTGAGAATCCGGCTGGGTGCCTGCTGGTCCTACCGGGAGGCCTGGTGAGAGCCGGTCAGTCAGCCAAAATCAGGGTTAGTTTAATATCAGGCAGAGGTGGGGAGAGAGGAGGACAAAGGCTCAGCTGCTCCAGCCCCTATCAGTCTCTCAGATTCCTTGAACAATCTATCTTTCCTCAGCTGCCCAGCTGCCAGCAGAGACAGGGCACAATGTACATGGCCTACACTCATCCCAATTTAGCCCAAAGGCAGCATTGGATTTCCATTGACATTATAAGACTCCAATTTAAATATTTGAAGTCAGCATGCCACTTTCTTCAGGCATGTAGTTAGGCCACCTATTCAAAGGACCCAGCAGAATGGCACCAGCCACAAAGGCGGCAGCAACACAGTGGTAAATTCTTGCATTCCATTTTAATACTGTGGTGATATGCATCACTGTAAATACACAAAGGGTTAATGTAAATACACTGGGACTAAATAAACACTAGAGGGAGCACCAGAGACATCATGACACACAGATATTCAACCACTAGGTCAGTAAGATAGGACGCGACCAATGGGCATTCAAGACACACCCAGAGGTGACACTGCCACAACGGGGCGACCCATATAACAGGACATACTCTTTGGGCGCGATTCTCCGCCCTCCACGCCGGGTGGGAGAATAGCGGGAGGGCCTCCCGACATTTTGCACGGCCTCCCGCTATTCTCCCCCTCCCACGCCCGACCCACGCCATGAATCGCCACTCGCCGTTTTTTACGGCCAGCGGCGATTCTCCGAGGTCGGTGGGCCGAGTGGCCAGGCCTTCATGCCCGTTTCAACACAGCAGCAAACACACCTACACGCTGCCGCCGTGAAACGGGCGGCAGATGCCTGTTTGGGGCACTCTTTTCCCTCCGCCGTCCCGCAAGGTCAAGCCACCATGTCTTGCGGGGGCGGCGGAGGGAAAAGAGTGCGTCCGTTGCGGACGCACGGCCGGCGATTGGTGGGCACCGATCGCGGGCCTATGCCCCCCTTGGCACGGCCGTGGTACTGCCGTGCCAATCGGGCCCCCAGATGCCCCAAACGGGCATCTGGTGCCCATTTCACGACGGCAGCGAGCAGGTGTGTTTGCTGCTGTGTTGAAACGGGCGTGAAGGCCCGGCCGCTCAGCCCATTGGCCTTGGCGAATCGACGCTGGCCGTGAAAAACGGCGAGCGGCGATTCGTGGCGTGGATCGGGCGTGGGGGGGGGGGGGGGGGAGAATAGGGGGAGGGCGTGAAAAATGTTGGGAGGCCCTCCCGCTATTCTCCCACCTGGCGTGGGGGGCGGAGAATCGCGCCCCATGTGTCCGCACCTGAGAATCTTCACACATTGGCTCACCAATCTTCGTTATGTTGCACAGGGACTGCTGAGTGGAAAGCAACTTTTTTTCCATTCGGATATTTGGAAAATTCCATAGAGCAGCTGCTTGAAAATTCCTGCACACCTCAATAATAAAACATCATTGACAAAGGACTGGAGGTTGCCTCTCCTTCTGCCCCATCCACCCTGCCCACTACACACACGTATAGACACACACACACACATATACACACACACAGACACTCACGTACATAGACACGTACACACACACGTACACACGCACTTATATACGCGCAATCATGTACATACAGACAAGTACACACACACACATACGCACACACACATGTGTATATACACATATACTCACATACATATGGACACATACACACACACACATAGACACACACACGTATATAAACACACTCATGTACAGACAGACACGTACACACATACTCATGTACATACAGACACGTACACACACATACACTTACGTACATACACACACATGCACACAAGCACGTATACACACACACACAGGTACACACACGTACACACACATATACACAAACACACATATATACACATGTTCATACAGACATGTACACACATACATGCACATGTACATATACACACACACATGTACACACATACACGTACACACAGACACATATACACATACGTACACAGATGTATACACACACACATACGTACACACAGAAACGTACACACATGTATATATACACACACCCGCGTACATACAGACATGTACACACATACATGTACATACACACACACGTACACACATACACGTACACAGACACACATACACACACGTACACAGATGTACACACACACACGTACACACATATGTACACACACATGTACACACAGACACATACACACATGTATATATACACACTCTCATACATTCAGACATGTACACACATACACGTACATGCACAGACACACATACACGTACACACAACCCACATACACACACGTACACACGCATACGTACACACATACACACACGTACACACTAACACACACATACACACACGTCCACACATACACACACGTACACACACACGCACACACACACACACACACATGTACACACAAACACACACACACGCTTTATTAGGAATGATGTGTGGCATGGAGAGCCACAGAGCAGGAAGAAGAAAGAAATATATAATTTTGCAAAAAAAACTTTTTAAAAATTGTAGTATAAAGTCAATAAAAAATAAACACAAACTGGGTAGCATTTACTGCTAAATGAAATGGACGCTTACGAAGTAATGGCAGATGTGATATTGATTCTTATTTTGGAGGAAAGGTATCAAGTTCACAAAACACTACAAATATAAATCGATTGTGTGTAAAAGTAAATATATATTGATATTTCATTTTTCCTCAGCTTTTTGTTTTATTGCCTGGATAACCTGTTCAGACATAAAATAAAATAAGTCCTCAGTAGCTATAAATAATGGAGAAACTTTCACAACTGTATTCAGTCTCTCTTATTGAAACTCAGTCAAAGCACAGTTAGATCCTGCCCACCTACAAATTGAGGCTGGGTGAGAAATGGCCCTTGAGCGGTCATTGAGTGCCTAAATAAATTGGGGCATGGGCAGGTGTGGTGGTATGGATATGAGCACTGCCATTGGTGCAGAGCACTGGCTTCCCATTGGCTCTGGCTCGTCATGTGCCTCTCGTCCGATTGGTTGGGACTAGTCATGTGACTGCTCTCCAATTGGTCGAGAGGCAAGTAGGCCCCGCCTCTGAGGCGGGGTATAAGTACCCAGAGTTCCCGGCGGTCGGTCATTCTCTGTAGTCGACCGCCGGGCTAACAACTAGCTGATTAAAGCCACAGCTCGGATCCTAAATGTGTCTTGAGTTGAATTGATGGCACATCAGCAGGCTGGACTGGGCCTTGACCATCCCACTATAAAATTGTGGGAGACTCAGAGTGGTCAGGAGGGCAGATGAAAAATCATTCAGGGAATCAAAATGGCCTACCTGCTGCCTGCAAGCTCATTGATTTGGGTTGTGGGGGAGGGGGGGGGGGGGTATAATGTGTATGCCTGTGGTCTCATTGAAGCATACAACATTTTTAAGAGCTTTACTGTGTGGATGCTGGAAAACTGTTTCCCATAGCTGGGGAATCTAAAGCAAGTGATCACAGTCCCAGAATAAGGGGTCAGCCATTTTGTTCTGAAATGAGAAGAAATGTCCTCACTTAGAGGGTGTCAATCTTTGGGAATTATCCACTCCAGAGACCTATAGATGCTGCGTTGTTGAGAATATTCATGTCAGATTTCCAGATTTTTGGGTTGGGAATCAGGGAATATGGAGATTATGCGGGAAGTTGCAACCCGAGGCAGAAGACCGCCATGATCTTATTGAATGCAGGCTCGAGGGGCCAAATGACCTACTCCTACTTCTTGGGCGGGATTCTCCCATTCGGCGGCAGAGTGTCCGTGCCGTCGGAAACGCCGTCACGTTTCACGATGACGTGAACGGGCCGCTGGGAATACCGATTCTGGCCCCTACAGGGGGCCAGCATGGCGCTGGAGCGGTTCACGCCTCTCCAGCCTCCCATCCCAGCGCAGATTGTGCGCCGCGGGATTCGCGCATGCGCAGTGGCGCCGGCACCAACCCGCGCATGCGCGGTGGCCTCCCTCAATGCACCAGCCCCGACACAACATGGTGCAGGAGTTCAGGGGCCGGCGGTGAAGAAAATAGGCCCGGGGAGCGAGAGGCCGAACCGCCGATCGGTTTGCCCCGATCGCGGGCCAAGCCCCATTGGAGGCCCCCCCCCCGGGGGTCGGAACCCTCCTCACCCCTCACAGGCCGCCCCCCGACCCTGCGCGCAGAGTTCCCGCCGGCTGCGACCAGGTGTGGATGGTGCCAGCGGGCCTCTGCCTTTTTAGAGTGGCTACTCGGCCCATCCCGTGCTGAGAATCGGCGACCCGGCCGCGTATAGCGACCCGCGACCAGCGTCGCGCCAATGGCCCGAATCCCGCCACTTATGTTCTTATGTTTAACAAGGTTTTTGTTTCATTTCGATTGATAGCAAGAAAAAACTTTCGAACCCCAATGAACAATCAAGAAATAAAATTCCATTTGAGCCATTAATGCTCCTTTCCCTAATTCCCTATTTGTTTCAGATTAAGCTACATGTTGGCTACTTCTAACACCTCTGTGTTGGTATTGGGCTGTGCAGTTGTATGGTGTAAAATATTTACTGTGACACGATTAATTACTTACTCATTCTATCTTTGCAGTATTTTGTGTTTGATTACATTGGCCCGGCAGAAATATTGTTCGACAGAATCATTAAACTTTCAGTAAGTAATCACCACATTATACACATTTTAAATTGAATTTTGTAAACAATCAGATAAAAGCTGCTGCAAAGTTTTAACTAGCCACTGTTCTATAATTGAATCTCATGACAATTTCGGAAAAGTTAGTCTGCAAAGCACGGTAGTCCGCAAAGTCAGGGCAGCACGGTAGCATGGTGGTTAGCATAATTGCTTCACAGCTCCAGGGTCCCAGGTTCGGTTCCCGGCTGGGTCACTGTCTGTGTGGAGTCTGCACGTCCTCCCTGTGTGTGCGTGGGTTTCCCCCGGGTGCTCCGGTTTCCTCCCACAGTCCAAAGATGTGCGGGTTAGGTGGATTGGCCATGCTAAATTGCCCGTAGTGTCCTTAAAAGTAAGGTTAAGGGTGTGGGGGGTTGTTGGGTTACGGGTATAGGGTAGTTACGTGGGTTTGAGTAGGGTGATCATTGCTCGGCACAACATCGAGGGCCGAAGGCCTGTTCTGTGCTGTACTGTTCTATGTTCTATGTTCTAAAGCGTTTATGCAAGTGGAAGAGTTCTCGCTGTGATTTTAAACGTGCCGGGTTAGTGTAACCTCAACACCAGTGAGTTAGCAGTTTGCCATGATCATCCCCGATCGCTATTTCTATTGAATCATGGAATGGTTCAAATACACAATAAGGCCATTCAGCCTGTCATATCTGTGTCGGCTCTCTGAAAGAACAATGCACCTGGTGCTACTCCGCTGCTGCTGTCCACCCCCCCCCCCCCCCCCCCCCTTTTTCCAATAATTCTCTTTTGAACGCCACAATTGAAACTGTTTCCAACACCCTTTCAGTCAGTAGTATCTTGGCCCAACTATCTTCAGTTGCTTCATCAAAGACCTCCCTTCCATCACAAGGTCAGAAGTGGGGATGTTCGCTGATGGCTACACAGTGTTCAGTACCATTTGTGACTCCTCAGGTATTGAATCAGTCCATGTCCAAATGCAGCAAGGCCTGGGCAATATCCAGGCTTGGGCTGACAAGTGATAAGTAACGTTTTTGCCACACAAGGACCATCACCAATAAGAGAGAATCTGACCATCGGTCCTTCACATTCAATGCATTACCATCGTTGAATCCCCCTCTATCGACATCCTGGGGTTACCATTGACCAGAAACTAAATTGGACCAGTCAAATAAACACTGTGGCTACAAGATCAGGTCAGAGGCTATGAAACCCAATTAAGGAAACCATAAAAATAAACTATGAGGATATGCTTATTAAAAATACATTAAAAATTGTCTTCCTGTTTGTTTCATGTAATTAGGTCCAAATTTCACACCTAAAAGTTTACATTTTGATTTTGATTTGATTTGATTTATTATCACATGTAGCGAAGTACAGTGAAAAGTATTTTTCTGCGGCCGAGGGAACGTACACAGTACGCACATAGACAAAAAGAATAATCGACAGAGAACATTGACAAATGGTACATCAACAAACAATGATTGGTTACAGTGTGGAACAAGGGGCAAACAAAGCAAATACATGAGCAAGAGCAGCATAGGGCGTCGTGAATAGTGTTCTTACAGGGAACAGTCCGAGGGGAGTTGTTGAGGAGTCTAGTAGCTGTGGGGAAGAAGCTGTTCCTCTGTCTAGATGTGCGGGTCTTCAGACTTCTGTATCTTCTGCCTCATGGAAGGATCTGGAATAAGGTAAAGCCTGGGTGGGAGGGGTCTCTGAGGCAGCGGGAGGTGTAGATAGAATCAATGCGAGGGTGGCAAGCTTGTGTGGTGCATTGGCCTGAGTTCACCACACTCTGCAGTTTCTTGCGATCTTGGACCGAGCAGTTGCCATACCAGGCTGTGATGCAGCCGGATAGGATGCTCTCTATCACACATCTGTAGAAGTGAGAGTCGATGCAGACATGCCAGATTTCTTTAGCTTCCATAGGAAGTAGAGACGTTGTTGGGCTTTCTTGACTGTTGCATCAATGTGAGTGGACCAGGACAGACTGTTGGTGATGGTGACCCCCAGGAACTTAAAGCTATCGACCATCTCTACTTTGGAGCCATTGATGCAAATGGGAGTGTGTGTCGTGCTACGCTTCCTGAAGTCGATGATCAGTTCCTTGTCCTTTCCGACATTTAGAGAGAGGTTGTTTTCGATACACCAACGATTCGCCGTTGTTTGAGAAACGGCCCACCACAGTCGTATCATCCGCAAACTTACAGATTGAGTTGGAGTTAAATCTTGCCACACACTCGTATGTATAGGGAATACAGTAGAGGACTGAGCACACCTTTATTTCAAGAATAAAGAAATATCAGCAAATTACCTGATCCAAGCTTCAACATGTTTAGTAGATTTAATGAAAAAGTACAGGAATAAATTGAATTTCATTCTTCACATCTAGCTCAGTTGGTTAACATTTCCTATTTGTCTAAACATTGATGTAATTACCCAGGTTTTGCATTCCAAACTGATTGGTACGACGTTGATAGGAGCATTTAAGCTGGATGTGGGAACAGTTCACAACGAACCAGGTACATTCAAATATTATCAGCTCAAGTCAAAGCTATGGGGTTTGGGGTGGGTGGGTCGGGGGGGGGGGGGGGGGGGGGGGGGGGGGGCGAGGTAATGGTGGGGAGGTGCTTTCCTGGCTGTTCTTCCGGACATGCTGGATTGTGTGGGACATCTGAAGACTGGACATATCGTAGCATCCGGAGGAATACTGGGTGAGCTCCGTTACCGGAATTGCACTCCGAGCTACACGGAGTTCAATGTGCTGGCAGACCCAGCAATCACAGGATCACAGAATTTACAGTGCAGAAGGAGGCCATTCGGCCCATCGAGTCTGCACCGGCCCTTGGAAAGAGCACCTCTCTTAAGCCCTCACTTCCAACCTATCCCTGTAACTAGTAACCCCATCTCAAGGGGGATGGGAACCGATGCAGGGGGATGGGAACCGATGCAGGAAGTTGGAAGGTAGTAAAACAGGGACAGAAGCAAAAGGAAGTAAGGGGAAAAGTGCAAGGCAGAGAAGACATAGTCAAAAATCTAAAAGGGCAACAGTACAAGGTACAGTGACTGAGGGGAGCTCAGTGAATAGGCCCAGTAATAACAAAAGGAATAAAACTGGAGATGTTAAGATTCAAAACAGATGTAAAAAAACCAACATAAGTGTACTTTACCTGAATGCTCATAGTATTCGGAATAAAGTAAATGAGTTGATGGCACAAATCATCGTAAATGACTATGATTTAGTGGCCATTACTGAAACATGGTTAAAGGATGGTCACGACTGGGAGTTAAATATCCGAGGGTATCAAACTATTCGGAAGGACAGAGTGGATGGTAAGGGAGGTGGTGTTGCTCTGTTATTTAAGGATGACATCCGGGCAATAGTAAGGGATGACATCGGTGCTATGGAGGATAAGGTTGAATCCATTTGGGTGGAAATCAGGAATAGTAAGGCGAAAAAGTCACTGATAGGAGTAGTCTATCGGCCACCAAATAGTAACGTTATGGTGGGGCAGGCAATAAACAAAGAAATAACTGATGCATGTAGAAATGGTACAGCAGTTATCATGGGGGATTTTAATCTACATGTCGATTGGTTTAACCAGGTCGGTCAAGGCAACCTTGAGGAGGAGTTGATAGAATGTATCCGCGATAGTTTCCTAGAACAGTATGTAATGGAACCTACGAGGGAACAAGCGGTCCTAGATCTTGTCCTGTGTAATGAGACAGGGTTGATTCATGATCTCATAGTTAGGGATCCTCTCGGAAGGAGCAATCACAATATGGTGGAATTTAAAATACAGATGGAGGGTGAGAAAGTAAAATCAAATACTAGTGTTTTGTGTTTAAACAAAGGAGATTACAAAGGGATGAGAGAAGAACTAGCTAAGGTAGACTGGGAGCAAAGACTTTATGGTGGAACAGTTGAGGAACAGTGGAGAACCTACCAAGCGATCTTTCACAGTGCTCAGCAAAGGTTTATACCAACAAAAAGGAAGGACGGTAGAAAGAGGGAAAATCGACAGTGGATATCTAAGGAAATAAGGGAGAGTATCAAATTGAAGGAAAAAGCATATAAAGTGGCAAAGTTTGCTGGGAGACTAGAGGACTGGGAAATCTTTAGGGGGAAACAGAAAGCTACTAAAAAAGCTATAAAGAAGAGTAAGATAGAATATGACAGTAAACTTGCTCAGAATATAAAAACAGACAGTAAAAGTTTTTACAAATATATAAAATAAAAAAGAGTGGCTAAGGTAAATATTGGTCCTTTAGAGGATGAGAAGGGAGTTTTAATAATGGGAAATGAGGAAATGGCTGAGGAACTGAACAGGT
Organism: Scyliorhinus canicula; assembly: GCF_902713615.1. Lineage (NCBI taxonomy): Eukaryota > Metazoa > Chordata > Chondrichthyes > Carcharhiniformes > Scyliorhinidae > Scyliorhinus > Scyliorhinus canicula. The sequence goes on from NC_052155.1 coordinate 171,595,572, forward strand.
TTTTTGGGTCGGTCTTCACAGTGGAAGACACAAATAACATGCCAGTGACTGATAGAAATGAGGCTATGACAGGTGAGGACCTTGAGAGGATTGTTATCACTAAGGAGGTAGTGATGGGCAAGCTAATGGGGCTAAAGGTAGACAAGTCTCCTGGCCCTGATGGAATGCATCACAGAGTGCTAAAAGAGATGGCTAGGGAAATTGCAGATGCACTAGTGATAATTTACCGAAATTCACTAGACTCTGGGGTGGTCCCGGTGGATTGGAAATTAGCAAACGTGACACCACTGTTTAAAAAAGGAGGTAGGCAGAAAGCAGGAAATTATAGGCCAGTGAGCTTAACTTCGGTAGTAGGGAAGATGCTGGAATCTATCATCAAGGAAGAAATAGCGAGGCATCTGGATAGAAATTGTCCCATTGGGCAGACGCAGCATGGGTTCATAAAGGGCAGGTCATGCCTAACTAATTTAGTGGAATTATTTGAGGACATTACCAGTGCAGTAGATAACGGGGAGCCAATGGATGTGGTATATCTGGATTTCCAGAAAGCCTTTGACAAGGTGCCACACAAAAGGTTGCTGCATAAGATAAAGATGCATGGCATTAAGGGTAAAGTAGTAGCATGGATAGAGGATTGGTTAATTAATAGAAAGCAAAGAGTGGGGATTAATGAGTGTTTCTCTGGTTAGCAATCAGTAGCTAGTGGTGTCCCTCAGGGATCTGTGTTGGGCCCACAATTGTTCACAATTTACATAGATGATTTGGAGTTGGGGACCAAGGGCAATGTGTCCAAGTTTGCAGATGACACTAAGATGAGTGGTAAAGCGAAAAGTGCAGAGGATACTGGAAGTCTGCAGAGGGATTTGGATAGGTTAAGTGAATGGGCTAGGGTCTGGCAGATGGAATACAATGTTGACAAATGTGAGGTTATCCATTTTGGTAGGAATAACAGCAAACGGGATTATTATTTAAACGATAAAATATTAAAGCATGCCTCTGTGCAGAGTAACTTGGGTGTGCTAGTGCATGAGTCACAGAAGGTTGGTTTACAGGTGCAACAGGTGATTAAGAAGGAAAATGGAATTTTGTCCTTCATTGCTAGAGGGATGGAGTTTAAGACTAGGGAGGTTATGTTGCAATTGTATAAGGTGTTAGTGAGGCCACACCTGGAGTATTGTGTTCAGTTTTGGTCTCCTTACCTGAGAAAGGACGTACTGGCACTGGAGGGTGTGCAGAGGAAATTCACTAGGTTAATCCCAGAGCTGAAGGGGTTGGATTATGAGGAGAGGTTGAGTAGACTGGGACTGTACTCGTTGGAATTTAGAAGGATGAGGGGGGATCTTATAGAAACATTAAAAATTATGAAGGAAATAGATAGGATAGATGCGGGCAGGTTGTTTCCACTGGCGGGTGACAGCAGAACTAGGGGACATAGCCTCAAAATAAGGGGAAGTAGATTTAGGACTGAGTTTAGAAGGAACTTCTTCACCCAAAGAGTTGTGAATCTATGGAATTCCTTGCCCAGTGAAGCAGTTGAGGCTCCTTCATTACATGTTTTTAAGGTAAAGATAGATAGTTGTTTGAAGAATAAAGGAATTAAGGGTTATGGTGTTCGGGCTGGAAAGTGGAGCTGAGTCCACAAAAGATCAGCCATGATCTCATTGAATGGCGGAGCAGGCTCGAGGGTCCAGATGGCCTACTCCTGCTCCTAGTTCTTATGTTCTTATGTTCTCACCTTTTTGCACACTAAGGGCAATTTATCATGGCCAATCCACCTAACCTACACATCTTCAGACTGTGGGAGGAAACCGGAGCACCCGGAGGAAACCCACGCAGACAAAGAGAGAATGTGCAGACTCCGCACAGACAGTGACCCAGCGGGGAATCGAACCTGGGACCCTGGCGCTGTGAAGCCACAGTGCTATCCACTTGTGCTACCGTCCTGCCCCTATAATATGACCAGTACATGAGATTTCATTTTTTTTACTTAATTCATAGGATTTGGGCTGACAGCTTTCCTTCCTAAGGACATTAGTGAATCAGATGGGTTTTTATGACAATTGGCAATGATGTGATGGTAATCATTAGATTTTTAATTCCAGATTTATTTATTTTTTTATTTTTAAAATTTTTTTATTTAAAAAAAAATTTTTATTTAAAAAAAATAAATAAATTTAGAGTACCCAATTATTTTTTCCACTTTTAGGGGCAATTTTGCGAGGCCAATCCACCTACCCTGCACATCTTTGGGGTGAAACCCACGCAAACACGGGGAGAATGTGCAAACTCCTCACAGACAGTGACCCAGGGCCGGGATTCGAACCCGGGTCCTCAGCGCCATAGGCAGCAATGCTAACCACTGTGCTGCCCAATTCCAGATTTTTTATTGAATTCAAATTTTGCCATTTGCAGTAGCGGGATTTGAACCCAGGTCCCCAGAGCATCACCCTGGTTTCTGATTTACCAATCCAGTAACAATACCACTACACCACCACCTACCTGACCACAACTCCGTAGCAGCCCAGGAAGGAAAATTCAACCTAAATTATGAATTGATTTGATTTGGGTTGTGTTGTAAGTTGGCCAGTCCTTCAAGAGAACACTGTTTTTTGAAAAGAGCAGAGGGTTAAAATGTTTTCTAACCCTCTTGAGGGAAGACAACATCAATGAAGGAAATTTAATGAAATTGAGGCAGTCCGTCAGCAAAACAGTTGTTAGGGACCGTGGGCATGCAGCGATTGAAAGATTCAGAATGAAATGGTTTGGAACAAAAATATGAAGTATAGAGTACAAAAAGTACAGGTCATTCTTAAATTATTGTTGCCATTGCTATTACAATTTGTTGCTGTCATTTCAATTTGACGGAATTTGATGGTAGCGGGGTTCCCGATGCAGCGGAGAATCAGAAAATCAGGATTGGCACCAAGCGTTGGAAGGCGCCAATCTGATCGCGATGCTCGAGCATCCCGCTGGTGGCGGGATTGGGATTCACGCCCATGCGCCAGCGGGAGGGTGTAAGTGTGTGCAAATGGGTCTTTATGACTCATTTGCATAATTTAGTGGGCTGGGCACCCTATGTTCTGGTCCTCCATATTTCTCCGGTCTCCTGGACCGGGAATCACGTGGGCGGGAATCACAACAGGCCTCACCAAACGGGAGCCTGACATGGCGGCCCTTGCGATGGGCCAAGGGGGTAACTACTTAAGACAGTTGCCCCAAAAATCCATCCCAGGGCCACCCTCCCTCCTCATAATGCACAACCTGCCCACCCCTCCTCTACTCGACCAGCCCCCCATGTCGTCCCCCCCCCCCCTCCCCCGAGACCCCTAAAATGAGGGAACCCCCTGGAACCCCCGAGCTAAAGGAAGCCCCCACAGGGTCCCACTCACTAAAGTAACCCTCCGACAGAGACCCAAAAAATGCATGGTTTGGGCAATTTTTAAAAATTCTAATTGCCGTGTGATCTGCTGGAGTGTTGCAGTAACACAGCAAAAATGTAATTCTGACTGGCTATTCATAATTTAAAATGTGTATTGAAGTGAACATGCCAAATTAACCTTTCCTCTTGTCCTTGCTTTAGGCCATCAGTTCTGCAACAAGTGGGCACTTCTTACTGACCCGAGTGATATCAAAACTGGAGTGAAAGGTTACCTTAAATGTGACATCTCTGTCATTGGGAAAGGAGATAGCACTCGGCCGCCACAGACACCCAGTGAAGGTGCCGAGGAAGAAATTGAAAAGTACGGTTGTACAGTCATCCCTCCTGAGCAACGTTGTGATGAACGTACTGGAAATGCCCAGCATGCTGGACAGCAGAGAGAGAGAAACAAAGTTAATGGGTGTAGGATTTTACAGCCCCTCCCACCAATGGGATTTTCCAGTTCCTCCGAAGTCAGTAAACGTTTGATTGGCTTGCCTCATTTTCTGGCCCCGCCCACCACTGTGACAGGGCCGCGAAGGTCCGTCCCACGGGGGGTGATTATGCGGCCACGTTTGCTGTCAGTGAGAACGGCGATGCGAAACCTCACCAGAGTTGGCAATTCTGCCGCCGTTTTCCGATTTTCCCTGTCCCTTGCTGGTGATGAAATGAGGTTCCTGCCCAGAAAGGGCGGGCACCTCATTTAAATACATTTTAATGCATTAGCATGTGTTTAAAGGGCCTTCTCTTCACGTTATCCCCCTCCCTCACGGAATATTGAAGGTTCACTACAGCTGTGTGAAGACGGGGAACAGTCGAGGGGATCCTGTCGGGGGCGCCGGTGAGTTTAGCTCCGGTGGGAGAGGCTCACGCCCGTGCAGTGACTGGCACTGGTTGACGCTGCCAGGTTGGCACAACACGGCACAACCTGATGTGTGTTGGGGGTCTGATGACAATGAGGGTAGGGAGTGCCCCCAAAACTGGTGGTGAGAGGGTGAGGGGGGAGACAGAGTGCCCCCATGACTGCGGTGGTGGTGGTGGGGAAAGGGGGTCACCCCGATGCCTATGAGGGTGGTGGGGGGGGGGGGCGGTGAGCTCAGATGCTTGTAAAGAGGGGGGGTAAGGGGAAGGCCCCAATGCCTGCATGTTGATGCGGGTGCCCTATTGTTGGTGCTGTTCGAGGAGGAAGACCCAAGTTGTTCTCGTTATGCGGGAGGATTCCCCTTCATAAATCCATGCTGACTCTGACTGATCCTGCCACTGTTTTCTAAACGTTCTGCTATAAAGTACTTGATAGTGGATTCAAACATTTTCCCCATTACCGATGTTAGGCTCACTGGTCTATAATTCCTTGTTTTCTCTCTACCTCCCTTTTTGAATATTGGAGTGACGTTAGCTACACTCCAATCCGCAGGGATAGTTCCAGAGTCTATCACCAATACATCCACTATTTCCAGAGCCACCTCCTTAAGCACTCTGGGATGCAGATTTTCAGGCCCTGGGGATTTATCCGCCTTCAATCTCATCAGTTTTCCCAGCACCATTTCTCTACTAATGTTGATCTCCCTCAGTTCTTCCCTCTCACTAAACCTTTCATTCTCCAACATTTCTGGTATCTGATTTGTGTCCTCTTCTGTGAGACAGAACCAAAGTATGTATTCAATTGCTCAGCCATTTCATTGTCCATTATTATACATACCCCTGTTTCTGTCTGTAGGGGGCCTACATTTGTCTTTACCAATCTATTTCTCTTCACATATCTATAGAACTCTTAGTGTCAGTCTTTATGCTCCCTGCAAGCTTACTTTCATACTGTATTTTCCCTTTCTTAATCAATACCTTGGTCCTTCTTTGCTGAATTCTAAATTGCTCCCAATCCTCAGACGTATTATTTTTCTTGGCCAACCTGTATGCTTTTTCCTTGGATTAGATACTATTTCTAATTTCCTTTAATTTCCATGGATTGGCCCTCTTACCCATTTTGCTTGGTGCCAGACAGGAATGAACAGTTGCTGTAGTTCCCCCATGCCTTCCTTGAATGTTTGCCATTGCCTATCCACTGTCATCGCTTTAAGTAACTCTCCCCTGAAATGTTGGCTAGTGTAGACTTGAGAGATGAACAGACACTTCCAACACTGATGAAGGTTCAACTCAATTTTATTAACTACTTCTAACTAACTAACACACGATGACTGTGGGTCTAAATGATGCTAACTTAAACTAGAGACCTAAGCCTTGTCCGAGCCAGTTGATTCTCTCAGCACATGTTGTAAGTCTGTGCTGGGCTGGATGAGTTCCTGTTACACTGAGAGGCAGCACCCAGAATGAGCGGGAACCGTGGTGCCCTCTGCCTTTATAGTGTGTGTATTCTAACTGGTGATTGGCTGCGGTGTTTGTACATGTTGATTGGTCCCTGTGTGTGTCCATCAGTGTGTGTCTGCACCATGATATACTGGTGTATATTATGACATCCCCAACGTATCGAGGCTAACTCACACCTCATTGGCCCCTTCGTGGGCTAAATCGCTTACTTGATTGTCGGTGGGCCCACTTCCGACTCTCGCACGTGCCCACTGACCGGAATTTTGTGCGAGTTGCCTGATGATGTCGGGAGTTGTGCCCGAAGTCCTCTTTTGCGATTTCACGGTTGGGTTTCGGGTTGGGCGCGCCTGAGCAACGTACCGTTCCGGCCAAAATGTGTTTTTAGTGTTTTTCACCGGAAATGAACATCTTCAAAGGTATTTATTTTCAACGAAATTTAGTGAATCTACTTTTTCATTTGAATACATTGTGCTGATGGGGATGATTTAAATGCCACTGAATTGGACTTGTCCCAGTTCAGGAACCCAGTGATGGCAGTAAGCGTTGACAGGACAGCTGCACACAGTTAGCAAAGTAATATCTTCTCTCTCCTGCTCGCAGCAGTGTGACATTCATTGTTCTACACCGGCCCTCATTAGGCCTGCTCTCAACGACATGGCCCCATTTGGCAGCCCCGTGGAACCAGGATTGGGATCCGGCCAAACGCATTTCACATCGAACCCTTTGTGGGAAACACCACTAGTAACACATTGCATGTATTACTGTACTGCCGCTGGATTACAGGTACACCCTTGCAGCCAGTACACCGAGATTCCGATCGCACCCCTCCCAGCCCCATGCTTAAATTTTGTTTTCCACGGTTTTGTTCTTCAGCCGGCCATCGACTGTTTTTAAAAAAAAATGTAAAAGTTGTTGAATTTTTATTTACAGTGCAATGTTTGATCTTTGCAGGAATCTGCTTATTCCAGTCGGGCTACCAACCGAGAGGCCGTGGGCCAGGTTTTTTGTCAAAATTTACAAAGCTCAGGGATTGCCGAAGATGAATTCCAGCCTCGTAGCAAATGTAACAAAAGCGTTCATGGGAGACAACAAGGATTTTGTGGACCCATATGTCATCATCACCTTTTCTGGCCAAAGGGTATTTCCTTTAAAATGATTCGCCTGTTTATCAGCACGTTCATCGAACAAGTCTGTAAACCTCACCAAAATGATCGAACCAGGAAATTGAAACCGGACTTTATAACTTTGTGCTTGTTTACATATAACTTTATTAATTTTGTCCTGAACAGGATTACTGCAGACTGGGTGACTAACTAATGCACGATCAATTGCACAAAGACGAGAGTTGAATACAACTGAGGCTTTATTACACTAAGATGTGTGGCCTCCGACAGCAGCTGGCGAAATGGCTGCTGTATGGGGAGCACACATATTTATACTCCGCCTACTGGGCGGAGCCAGCAGGCAGTGACTACCCCCGTACCTGTAGTACAGGGTCTTACCGCACATCTCCAAATATATCCAAAAGTGGTGATTACCACACTAACCCCTCTTTTTATTTTGCTCGTTAATTATTACAAAAACTAGAGGTCTGATGTAGTCTTGCCTTGCTAGGGGAAACCTGGCAGGTGGTTAGTTAAAATAGTGACACCGGTATTGCACCCTTATGAGGTGCAATTTTATTCTGTTCTTTTGGGCACTGGAAGACAATGAGGCCTTTCTTTAAATTTGCAAATTGGGCTCTGATCATGCCATTGGGACCCACCTGTATTTTAAGCCAAGGCCTACGTGAGGAAGCCGTCAGAACTTAGAAATGTAGGAACAGCAGTCGGTTATTTAGGGCGTTAGGCCTGCTCCATCATTCAATGAGATCCCAGATGACCTGTCTCTTGACTGGATCCACAGGCCTTGGCTACATTTTCTTCTACCTGTCTGTCTCACAAAAATCTGTTGACGTCACATTTAAAAGCATTAATTAAGATAGTGCCTATTGCTTGTTATGGGAGAGAGTTTGATGATTCTGCTACCCTTTGTGTTAAGGAGCGTTTCCTCACACCTCTCCCCATTAGCCTGATTTGAAGATTTTATCCCCTTACTTCCCAACAGTTAAAAACATTTCTCTCCCCGCCACCCTTTCAAAAGCTTGAAACCTCAATCTTTGCCGTTCTATATTCCCAGAAATGCGAAGGCTGAGATTTTCCGCCACCCCCCCCCCTCTCCAAATGGACACTGTCACTGAGCTACATTGGTACCATACTTACTATTGTTCAGCCCTTGTTACCAGCGTTTAATAATAATTATCCACTCAAGTAATTTATACTCAAGGTCACGTAATCTGTTTTGTCATGTATTTCCAATTATTGTAGGAATTTTTAATTTTAATATGGGGTTCCCCAATCCCGTGTTTCTCAGCGGTGCGCCATTCGATGGTGCCGGAATTCTGCTTTCCCACCTCTTGCCAATGGGTTTTCCCATTGAAGCTACCCCACGCCATTGGGAAATCCACGGATGCGCATGTGCTGCCAGCGGGAACAGGGAATCCCAATGGCTGTAGAATTCCGGCCATGCTCTGTAACAGTATTGTAGCTGCTGTCACACAATATCTGGGTAATCATTGGAATGAGGTCGCTACTGAGCCTGCAGAAAGATAGAACATGGAACATACAGTGCAGAAGGAGCTATTCGGCCCATCGGGTCTGCACTGACCCACTTAAGCCCTCACTTCCACCCTATCCCCGGAACCCAATAACCCCTTCTAACCTTTTTGGTCACTAAGGGCAATTTAGCATGGTCAATCCACCTAACCCGCACGTCTTTGGACTGTGGGAGGAAACCGGAGCACCCGGAGGAAACCCACGCAGACACGGGGAGAACGTGCAGCCTCCGCACAGACAGTGACCCAGCGGGGAATCGAACCTGGGACCCTGGCGCTGTGAAGCCACAATACCACCCACTTGTGCTACCGTGCTGCCCTGAACTCTCGGGCCGTTGGGATTTTCCTTCCCCCTGCCAGCGCATCCCCATCCGCAGTGTGCTTGAGTTTGGCTGGCTGAGGTTCCCTTCGAGCACCCATGTCCAGCTGACTGTATGGAATGATTTCTTCTCTGCATCATGACAGAACTTTCCTGTTTCCTTCCATCCATCAGGGCCGAACATCTGTGCAGAAAAGCTGCGCTGAGCCTGTGTGGAGTGAACAGATCATTTTCAAAGAAATGTTCCCACCCCTTTGCCGGCGAGTCAAAATTCAGGTGTGGGATGAAGGGAACGTCAATGATGTTGCCATAGGAACTCATTACATTGACTTGAAGAAAATATCAGATGACCACGATGGAGATAAAGGTTAAAGGGCATTTGTGAAATTTCTCAGCAAAAGAATCAAAATGTCCATTGAAATAAATATTATGTCGGCATTTAGTGACTGAATAAGATCACTGCGTTTTGAATAAAAGCTGTTGAATGGTTAACCATTTACATCTACCAGCAGCAAGATGGTAATTGCTGATAAGATTGCCCCTCTCCCGATTTATATATTTAAGACTTTCAAACAAATTCTTCAGATGTCAAAAGGTCTGTGAGTTTTAGTTGTCGGCAATGACGATAAATAAGGGTCAGAATTCTCTGGCCGTTGGCATTTTCTTTTCCCCCTGCCAACCCATCCCCATCCGCTGGTTTCCCAACGGCGTGGGATGGCTCCAATGGGAAAAGTCATTGACAAGCAGCGGGAAGAGAGAACCATTACACCAGCGAAACTGCTAGCCAGCAGGGTTTACAACATACCTGGACAAACCGGGACCTGATAAATGGTCCCCTGCCAGGCCACACCATTAAGTACAGGCCCCAGGGGGTGGGAGAGGTGGGGGGGGGTGGGGAGATGGTCATGCCTCGGCAGTGCCCCCTGGGGGTGCCCCCTGGCCAGTGTGACGTCGTGGAACCCACCTCCAGAATTTAGAGTCATAGGGCAGGATCGAACTATATGGGAACTACATCCCAAAGTGAGCGCGTTTAGCTATCTGTTTCCTGGTGCTCTCAGTGCCGATGAACACAACGTTATCTATTGTGACTCCGGTTAGGTATGGGGCCTCAGCGCGGAACGCGCTCTCGAGGCCGCACTTAGTCCCATTTCTAGCTCTGAGGAACTCCGCTCACTGGAAACCCTCAGTGTAGGAAGAGATTAGGATATATAGATACATAGATACATGGAAGATAGGAGCAGGAGGAGGCCTTTTGGCCCTTCGAATCATTTATCACGATCATGGCTGATCATCCAACTCAATAGCCTAACCCTGCTTTCTCCCCATAGCCTTTGATCCCATTCTCCCCAAATGCTATATCCAGCCGCCTCTTGAATATATTCATTTTTGAATGGCGTCCTGATTTCTAGAGCCCCTGGTATGATCCCTGAACTACACCCAAGCCCCAACTCACTGTGGGGCTTGCCCACAAACCCACTCCCCCCCACACGACACCCCACGGCATGATCCCCACTGCGTAAAAATGCCAGCACCTTGGCAGTGCCAACCTGTTACCCTGGAAGTTCCCCTGCTAGCTGTCAGTGCTGCTTGGACACCTTGGCAGGGCCAGGCTGGCATCCAGGTGGCTGGCATTGCCAGGGTGCCAAACCGGCCCTTCCAAGGTGTCCAGGTGGCACCAGCAGTGCCAGAGTACCCCCCGGCCCAGACGGCATGCGCCTGGTGGCCCCCAATGGGTGGACCCCTACGAGTGCCGTACTGTCTAGTCCTCATTTGTGGAGACCAGTACTGAATGGCGCTCGCCCGACGTCTCCAAGGTGAAGAAGATAGATCCCAGTGCTTTGGTTACCCCGGCGAGCTGCATATTCAAGTGAGAGTAACAATCTCACTTTAATGTACAGATTGGCCAAAAGGTGACCCCCGACAACAATGGGCGGGCTGCACTTCATGACGTCTCACGAGATCACGTTAGATCTCATGAGGCAAAATGAGCCACATAGATCCTGGGGAGCGGGGTCTCCCAGCAGTTACTGACCACATTGTGCCGCGACACACTGCTTTTCAGGCGCAACGCGGCCGGTAGATCGTGCCCATAGAGTGAATAATCTTTTGACAATGTACCAAAACCATGACGGGAGAAACTGGCAGTGCAGCTGTCAGGCTACAGACTACTTTTCCCTCCTGACTTGGCACATTGTCAAAAAGAGAAACTACCGCTCATTGAGTGACATCACAATGGTGACGGAATACAAATTGTGAAAGTTATGAAGGGACATTTTCTTCAATTGCACTCCTGGCTCAGAATTGTGCCTAACGCTATTGCAGTCAATAATTTGGATGGACCCTTTACACAATTCCTATCATTAATTCAAGAATTCTAATCTGTATTTCCGGTATGTGAGGTGCACAATTTTGGAAAATGGCCCCTATGCTGTTAAGTAAAGCAGGAGTTTGACTTCACTGGGGGATAGAATTTGCATCTTCTGGTCACTGAATAACAGGAGGGGTTCTATTGACCCTCGAAAGAGGTCAGATTTGGAAAAAAAAACAAGAGAATTCTTGTTCTGAGTACTTTACGTAATTGATTTAAACAAATTGTTCATTGTGATGAAGGAGTAAATCTCCTGGGAACAGAATCACAGAATCCCCACCGTGCAGAAGGAGACCATTCAGCCCATCGAGTCTGCACCGACCCTCTGAAAGAGAACCCCACCTAGACCCAGACCCCCCACCCTATCCCCATAACCCCACCTAACCTTTTAACACTCAGGGGCAATTTAGCACGGCCAATCCACCTGACAAGCGCATTTTTGGACTGTGGGAGGAAACCGGAGCACCCGGAGGAAACCCATGCAGACACGGGGAGAACGTGCAGACTCCTCACAGACACTGAATGCTGGAATTGAACCCGGGTCCCTGGCGCTGTGAGGCAGCAATGTCGCTGTGCACAACTTGTCAGTTAGGAGATAAGAAAAGGACCCAAAGGATTCCCCAGTGGACAATATAATAATGGAATTAGGTTTTGGGTAAAGATATTGAAACTGATTGTTTAAATTGATTCAAGTGAGGAGAAAAAGCATTTTGGAGACAGTTGGGTTAAGAATGTGTTTCGGAGACAAGTAGGCGGGGTTAACTTCTGGAGATTGAATGGACTGCAAATAATAATGACAAAAATACATGACTAAAACCATTAAATAAAATTCTAATGTTGGAAAATTGAAAAATGATTTAAAACGAACAACGTTTCTGTTTTGTTTTCCTTTAAGGATTTTTGCCGACTTTTGGACCAGCGTGGATCAATTTGTACGGCTCAACCCGCAATTATACCCTCGTGGATGATAATCAGGAGCTCAATGAGGGCTTTGGGGAAGGTGTATCGTTCAGGGGCCGACTCCTGATTCAAATCGCAGTGGAGATTCTGTCGGCGGGTGCAGCTGATTCCAAATTCTCTAAGTTAGCCAAGCAACTGAAAATTGTGTCTAAAGAGGCCAAATCTGGAAAAGACCAGAAGTTGTCACCCGCACTCGAGGAATCCAAATCCCCTCACCTTTCTGATAAGGCACACTCCACTGAGGTCGAAGTGGAACCAATCGAGCCTTCTACTTGGGTTTGTTTTACAGTTCTTCCATGTTAATCTGGAAACAAGGGTCTGAAGGGCTGGGAGGAATGAAATTATAACCTCAAAAATAAACTTTTTTGTGAAGTGTTCCTCGGGTTCCCCCCCCCCCCCCCCCCCCCCCCCAGCCCCATGTTTCTCGGCGGCAGGAGGTGGCGCACTGTTAGTTGTTGGCGGGATTCTCTGTTCCCGTCACTGTCAATGGTTCAGGTTTCTCAGGGCTGAAAGGGGCAGTCCAGCCATGAGACCCCCATCCAAGGGGAGAGTCCTGTGGTCAACCCCTTGCCCCCCAGTCTGAGCTCACCCAACCCTTGGGGGACCTCCCTCTGCAGCTTGGCAGCTGAAGAGGGGCACATGGGCACTGGACCTATCTCCTTGACCCCCCCTCAGCATCCAATGTGCCAGACCAGGGTGCCACTGCCAGGGTGGAAGGGCAAGTGCGCCGTTTGCACTGGCAAGGGCTGGGGCCTGAATGGGGACCTGAGGGGGGGGGGGGATGAGGGTGTAGTGGGTCATCCTTATGCCTGCATGGTGTGGGTAGTGATGACCCATTATTTTGGTGGTGGGGGGAGGATTCCCCTCTTTGCTGAGGAGTTGGGGGTGCTCCCCTTGTCAGTGGGAGGTCACCATTTCCATTGTGGGGGAGGGGGGCTGATTGTGAATGCTGGGGTCAGGGTGCTATTTAAAAACTGTTCACCTTTGATAGCTTTGACACATCCTGGACTGCTCTTTAACTCTGCCTTGACTGTTGGACAGTTTCTTGACAGCTTGACGGTTCATTGACAGTTCCAATGAGTTTGTGTGTAAAAATTATTCAATCAAGTTCATTTTTAACAATCCCAGAGAGTGCCTTACCTCTCCCAAAGGTGTCATGTGAGCCTATCCAAAGGTGTACCGTACCTCTTTAAAGGGGAATCCTCCAAACTAATCTACCAAGTTTAGCCAACCTCTTACCTATTCTAATCTGCAAACTCCATATTTCACATTCTAGGCCTTCCAAAATCCCTCTTCAGTGGAGACAGCGGGTGACTTAAATGGCCAGTTCCCTCCATGAGTTGCACACGTGCGAATCCCGGCCTGATTCCAGTCCCGACCCCACAAAGATGGGAAATGGCGGATTCAGGGGTGTGACTTAGAATTTTCGACCATTTCCAGGATTTTTGCCACGACGGGGAGGCCCTCTGTTGCAATGAAAACCCGGCCCTGAAGGACTATTCATGATCAGCGCAGCTGCTCCTGCCTTGATATTCAGGCGTGAACTTCTTCCCAGTAAATCAATGCGGGCCTCCCTGTCTCCATAGTAACCAAGCCACCCAAGGCTTGTTGGGCAGAATTCGGAGCAATCAGCCTTCTTCCTTCCTTCCTTCATCCTTCTGTCTTACCTGGAATTAAAAAGATAGTCCCAAAAAAATAATCACCTGACAAAACATTGCATGCAGAAAAGTGTTCGGTCCTGGGCGACAAACTTTCGGGAGGTTGTCAAGGCAGGTATTGTTTGCTTTTGTGAGGCTCTGGAATGGTCCTAACCAAAACCAGGACTGGGCATCTCGGTTAACATAGACTATTCTCTCAGTTCAGTTCCGGATTGTTCTGCTCAGGAATGCCACCAGTATTGCAAGGAATCTCTTCAGCTCTATCAGGCTCTCAGTGCCTGAGTCACTACAGTAGGAGACTCCATCTCAGGAGGAGTAGATGGCCTTCTTTAGCTACTCAGTTGCCCTAGTTAGAACATAGAACAGTACAGCACAGAACAGGCCCTTCGGCCCTCGATGTTGTGCTGAGCAATGATCACCCTACTCAAACCCACGTATCCACCCTATACCCGTAACTCAACAACCCCCCCTTTAACCTTACTTTTTAGGACACTACGGGCAATTTAGCATGACCAATCCACCTAACCCGCACATCTTTGGACTGTGGGAGGAAACCGGAGCACCCGGAGGAAACCCACGCACACACGGGGAGGACGTGCAGACAGTGACCCAGCCGGGAATCGAACCTGGGACCCTGGAGCTGTGAAGCATTTATGCTAACCACCATGCTACCGTGCTGCCCCAAGTTGTGAGCATACCTTGTGTTGGCCTATTTGGAGTGCAGTCTACATTTTACCAGCTGAACTGGTAAAATGTAACGAATTTATACGAGCAGCTATCTTGCGGAAGCCAGGGAGTTTTAAGATTTTGCAGTACCATATTGTTAATAACTACTTGAAGGTAGTAAATTTGGTACTCTTTTAATGCAGGTATTACTGCTTGGGGGTAGAAATTAATGGAGTCGGTTGTGGGGAGTGGTGTCAAGAATACCATGTCCTCTTGATTCTATGGGGGTTTTTAATAATTAAAACTAATTTATATTTAGTGGTCTGCTGAAGAATTCTGAACGTGCCAGGTTCAAAGCTTCCTGCAATCATTGGGCACGACTTTCTTAAGAGGAGTTCTTCAATCTTCATTAACAAGTTGAAGGAGCCTAACATTTTTGTTTTAGGTGCCGGGCCACAATAGTTAAAATCAATCGATCCCATGCATTTTATGGTGGGACCTTGCACAGATTGGGCACAAGCAGGGGCAGCAGGGTAGCATGGTGGTTAGCATAAATGCTTCACAGCTCCAGGGTCCCAGGTTCGATTCCCGGCTGGGTCACTGTCTGTGTGGAGTCTGCACGTCCTCCCCCTGTGTGCGTGGGTTTCCTCCGGGTGCTCCGGTTTCCTCCCACAGTCCAAAGATGTGCGGGTTAGGTGGATTGGCCATGCTAAATTGCCCGTAGTGTCCTAATAAAAATGCAAGGTTTAAGGGGGGGGGGGTTGTTGGGTTACGGGTATAGGGTGGATACGTGGGTTTGAGTAGGGTGATCATGGCTCGGCACAACATTGAGGGCCGAAGGGCCTGTTCTGTGCTGTACTGTTCTATGTTCTATGTTCTATGTTCTAAGCCTATGATTGCTTTAGACCTGGAAAAACAGGGACAACGTACGCCAGCTTCTACTGCTGAATATTTCCCTCAACATCTGACAGAATAATGTGAGATTGCAACCCAAATAAAAGCTATTGGGGGGAAAACAGAGCAGGATTTTCAAGCCCAAACAAAGTTAGTTTCGAAGGCAGACAGATCCCAAAAATCCACAATGCTGGCATGAAGCACCCAACCATTTACATTCATTAACAATCTCGCTGGTACCGTTTTAGCTCATTGGCTGGACAACTGGTTTGGGATGCAGAGCAAGGCCAGCAGCGCGGGTTCAATTCTCGTACCGGCTGAGGTTATTCATAACCCCCCCCCCCCCCACCCCCCGCATTCTCAATCTTGCCCCTGGCCTGAGGTGTGCTGATCCTTGGGTTAAATCACCACCAGTCAACTCTTCCCCCTCAAAGGGGAAAGCAGCCAATGATCATCCGGGACTACGGTGACTTTACTTTACTTCAGTCATATGTAGGGCAGTACAGCGACACAGTGCCTCACCATGGCGCCGAGGTCCCAGGTTCGATCCCGGCTCTGGGTCACTGTCTGTGTGGAGTTTCTACCTGTGTTTGCGTGGCTTCCACCTCACATCCCAAAGGTGTGCAGGCTAGGTGGATTGGCCATGTTAAATTGCCCCTTAATTGGAAAAAACTTTAGACATCAGTAAAGGAGGCCGATTGGGATTTTCTAGCCAGTCTGCATTGACTGATGTAACAGAGCAATTCAACTGCCTGGAGACAAACACCCAGCGACAGGCCGCGATGCCAGGGCTCCAGATGGACATACAGACCTTCCCGTACCTGCTTGAGTTGGGGTACAGTCAAAGGGCGACCCTGGAGGAATTCCAACTTCCTCCCGCCCACAGTGGTTGGCTGGGTGTGTTCCTACTTTTTAATTTTTATTACACGTTGCTACAGAAGGCACCTTCTTGTTGAAGCAACCTCTCCGTTATTTACCCTTTACTGCAGCCAGGGGGCCCTCTGAAGCTGGCGGGCCTTTGGCTTGCCCTCCAGCTTTGTGAGCCTGTCTCCATGCCAATTAAGGGGGCGAGCCTGTCAAAATACCAACCAGTGACAGCTTCTCACTTCGGGTGTGTATGTGTGTGTTGGGAGGGACGGGGGGGGGGGGGGAACGGGGGGGGGGGGGGGGGGGGGGGGCAGCAGTGGTGGAAGGGGTTGGGGGGCAGAGTTGGTAGGGGGCAGATTTGGGCCCCAGAAACAGTCCAGCTCCCATTTCGTAAAGAAAGAAAGGCAATATTATTATATTCTCATTTTAAAAGTTTCAGATGTGGGTGTTTTAGGAAATTATGTTTTGCCCCCCCACCGCCCCAGAAGAAATACAGATTTTGCAATGTATCCGAATTTAGTTTATCTTACCATCTGACTACCAAATGCCTTTTTCAGAATGATGAAGGAACTGCCCAAGAATTTTTTCTCTTTGGTACAATCTTTGAGGCAACAATGATCGACAGGAAGATTGGTGAAAAGCCAATCAGCTTTGAGATATCTTTAGGTAAGAGGTCGCAATCTGCTCCATTTTCTTACTTTTTAAAAAAGTATGTCGATTGGAATTTTACATTTTAGAAACAGACGC
Source organism: Scyliorhinus canicula (assembly GCF_902713615.1). Taxonomy (NCBI): domain Eukaryota; kingdom Metazoa; phylum Chordata; class Chondrichthyes; order Carcharhiniformes; family Scyliorhinidae; genus Scyliorhinus; species Scyliorhinus canicula. Next base: position 171,612,444 of record NC_052155.1, read on the forward strand.
GACAAAGTTACCAAATACTACTTTCATAAGGGTAGCGGCAAGGAAAAGTCTCAACAAACATTGGGCACAAAATGGAACAGTACGGATGAGCAGTAATAGCTGTTCATTAACATATCTCTCATCATTTCACATCCTCCCGAGGAAAGGTAGGACAGGTATGAGAAGAACATTGCGTGAATTCCCACACCTCGGGTACAGTAGAAATCGTGAAGCCCAGCTTGGCCTGTAGATAATGTCAGGGTGGCATCCCTGTGCTGTCACTGCCAGAGGGCAATCACCCTGGAACATGTGAGATTACCACACCTGTACATTAATATGTCATGCCAACATACCTGTGATTCGCCATCTATTGATTTTAATGAGGTAGTTTCAGCAAATGTTTCTGTGATTGAAATATATAGCACTGCCTGACCATAAACACATGTAAAATTTAAAAATAAATCCTCCACACACACCTCTAAGCTTGAAAGTGTTGTGTTATGCTTCTTCATGTAGCATAAGCTGCTTCCTTGATGTATTTCTCCTACTTGAGTTCGACTCTCCTGCTGATCTATCTATATTAACTCAATCTAACTAACCAGTCTGCTCTAAGTCATGCGGTGGGTGTGATGCTTCCTGATCTGCCCCTGTCTCTCTGAGTGTCGCCAATGGAAAGAGAAACAGCATGTGTGCCCTGTCCTTTTATATGGGTAGCCCTCTTGTGGTAGTGTCACCTCTGGGTGTGTCTTGACTGCCCATTGGTTGTGTCCGATCTTACTGACCTATTGGTTGAGTGCCTGTGTGTCGTGATGTCTCTGGTGCTCCCTCTAGTGTTTACTCAGTCCTAGTGTATCTACATTAACCCTTTGTGTATCTACAGTGATGTATCACCACAGAAAGAATCAATTATTTTCTCATTGCCTGTACAATGGGCCAGACCTGGTTGTAATAATCATGGTGAGGTTATCAACATTTACTGTTACTTACTAGCAAATCGAACAAAAACCTCTGACACCCCCAGTTAATCCCGATATCGGAATTTGCTGTCAGATTGTTCTCGCCCCTTCCTGACAACAGTATCTCACTGAGGGACTTGACATTGAAACAAATAAAATGGGGTTAAATTGCTGAACTTACATTTGCACAGGTCTGAGGTCCCCCGTAATAAAATCATAGAATTACAGAATCCCTGCAATGCAGAAGGAGGCCATTCGGCCCATTGAGTCTGCACCGACTCTCTGAAAGAGCACCCCACCTCGGCCCACTCTCCTGCCCTCTCCCCGTAACCCCACCTAACCTTTGGGAAATTTAGGCAACATTTCAACACTTAAGGGGTAATTTAGCATGGCCAAGCCACCTAACCAGCACATCTTTGAACTGTGGGAGGAAACCGGAGCACTCGGAGGAAACCCACACAGCCACAGGGAGAACGTGCAGACTCCTCACAGTCACCCGAGGTTGGAATTGAACCCGGTTCCCTGGCGCCGTGACACAGCAGTGCTAACCACTCTGCCACTGTAGTGCTAACCACTGTGCCACCGTGCTGCCCTCTATGCAATAGCTATAAGTTTCTGTAGAAAAATCCAGAGAAAATCCGTGGGAAGGTGTGAGTGTGATGAACGGCAAATTCCAGTTGTTTGCCATTGACTGCGAAATCTGGGCCAACACGTGCCTTTAATCTTCTCCTCAGAGAAGGAAGTGCCATTACAAAGTCCGCATATGTTTCAGGATTAAGGACATTTAAGAAAGTGCTTTACAGGCTCAAACTCAAGGAACAAATAGAGACAAATAAATGTCTCATAACAAATAACTATTGGACCTAAAAGTCAGAACAAGGGTCGGAAGTGATATGTTCCATTTCTTTTTTGCAGGGAATTATGGGAATGTTATAGATGGTGTTTCCCCAACCTCACCAATCAAAAAGCGACACCCTGATGTGAATGAGGGGGAAACTGTATCTTTGTTGCACGGCAGCGGATTGGGTCAAACATCTGAGTCTGACAAGCCTACTACCACTCCCGAGAAACCACTGCTAACTGACGGCAATAGGTGGATGAAAATATTCTATTCTATTTAACAAAGCATTAAAAAAAAAAGGATGCTCCGGTAAAACCTGTTATATTGTTCACTCTGATACAAAAGATGCTGATTTTTGTCTCGCACTTTTGACATTCTGTCACCGCACCCTCAGATTTGCAAATCGTAACGAACTACCTGAAGCTGCAACTCCAGCACTTTTGTACTTAAGTTGTTGCTTGCGGTAGGAAACCGGGTAAAATATTAATGGCCAGAATTCTCTGGTCGTTGTGATTCACTTTTCCCGCTGCAAACGGATTTCATGGCGACGTGGGGCGGTTACAATGGGAAATCCCATTGACAAGCAGCGGGAAGATAAAGTCCCGCAGTCAGCGAACAGCGATTCCAACTCCCACCAACCCCCCCCCCCCCCCCCCCCCCACCCCCCACGAACACATGGCTGGGGGACCGGAGAATCTCGCCCAATGTGCGACGAGTTCTACTAAACTGAAAGGGCTTGCTATTTACACCTAAGTCTTAGTAGAAGAATGCCAAACAAGCCTCCATGTGGACTGGCTTCAAATCTAAATGCCTAGCGTGCCCTTTATGTGCGGTCCAGTTATCGTACTTGAATTTCTTTCACCAATGTTATGCCCAAGCCATGGAATTCAATCCCCCTAAAACAAAATGCCTCATGCAAATACCTGTGGTCAGCACATGTTATGCTGGTTCCAATGGGTACATTGAAGGCACCAAATGGTTTTACCAAATTGTCTGACTTGTTGGAAGCATTAATGTATATCAATGGGTACGGGGCTCCTTCTGACACTAACCCACCTAAATCCAATATATAAACCTATGAACAGGATGGATGGGAAAGACCAGCATTTTAAGTCTATTCCTTACAGTCATATTGTTATTAAGAATGACGATCCCTCCCATTAGAGAGGGTGGTGGAACTGTGCTACCCAAGTGGATAATAACCTCACATTTATCCTCATTATACTGTCTGCCAGGCATTTGCCCACTCACTCAACTTGTCCGAATCACACCGAAAGCACCATTTTGTCTGAAATAGTAAAATACTCTGAATGCTGGAAATGGAAAATTAAAGCCCAGCAGGTCTGACAGCGTCTGTGGAGAGAGAAACAGATTTAATCTTTCGAGTCCCTGTGACTCTTCCTGAACCATTGTTCCATTGACATTCAACGGGAATTTCAGGTCCTGCCAAGAGGGGTCATAGGGCGCGATTTAACTGGAAACAATTCTATGTTGGGTTTTGGGAGGGTTTAGTGGGGTATTTCTCGGCAACTGCAACCCAGAGAAACATTTCGCTATTTAGCGACACTTTGCCATTTCTTTTGGCTTTGGGGCGTTTCTCTCTGCCGACGCCACACTTGGGGTTATTTCCCACTGACAGGATCCTTGCAGACCGGGGCAAAATTGTGTCTCCCTGCCCTGATCTTTTCCCCCCTCTTTCAGCCTCTTCCCCGCCCTATTTTTGATCCCCACCCAACTTCAGGGAGGACCCCCTTCACCTTCCCCTCCACCTGGTAAGGCCCCCGATGACCCATGGCTGGCAGTGTCACCCTGGCAGTGCCCCCTTCCAAACTGGCACTGCTACCCAGGCACCCTGGCAGTGTCAGGCTGGCACTTCCAAGGTGCCCGGGTGCCAGAGGGCGTGCCAAGATGCCATCCTGCCCGGTCCCCGACCACCTGGCAGTCTCTAATGGCCTGGGAGACCGCCCCAGGTGACAAAAGTTCGGCACAACATCGTGGGCCGAAGGGCCTGTTCTGTGCTGTATTTCTCTATATATTTCTCTATATATTATGACTGGTCCGCGTTAATGGTAACCAGTACTAAATGGTGCCCTGGGCAGGCCTACCAGGCATGGCCATTAGGTTCCGGGCTCCAGGAGAATCCCTCGAATGAAGGCGAGATCCAAATGGTGAGGACTCAAGACACACAAGGCATTTAGAAAGGCGCAAATCTCACCAGTTGAATCGCAAGATTCAACGGCCTCGTCTCGACACCAAGTCGGGCCTGACAGGGCCGGTAGATCATGCCCATACTGTCTCACTCAACTGATGCTGCCAGATCTGCTGAGTTTTTCTTGCACTTTCTGTTTTTACGTCTATTTTGTCTGGTAATTGGCACAGTGGGTTAGCCCTGCTGCCTCGCGGAGCCGAGGTCCCAGGTTCGATCCCGGCTCTGGGTCACTGTCCGTGTGGAGTTTGCACATTCTCCCCGTGTCTGTGTGGGTTTCACCCCCACAACCCAAAGATGTGCAGGGTAGGTGGATTGGCCACGCTAAATTGCCCCTTAATTGGAAAACAATGAATTGGGTACTCTAAATTTATTTTTTATTTAAAATAAAATATTTTGTCCGATAATGCAAAAGTATCATGCATAGTACTTTTGTACAGTGCCAACAACAACTTTCATTCATGCAGCGCCATTAACACAGTAAAATGACCCGAGGCTCTTTACAGGACGTTATTACGTAAGGAGATATTAGTACAGGTAGCTAACAGCTTGGTCAAAGCGGTAAGTTTTAAGGAGCACCTTAAAAGGAACTTGGGGAGAGAATTTCAAATCTTACAGTTTAGGCAGCAGAGGATATGCGCAATGGTAATGATGAAAATTGGGGGTTGGCATGAATCGGAGAAACACAGAGACTTCCAATAACGAGCTCCTGGTAAAGGCAAGTTTTTATTTGACTTTTCATCTACACAGGACGACTGTCGAATTTAGGGCCTATCCATAGCTTATCACCCACCCTCCTGGCTCTCATTCTCCCAGAAACCTTTGTCTCAGATAATACTACATTAGAAAAATATGACTCTCATTGAATTCCTCTCTTTTGTTTACAGGAATTACTACTATTTGCCATTTAATAACAAGAAGCCATGTGTCCATGTCAAGAGTCAGTGGGAGGACCAAATCTTTCGGTTGCACAGTTCGAACTTCCTGGACAAAATTGCTGACAGGCTTGTTAGTTTTTCTTAAATTAATTAATAATTAATTTGCTCCACCTGTTGTTGTTGGCTCACCCTCTGACGCCTTTCCAGTAATTCATGGGTTCCTAAATGATCTGTGCTCTCTCCCTTCTGTATATCGGTGACCTTCTTTGCTCATTCGGGCCAAATTTATCGCCCGAAAATGGGTGGGTTTGGACCGCGTGGCAAGTTAACATTTAAAAAATGTTGAACCCCATCTGCCTCAAATCCCTCGCCTTCTTCAAATTCCTCCTCTAAACTGGGTGGGTGGGGGAGATGTGAAAAGCCAACTCGCTGTCAGGTGGCAGGTTAGAATCATGTAATTTGAATCATAGAATCCCTACAATGCAGAAGGAGTCCCTTCAGCCCATCGAGCCTGCACCGATCCACCCCGCCCGATAACCCCGTAACCTAACCTGCACATCCCTGGACACTAAGGGGCAATTTAGCATGGTCAATCCACCTAACCTGCACTGTGGACTGTGGGAGGAAACTGGAGCACCCGGAGGAAACCCACGCAGACACGGGGAGAATGTGCAAACTCCGCACAGTCACCCAAGGCTGGAATTGAACCCAGGTTCCTGGTGCTGTGAGACACCCTTGATTGATAGCAGATTGATTGATAGTAGCTCTTTTTCTCCATCTGCCTTCCCAACACAATCACCCCACCTTTAATCCCTTCCCCAATTGCCCCCCTGCAATCTCTGCCCCCTCCCTGACCGTGAGACCCCCACCCCGACGACCACCTGCCCACCATGGTTTATCCTCTTCCTCCTCCATCACAAGCTTCCCCTGACTGAAATTTCATGCTCCCTCCCATACATGCTCCTCAGTTGAGGGCATGGGTCACAGTCTCTCCTCGGTCACCGGCAGTCGATCTGTCAATCGGACTGGCTGGCAGACCTGCAGGTAAACATCTAAAGGCGGTCCTATAATAAGCAGGACATCATCTGGAAAACCTTCACTTTCGGGTTTCCCATTCACAGCTCCTCTCCCATTCATCCCACTGATTCAAACATGTCTCCCTGTGAATAATAGGGCCATCATATCTGGCTTTTGCTCGTGATTTTAATCAGCATTCAGCCAATCAGACCGCGCCCTCATTCATCCATCATGCAATGGCTGAATCGCTGCAGGTTGTTACCTTCCACCTATTGAATGGGGTAATTAAAATCCTGGCTTCAATCTTTGGAGGAATGTTGTGTGGGGTGTATAATGGACGGCTGATATTTATCCCCCATATTACTTAGATCCTCCTCCAGAGGTTGCAAATCATTTTCCTTTTTAATTCTTCGGAAATACAGGTCTCAAAATTATTTTTGGTGGTAGTAGCATATCATTGTTTCATGTGTTCATATCTATTATCTTATTAAAAATGCTGAACTCCCCACGCCCCATTTATGAGTTATGTCCCTGTTAAATTAGTCAGTAATGGAATGTCACACAAGTGTATTAACCATTTGTAAAGTAATATTAGGAACACTAATTTTTTTGTCTTTCACAAACCTTAATAATACTTACAATATCTTGACTTTGAAGATTCCGAAAATGGTACTGTACTAAATCTATCAGTGTCCTTTGGAAGTAGGGGTGAGTGGTGTAGGATGTTCTTTTTTAAAATAAATTTAGAGTACCGAATTCAGTTTTCCAATTAAGGGGCAATTTAGCATGGCCAATCCACCTACCCCGCACATCTTTGGGTTGTGGGGGCGAAACCCACACGGGGAGAATGTGCAAACTCCACATGGACAGTGACCCAGAGCCAGGGTCGAACCTGGGACCTCGGCGCTGTGAGGCAGCAGTGCTAACCCACTGCGTCACCGTGCTGCCCAGGGATAGGATATTCTAACCCCAGCCCTGTCCCCAACCCAGGTGAGTGAGGAGCGTGAGGGTCGTTAAAATTTCAGAAGTCTGAGACCTGACCCCACCTGCCTCGAACCCCCCTCATTTCGAGTTTTCACCAGGGTTAGTTGCGTTGGAGGGGTGTCAGGGTTTGGGCAGCCAAATAACTTGTTCCCGAAAGGCAGGAGTTATTTAAATATGCTAATGAGGGTGCACACCTCTACTTTTAACACGGGAAACCCAGGAACTGAAGGAAGGAGTGGGCAATTGGACCCACCAGATGCCTTTGTTTATGGGATCTGGGTGCCACTGGCATTTGCTGCCCATCCCTAATTCACTTGAGAGAAATTATGTGTAAACAACGTTGTTGTGGGTCTTGAGTCACATGTGGGCCAGACCAGATAAGGTTAGCCGATTCTCTTTCCTAAAGCATGTTCGTGAACCAGATGGATTTTTACGTCAATCCATGATACTTTCTTGTTTACCATTATTTTTAAAAATTCTTTATTTTATTTTAATTGTTTCCAATTAAGGGGCAATTTAGCATGGCCAATCCACTTACCCTGCACATATTTGGGTTGTGGGGGTGAGACCCACGAAGACACGGGGAGAATGTGCAACATCACATGTTTGGTTACCATTACTGAGATGAGCTTTCAATTCCAAATTTTTAAAATCCCATCAACCGGCGTGAAGGGATTTGAACCCATTTGCCCAGAGCAGTTGCTTGGATTACTGGCCCGGTAACGTTACCACTGCACCGCCATCTCCTTTTCAACAGTGCTATTGGGCCAGGAGAGCAGGAGTTCCTGATCCATGATCTCCCCCATGATTCACAATCTCTCACCTGCCTGTGATTTTTCTTTTCCTCCCACCCTCCTGCTTCTCCACTTCTTGCCTGTGTCCTCTCACTATCTCACTACCCCCTTCCCAGTACGCCCTCTCTGGCCCACTGTCCCGGTATGCCCCTTCCCAGCATGCCCATTCCCAGCATGCCCTTTCCCAGCATGCCCTTTCCCAGCATGCCCTTTCCCAGCATGCCCTTTCCCAGCATGCCCATTCCCAGCATGCCCTTTCCCTGCATGCCTTTACCCAGCATGCCTTTTCCCAGCATGCCCTTTCCCAGCATGCCCTTCCTCTCTAACAGACACTCAATCCGGCTGGATGCTGGCCAGGAAATAGAGGGGAAACAAACAAATGAGATCCCACCATTAATTCTGGCATGATCTCTGCATTATCCAGATTTTCTGGTTTCTACATCACTCCCCCCTGCAATCCCTCACCACTCCATCACGACCTTGAACTCGCCATCTTTTCTGACCTCAGTGCCGCTGCCACATTACCGACTAAGGTTGCATCTGGAATTTCCAAAGCGGAAACCAGTGTCTGTGCTGGTACTGGGGAGCCGAATTTCCTTTGGATGTCAGTTCAGATGATAGGATTCTCCATCGGCGGCATGCTGTGTTTCATCAGCAGCACACTCACACCCACGGATTTCCCTACGGCGTGGGGGTGCTCACAATGGGAAACCCCATTGGCCGACTGTCGAGGTGGTGGATCCCGCCCACAACTTTGAAAAAAAATAAATTTATAGTGCCCAATTAATTTTGTTTAATTAAGGGGCAATTTAGCATGGCCAATCCACCTAGCCTGCACATCTTTGGGTTGTGGGGGCGAAACTGACGCAAACACTGGGAGAATGTGCAAACTCCACACGGACAGTGACCCAGAGCCGGGATCGAACCTGGGACCTCGGCGCCGTGAGGCAGTAGTGCTAACCACTGCGCCACTTTGCTGCCCCACACGGTGCTGCCCCCTCCCACAACTTTTAACACTGTGTACGCTTGAGTGAGATCTGGGTCGGGATTCTCCGACCCCCCCCGCCGGGTCGGAGAATCGACGGGGGCCGGCGTCAACCCCGCCCCCGCCGTGTACCGAAGTCTCCGGCACCAGAGATTCAGCGGGGGCGGGAATCGCTCTGCGCCGGTTGGCGGCCCCCACCCCCCCCCCGCCGATTCTCCAGCCCGCGATGGGCTGAAGTCCCGCCGCTGTCATGCCTCTCCCGCCAGCGTGGATCAAACCACCTACCTTACCGGCGGGACCAGGCGGCACGGGCGGGCTTCGGGGTCCTGAGGGTGATCTGGCCCCGGGGGGGTGCCCCCACGGTATCCTGGCCTGCGAGCGGGGCCCAACGATCGGCCGGTCGGCCTGTGCCGTGGGGGCACCATTTTCCTTCCACCTTCGCCATAGTCCTCACCATGGCGGAGGCGGAAGTGACCCCCTCCCCTGCGCATGTGCAGGGATGATGTCGGCCCCGACTGGCGTGGCGCCAAAGGCCGTTCCCGCCAGCCGGCGGGGCGCCAACCACTCCGGCATGTGCGTAGCCCCTCAATGTTAGGGCTTGGCCCCTAAAGGTGCTGAGACTTCCACACCTTTGAGGCGGCCCGACGTCGGAGTGGTTCACACCACTCCATCACACCGGGACCCCCCGCCCCGCCGGGTAGGGGAGAATCACGGCCCTGAAGTGTGAAAATGGAAACAATAAGTGTAACCATTTATTGAAGTTTAAATGTAAGTGGCATACTTTGTGTTTAATGTTACAACAGGTCACTGCGTAATTGGCCAATAGCACACAAAGGAGAGAGGAGTCTTGACCAGTGCCATAGATTTAAGGCAAGGGGCAGGAAGTTCAGAGGGGATGTGAGGAAAACCTTTTCACCCAGAGGGTGATGGGAGTCTGGAACGTCACTGCCTGAAAGGGTGGTGGAGGCAGAGACCTTCATAACATTTAAGAAGTATTTAGATGTGCATTTGTGATGCCAAGGTATACACGGCTATGAGACAAGCGCTGGAAAATGGGATTAGAATAGTTAGGTGGTTGTTTTTGCCTGGCGCAGATGCAATGGGCTGAATGGCCTTTCCTGTGCGGCAGACCTCTCTGACAGTTTTATTCATTGCCTCAAATTCGTTTGTAGGAAGAAGGATTGGAAGAAATCAAAGAATACATGAAAGTTTCTGACTCTAGAATGGATAAGAAGATGAAAGATGTTCTCAAGGAATTTATAGCCAGATGCAGGTAAAATACTGAAATGACTGACAGATATAGCAACCATCCAAAAGATAATATAGCAACAAAAATAATGGGACAAGAAACGAGGATGCTGGAAAAACTCAGCAGGTCTGGCAGCATTTACAAGGGGAGAAGGAAGGGTTCATATTTTGAGTCCTTTGGGCTCTTTGTCAGAACTGGAGGGAGGGAGAATGTTGTCGATCAACACATTCTCTCCTTACAGACGCTATACCCGACCTGCTGAGTTCTTCCAACCTCCTCTACTCAAGTTCCAGATTCCAAGCAGTTTGCTTATTGTAAACTAATAAAATCCCCTGACTGTCTCTTGAATTCCAGATTGGCATTTCATTGTTTTAGCTGCTAAAGAACATTTTGTGAGTGCATGTAGCAGTTTTGTTTTACTGTTGCTTCTGCTGTGGTATCTCTTGGAATTCATGCTTCTGTTTCACAATGGCTGATTTTTACGGTTATGCTCCTGTTAGGCTACAAAACCTCTCATTATTTGACTGGCAGGGGCTTTTCACAGTAACTTCAGAGTTGTGACAATAAAAGGCTGTTATTATTATGAGTTATAAATCCTGAGCCCATGTAGTCTACTTGTTTAAATGACTTTGATACAGAAATAAGGAGTGGGGGGGGGGGGGGTAGATTTTCTGCCCGTTCTCGGCAGTAGAATCTTCCGATGTTGCCGATGGTACTCCCACCGTGCTTTTTCCGGTGATGGGGGCGGGGGGGGGGGGGGGGGGGGGGGGGGGGGGGGGGGGGGGGGGGGGGGGGGGGGGAGGGAGAGGGGGGGGGGGTGTTTGGGAGGGGGGGGGGGTGTAAAAATATCTAGTATATAATCTTTGTAATATCTAGTATGTCATCTTTGTATCTATAGTATATCATCTGTATATATCATGTAGAATAGTGTGTAATTACAGCATCCAGCCACCAGATGGAGTAAGAGCACATCTCACAGCCCACACGGTGGTCCACGGGATCTTGGAGTGGGTGAGCAGAGAGGGTTGAAGACAGTCATGTTTTCAGTAGCTCTGTGTATTGTGGTTGTCTGATCTAATAATGAGCTTTTTCGGTATGCTTAAGAATTCACAATTTATAGCGTAGAGTAAATAAATTGACTTTGATTTAGTACAAAGTCTGCATGTTCTTTGCAGCAACACGACAACCTTAATAATATTAATTTAAACAAACAACAAACATCACGGTGGGGGGGGAGGTGGAATTCGTTGAGGATTCCCATTGGCAGTGACGGGACCAGAAGGTCCAGTCATTCAGAAACACTCTGCGGGTGGGGGGGGGGGGGGGTGGAGCCCAAGACCAGTTTGTGCTCTGTACTCTCGTCTCGTCTATGTTCAGTATTTGACTGAATGTACTTAGAAAAAGACTGAGAGGAACTTGCACAAACATAGGAAACATAGAGACAAAGAAGCCGATTAGAAAAGCTGAGTGAGAATGGATAGAAATGCCACAGGGCTGAACGCCCCAGCAAGCTGGCCCCACAGAAAGATGTGGTATTGGGATATGAAAATCATAAGGAAAGATATCTCATTTTTGCAGTGTTCTTGGGGAAGGTACTCCTGATTATATCAGCAAGCTAATAATATTTAACTTGGAGTCCGATGCGATGATTATTTTAATGTTTGTTTTTCATTTTTTCCAATTAAAGGGCAATTTAGCGTGGCCAATCCACCGACCCTGCACATCTTTTTGGGTGGTGGAGATGAGACCTACGCAGACAAGGGGAGAATGTGCAAACTTCCCACGGACAGTGACCCAGGGCCGGGATCGAACCCGGGCCCTCGGCCCTGTGAGGCAGCAGTGCTAACCACTGTGCCACCGTGCTGCCCCCCCCCCCATGCTATGATTATGACCTTGATACACTTTTGGGGTATTGAGTTGGAAGGGGCCCCCAGAGGTGGGCCCAACCAGCAATCCCTGGCACTGTTTTGAGTCTTCTTTAAGGGGCAAGGAGTGGCAGAGAGAACCAATCCATATTTTGCTGCCTGTGAGGGTTCAGGGCTGGAAGCTTGTGCAGCTACGTTAATGGCAAGTAGCAATTATTGGTGCAATTAATTATTTTACTTCCGAGAGGGTGAGTCAGCCAAGGAGTCAGTTTAGTAACTAGGTCGTGTGCAGGAGGCTGGAGGAGGAACAGAAACAGTTAAGAGAGAATGCTGCAGCTCCAGCAGCGCCTAACGGAACACCACATGGGAGAGGGGATGGCGCAGAGTCTGGAATGAGTCACTAGGAGCTCACAGGAGAGATGTGTGCAATGTGGACCCGCTTCAGTGAGGGGACGTATTACCCCAGCTACACATGTCTGCACTAAGAAAGTAACTGATGTTCTGTTTGAGGAGACAAATGAATTCATCAACTTCCCCATTAGCCTCTGTAGACCAGGCCTTTATCAAATGCAGCACTTCACTTGTATGTATGTGGGGGGAGGGGTTATGCTTGTGCATGTGCAGGCTGCGCCCGCTGCGGATCTGTGCACGTCGGGTAAAAAGCAGGAAAGGCCAAAATCAAGATTCGAGCTGGGTTTGAACCAGTTTCCAATTCACCCAGCCCACTCTTGATGGTGAGTTCCGAATCACGCCCAAAAATGCGAGCACATCATTAACCCTCATTTGCGTTCATTTCAATCTTGTTCGCGAGATTGAAGTCGAATCTGGCGGCCGCCTGGGAATTACCCGACTCGCCAGCGGGAAGTCACCTGGGCGTCGTTTAGTGCTCCTTTTTAAAAACATGAAGATGGGGCAATGGCTGCTGAGGCGAAGTCAGGAACCTCAAGAGCACCGGAGCTGCTGCCTCAGTGCTCGTGGGGGGTTTAGCTGGTTGGGGGACCCCTCATGGCGGGGGGAGGTCCAGCTGGTTGGGGTACCCCTTGTGGTGGGGGGGGGGTCCAGCTGGTTGGGGGACCCATCATGGCGGGGGGAGGTTTAGCTGGTTGGGGGACCCCTCGTGGCGGGGGGGAGGTGGTTGGGGGACCCCTCGTGGCGGGGGGGGTCCAGCTGGTTGGGGGATCCCTCGTGGCGGGGGGGCGGGGGTCCAGCTGGTTGGGGGACCCCTCGTGGCGGGGGGGGAGGTGGTTGGGATTGGTTGGGGGACTGGACTGAAACGTTCCAGGTTGGGAGGACACCCTTGGGACGTGGGGTGTGAGGGGCTTTGGGTCGGAGAGGCCTTCTAGTCATCTGTAAATGTTGCGGAGACCCATAACAGGGTCAAGCTGCAGCCTATCAGGACAGAACCTTGAATACCTTCAATGCTGAAATTCAATTTCAATTCCTCAGACTGTGAACAGCCGCTAATGCACAGCTCTAAGCTTTTGCAAATGACGAATTAGCCTTGTCAGTTGTGAGAGCAACAGGGACTGGGGCTGCAGACAGGCCCATTGTGAAGATTGATGTGACAGAGGCTTCATATGTATTCAGATATAACGGGCGAGATTCTCCGACCCCCCCCGCCGGGTCAGAGAATCCCAGGGGGGCGGCGTGAATCCTGCCCCACCACTCCAATGCTGGCTGCCATATTCTCCAGTGCCGGTTTTCGGCCGGGGATCACACCACGCCGGTCAGGGTCTGTTGGCAGCGCCACACCCCCCCCCCCCCCCCCCGGCGAATCTCCGGACCCTGATGGGCCGAGCTGCTGTCAGTTTCTGGCCAATCCCACTGGCGTGGATTGGACATGGTCCCACACGGCGGGACCTGGCAGGTAAGTTGGCTGGTGCGGTCCTCGGGGGGGGGGGGGGGGGGGGGGGGGATCCAACTCCAGGGGGGGTCCCCCACGGTGGCCTGGCCCGCGATCGGGACCCACCGATCTGCGCGCAGGCCTGTGCCGTGGGGGCACTTTTCCTTCCGCGCCGGCCCCTGTCGGGCTCTGCCATGGCCGGCGCGGAGAAGACACCTGTTGCGCATGCGGCAGAATACGCCGGGCAGTCTGCGTATGCGCTGAACCACGCCGGCGGTTCTGCGCATGCGCTAACTCGCGCAGTCCCTTCGGCGCCGGCTGGCGCGACTCCAACCCCTCCGGCGCCGGCCTAGCCCCTGGAAGTGTGGAGAATTCCGCAACTTCCGGACGGCCCGACGCCGGAATGGTTTGCGCCATTTTTTACGCCAACGTCAGGCCATTGCGCCGATCCGGGAGAATCCCACCTAACATGTTTTAATAGTGAAAAAGTAGCATTTCTACTCACCCTAGCTGCAGATAGCGACCCCCACCCACTGCCCCAAAATGCCCACTCAGTGAATCCTCAACCATCTTGATCTTCCGTGCTCTACTGCTACGTCTAGGTGTGTCCCCAGGGTGCACATCAGGGATGGACGCAGCCTGCTGCTTCCCGCATCCTGTGGCCTTCGATACCCTTGGCGGATGTCATCTAGAGAGCCTGGAGCTGGAGGGCCTTCAGCGACATACCAGTGTCACTGGCATCGCCGTGCCACCCCGTTCTGCCTACTGCCCTTCAGATGCACCAGTATCAGGAGAGGGGGATTTGGGAGAACTGGAACGCGCCGATGTCTCCTTCATGGCAGGCCCAGAGTTGGCCTTCAGGGCTTCCTCCTCCCTGACGGAGCCCATAGGGGTCTCCGTGGGATGGAGGGACAACTGGAGTGAGTTCCAGAGGTCTCTGAGTCATCTGGCTTTGCCAGCCTTGGGTGCTCGCCATTGTCTGCACCATGGTGTTGAGACCCTTAGCAATGCTCCTCTGTGACTGGGCCACGCTTTGGAGTGCCACAGCAATGTCCACCTGCATCTGGGACATGTCCTTCAGCGACTGGGACTTGAAGTTGGGGCACTCCGCCATGGTCATCACAGACTGAGCCATGCCTTAGAAACCACCGCTCAAGACGTCATGCTCCAGGGGTTACACCGCGATGGCTACCCTAGTGTTGGCCTCTGTGCCACACATGGTCGGCAACATATCCTTGGTATTCCTCCAACTGGCTACACAGTTGTTGGAATGTTCGTGACATCCCCTCCGGAATCCCACGGCTGTGTCCTATCATCTGCATCACCTCTGGGAGAACCTTGTCCAGATGTCCCATCTGGCTGGGACCCAGCTGAATCCTGAGATCCAGAAGACCTCTGACTGCTCTGTCCCTTGGATGTTCCTGCCTCTCCTGATGTGCATCAACAACTGTGTGATGCTCACCAGATTGTGCCCCCGAAGTCTGTCCACTAATGTTGCCCAACGAGGTGTGTGCCTCTGCGCTGGGGAACGATGGAACGATAAAGCTATGATGCATTGCCCCTGGTCAGAGCTCTCCTCCGAGGTGGTCTCTTGGGTGGCAGGATTGAGGTGACTCCGATGGCCCGGCCCCATCAGATGGAGATCCTGCGAGGCAATGGACTTGTGGTCAGTGAGAGAGGGGAATCATTTTGTCTGACATCAACAACTCATTTAGTACAGGTCATCTGGGTGAATGGGGCAGTGGACCCTCACCTCTGCGGCACAGGCCATCCTCGCTGTCGGTGACTGCTCTCCTCGGCCAACTCTGCAATTTCCAGGGCCTGAGACTCATAGGAAGTGTGGTCTCTCATCTATGAGACTCCATCCCACTGTCCTGGATCTTTCCCACTTATGGACTATTTTCTCCTGTGGGGACAAAGAGAGGGCATTGTGAGCCGCACACTTGATGGGTCGGGGGGGGGGATCTATAGCAGATGGCATATGTGGGCACCTCAGCTGGACATGAAGGGGTTGTGTTGGTGGGTGCCGGGGGCTGCTAAGGAACATGCGCAAAGGTCGCTGTGGGAAGGGAGCGAGGTGTCAGCCAGTGATCTGTGGTGGGAGAGGGGTTTGGGAATTTGAGGGGTAAAGCGGAACTGATGCCAGGAGAGAGGTGGTAACTTACCCTCGCAGCTCTGTGGATGTTGTTGGTCTTCTTCCAACATTGGACGGCGGTCCTGCTGGCCGCACTGACAGCCGCTGCCACTGCCTCCCAGGCGCCATTGCTGACCTTGCTGCTGGGCCTCCAATGCCCTCGGGGGAACAGGATGTCCCATCTCAACTCCACAGCTTCTCGAAGCCTGGCCAGGTCGGCATCGCCAAAGCGAGGAGCAGGTCTGCGCACTGCCACGCTTGTGTGTCGACTGGGAGGGAGTGGTGAAGGAGTGATTAAAAGCAGTTCCCCTTTGTAACCGCGAGACACTGAGGGGTATGTCTGGTGAATCTGATGACGAGACAGCCAGTAATGGAAAGCCTCACGTGGGGGATCATTTTCAGCACTGAAATATGGGTCGCGATCTTGCCAATGCGGCCGCCGAGGAACACCCTGACAATAGTGCTTTTTCTGTTAGGGCGGCACGGAGGCGTAATGGTTAGCACTGCTGCCTCGCGATACCGAGGCTCCAGGGTCGATCCCGACCCTGGGACACTGTCTGTGTGGAGTTGCATATTCTCCCCGTGTCTGCGTGGGCCTCACTCTCACAACCCGAAGATGTGCAGGGTAGGTGGACTGGCCACACTAAATTGCCCCTTAATTGGGAAAATTAAAAAATAAAGAAAGAAAAAGAAAGAAATTTTTCCATTGAATCTGCGTCTATCATAATGACACGAAGTGACTCTGGTACATCAATCAAAATATGACATAATGCATAGTTTGCAGTGTGTTGCGAGGCAGTAACAAGATGGGGGAATCAACAGAATGAAACACTGAAACAGCTTGTTTCATCTTCTCAAAACAAAATAACATGTGTCACAGTCAATAAATAACTTTAAAAATTTAATCAGTGTTGTTATGCTGACAGATGTGACTGATGTGCTACATCGTCCAGCATATGCTAATCGATCAGATGGATGTAGGAACAGGTCCATTCAGATTTTATTCAAGTTTTTCACACATGCACCGATGGAGCTTTCTTCAGTCAAATCAGCCGTGAATTAAACTGCAGTGATATTGGGCAGGATTTCAATTTCTATGGGCTGGGCGTGGGTGCAGGCACAGGGACAAATCCTTGAATTTAGCCTCGGCACGACCCGCCCTCTCCACATTTGCAGAGAAGGCCATGAAGTTAAAGCTTGCAGCGAATCATAATTCTGCTAATAGTCAAAAATACTTCATTGCATATTTAGGAAATAGAACCTTCTAAATCTATTTGAACTCATTAAATCAACTTACAGAGTCAATTCTCACTTTGCATCCCACTCTGCAGGTTATCATTTACATTCTGATAATCCAATTTCATATCAAAACCACCTTGTCCTTTTAGTACTCTTTCAGCCATGTAATGTCATCTTACCACAATGGTTAGATGTTAATACAGTAGAATGGGTAATTAGAACTTCTGGGTGAATCAGCACAGGGTAGGATGACCAGGAATGCAAAATCCAAAACAGGACCCATTGAAAAGCCTTAGGAAGGTGGGGCTCAGCGCTGATGAACATATTGAGCGACCAATGGCTGTTGACTGGGGGAGGGGCAATCAAAGGTAGGATACCATGTGATGACCGGCGAGATTTTCCGGCCTCGCAGCCGAGTGTTTCTCGGCAACGGGAGGCTGCGCTGGTTCCCTGGCAGCCCCCGCTGCTGTCGATGGGAATTCCCATTGTAGCCACCCCATTCCACAGGGAAACCCACGGGCGGGAGTTTGGTGTCAGCGGGACCAGAGAATCCTGCCACCAGCAAACGGTTGGAGAATCCCAGCCAACATCTCCCTAACTATGTCCAGCCAGATTTAGCAGCCATTGCAGATACCCAATCGTTGAAGACAGAAGTTACAAACTTTCTTTTCAATGACATTTCTGCGTCATTTTCTTAAAAAGAAATAAAATCTAGTTTTCATTTGTCACATGATTTCAGAATCCTCGATTCCGCTCTAACTTTGCTGTGTAATCCCAATGATAAATCCAATCTCCATTTAAAAGTCTATTTTCATTTACACACTGAATCCGAACAATTGGTGTTTTCAACCAAACCTGTATTTTAATCTAGCGAATGTGAGGGAGATTTTGTTTGCTCTGAGTCGCAAGCAGAAAGTTTGGAATCTTTTAATCAGAGATTTGGTCCAACGTGCCATGGTCAAAGAATTTTCCTGTCACCTTCCTCAGTGATGATTGGTGCTTTACCGATGGGCGTCATTCTTCCTCAGTGATGATTGGTGCTTTACCGATGGGCATCATCCTTCCTCAGTGATGATTGGTGCTTTACCGATGGGCACCATCCTTCCTCAGTGATGATTGGTTCTTTACCGATGGGTATCATCCTCCCTCAGTGATGATTGGTGCTTTACTGATGGGTATCATCCTTCCTCAGTGATGATTGGTGCTTTACTGATGGGTATCATCCTTCCTCAGTGATGATTGGTGCTTTACTGATGGGTATCATCCTTCCTCAGTGATGATTGGTGCTTTACTGATGGGTATCATCCTTCCTCAGTGATGATTGGTGCTTTACTGATGGGCACCATCCTTCCTCAGTGATGATTGGTGCTTCACCGATGGGCACCATCCTTCCTCAGTGATGATTGGTGCTTTACCGATGGGCACCATCCTTCCTCAGTGATGATTGGTGCTTTACTGATGGGTATCATCCTTCCTCAGTGATGATTGGTGCTTCACCGATGGGCACCATCCTTCCTCAGTGATGATTGGTGCTTTACCGATGGGCACCATCCTTCCTCAGTGATGATTGGTGCTTTACCGATGGGCATCATCCTTCCTCAGTGATGATTGGTGCTTTACCGATGGGTATCATCCTTCTTCTTTGGTGATTGGTGCTTTACCGATGGGTGTCATTGGACAACATTCCAACATTGGCTTGTGATTGGCGGACGCCAATCTGTAGTCATTCAGAGGCTGATTCCCTCCCAGCTCCTGGATGGACACGGTGTTAATTTAGAGGAGGTAAATTATCCCCATAATCTCTTAGAAATTACTCCCTGTGCCTCCCATAAATCTGTGCCTCTCCTGCTGGGCTCATCAATTGAATTCCTGATTGGCTAACGAGAATGTTCTGACGGAGTGGCCAATTATAGCACCAAAAGATGAACCAACCCGGGCAGCAAAAAGCTGTCCCATTGAGAAACAGCCGATTTTGGGGAAAAGATATTAGCTGCCAGCATTGGCTCTGGATTCCAGTGGGAAAGAGTTTTGTGCATGGGGCGGGGGAGTGTCCTAAAGCAGCTGTTTAATAGTCAAAGAATGATAGTCAAATCCGGAGGGTGCAACCAAGAGGATGTTTTTCGGTTTTCCAACAGTAAACATGAAATGAAAATTATTGTCACGAGTAGGCTCAAATGACGTTACTGTGAAAAACCCCTAGTCGCCATATTCCGGTGCCTGTTCGGGGAGGCTGGTACGGGAATTCAACTGTGCTGCTGGCCTGCTTGGTCTGCTTCAAAAGCCAGCTATTTAGCCCAGTGTGCTAAGCCAGCCTATTGAGGTAAAGGGGAGTGGAGAGAAAGTGAAGAGATGAGAAACTGATGATGGGAAAAAAAGATGAGGTGCTGACAGGAATCTCTGATCTGGATCCTGTGATGAGAGAAAAGCTTCACAACAGGGCACTCGGGCTAAACTTTTATGTTGAATGTACAGGCGCACGCTCGGCATGGAATTGCATGGAATCGTGTGAGATGTTGGGTGCTTATCCGGCCTTCATTACACTCGCACACAGAATTACGGTTAGCGGCGCACGTGGAAGTCAGACATGTGCCCGCCGACAATTAAGAGGACAGTCAAGCCCATTAAAGAGCCAATTGTCTGTGATTTTATGCGGCCCGTTCACTTTTACAATGACGGAAGGGCCAATCTGCCAGTCGGTCTTCACACTTTCACGACAAACTTTGCAGTGCAGACACAGTGAAAAGATGCTTATTGACCTCATTTGGGCAGCACGGTAGCATAGTGGTTAGCAATTTGGCTTCACAGCGCCAGCGTCCTAGGTTCGATTACCCGGCTGGGTCACTGTCTGTGCAGAGTCTGCACGTTCTCCCCATGTGTGCATGGGTTTCCTCCGGGTGCTCCGGTTTCCTCCCACAATCCAAAGGTGTGGAGATTAAGTGGATTGGCCATGATAAATTGCACTTCGTGTCCACAAAAGGTGAGGTGGGGTTACGGGGATAGGGTGTGGCCTTAGGTAGGGTGCTGTTTCCAAGGGCCGGTGCAGACTCGATGGGTCGAATGGCGTTCTTCTGCACGGTAAATTCTGTAATTTTGTTCTTACAGCTCTTCAGCTCCCTGAGGCAGCTCCACCGCAGCTGTCAGCCTCCAGGGGGCACCCGCCCACCCTTACTTCATTCGCTTTCTTCCTGCACCCACCCCCACCACACACAGAACCCCCCCTCCCCCCCCAACCCCAGGCAGCACTGAGCCTTCCTCTGCGCACATTTCATGCTGGCTACACGTGAATTGGCCAGCCGGTGTGAAATCGCATTTGGCCCATCCATATCGTGTTTGCTTCCGGCCCCGGCAATCACATTTATCCAAAGAGTGCAAGATCCAGGGGCGGGATTCTCTCCTACCCGGCAGGGCAGGGGTTGCCGACGCCAAGGAGTGGCGTGAACCACTCCGGCGTTGGGCCGCCCCAAAGGTGCGGAATCCGCCGCACCGTCAGGGGCTAGACCGGCCCCGGAGTGGTTTGCGCCGCACTGGCTGGCGGGGAAGGGGCTTGGCACCACGCCAACCAGCGCTGAAGTGCCTCCGCTGGCCGGCGCGAGTTGGCGCATGCGCGGGAGCGCCAGCATGTGCTGGCGTCATCCCAGCGCATGCGCAGGGGACTTCGTCTCCGCACTGGCCATGGCTGACCGGTGCGGAAGAATAGAGTGCCCCCACGGCACTGGCCCGCCCATGGATCAGTGGGCCCCGATCGCAGGCCACACCACCATGGGGGCACCTCCCGTGGCCAGATCCCCCCGCGGCCCCCCGAGAACCCCGGAGGCCGCCCGCGCAGCCAGGTATCGCCGGCAAATACCTGGTGTAACATACGCCGGCGGGACTGGCCGAAAACGGGAGGCCACATGGCCCATCGCGGGCTGGAGAATCCCGGGGGGGGGGGGGGCGCAGCCAGCGGCCGCCAACCACGCGGTGAGATTCCTGCCCCCTGCCAAATCTCCGGCGATGGAGAATTCGGCAGCCGGCGGGGGCGGGATTCACGCCACATCCCAGCGATTCTCCGACCCGGTGGGGGGAATCCCGCCCCAGGTCCTTGATTTCATTTTTGAGCAAATTGTCGGTACAACGGGACATTTAAAAAAAATAAAATGTTTTTTTATTGAGTTTTCATATTTTATATCCAACAAATTACAAATTATTAGAGAGAAAATAAAACACGCAAAAATTAACATGTATATTCACAGGTAAGCATCTTCATAATAACAATTGTGGCCGCCCCCTTTAGCCGGCATACATATTTTACATTCCCCAATATGGCCGAGGCACATGTTTATAGGCATTTATTTACAGTTTGGTTTTGGGCCTTAGCTAGCCATCAAACCCCCATAATGAACCCTTAGCCCCCCCCCCCCCTCCCCCGGCTACCTTCCCCCGATTCCCGTCCATTTTCCCCTGATTCTTGGCCACCCGACTATTCTTCCTTTTGTACGTTGGCCACAAACAGGTCCCGGAACAATTGCATGAATGGCTCCCACGTTCTGTGGAAGCTGTCGTCTGACCCTCGGATGGCGAATTTGATTTTCTCCATTTGGAGAGATTCCGAGAGGTCGGACAGCCAGTCTGCAGCTCTGGGCGGTGCTGCTGACCGCCAGCCAAACAGGATTCTACGGCGGGCGATCAGGGAGGCAAAGGCAAGGGCGTCCGCCCTCCTCCCCAGGAATAGATCTGGCTGGTCTGAAACCCCGAAGACCGCCACTATCGGGCATGGCTCCACCCTCACCCCCACCACTTTGGACATAGCCTCGAAGAAGGCTGTCCAGTACTCCACAAGTCTGGGGCAAGACCAGAACATGTGGGCGTGTTTGGCCGGGCCTCTTTGGCACCGTTCACATCTGTCCTCCACCTCTGGGAAGAACCTACTCATACGGTTTCTTGTTAAGTGGGCTCTATGTACCACTTTTAGTTGCATCAGGCTGAGCCTTGCGCACGTGGAGGTGGAGTTGACCCTATGCAGTGCTTCTCTCCAGAGTCCCCACCCTATCTCAATCCCCAGGTCGTCCTCCCATTTCATTCTTGTTGTGTCCAGTACGGTGTCGTCCCTTTCTACCAGTCGGTCATACATGTCGCTACAGTTCCCTTTCTCTAGGATACTTGCATCCAGTACGTCTTCCAGTAGTGTCTGTCATGGCGGTTGTGGGTACGTCCTTGTCTCCTTTCGTAGGAAGTTTTTGAGCTGCAGGTACCGTAGCTCGTTCCCCCCAGCTAGCTGAAATTTCTCTGTCAGTTCGTCCAGTGTTGCGATCCTGTTGTCCGTGTATAGGTCCCTGACTGTCAGTGTCCCCCCCGTCCTGCCTCCACCTTTTGAAGGTGGCGTCAGTCAGTGCTGGTGTGAACCTATGGTTGTTGCAGATGGGAGCCTTGTCGACATTTTGGTCAGGCCAAATTGCTGCCGCAGTTGGCTCCAGGATGAAATGAAAATCGCTTATTGTCACGAGTAGGCTTCAAATGAAGTTACTGTGAAAAGCCCCTAGTCGCCACATTCCGGCGCCTGTTCGGGGAGGCTGTTACGGGAATCAAACCGTGCTGCTGGCTTGCCTTGGTCCGCTTTCAAAGCCAGCGATTACCCCTGTGAGCTAAACAGATTGGAGGGTGGCTGTCACCACTGGGCGGCTGGAGTGTTTTTTGGGTGGGGATGGGAGTGCTGCCGTGGCGAGGGCCCGGCGGGAGGTCCCCATGCAGGAGGCCTCCTCCACACGCACCCACTCGGCTTCTGGCTCCTGGATCCATCCCCTTACTCGCTCGGCTGTTGCCGCCCAGTGGTAGAATTGTAGATTCGGGAGGGCTAGCCCCCCCCCTGGATTTTGTTTTTTGTAGGACCTTCTTTGGGATCCTAGCATTTTTACCCCCCCCCCCCCCCCCCCCCCCATACAAACGCCATGATAAGTTTGTCCAGCCTTGGGGATGTAGATCGGAATGGATCTAAACAGGAAGAGGAACCTGGGCAGTACGTTCATTTTGATTGTCTGGACTCTCCCCGCGAGGGAGAGTGGGAGTGTGTTCCATCTTTGCAGGTCCTTTTTAACTTCCTCCATCAGGCTGGTGAGGTTCCATTTGTGGATCCCTTTCCAGTCATGGGCTGTTTGGATCCCCCCCCCCCCCCCCCCCCCCCCCCCCCCCCCCCCCCCCGAGGGTGTACCGGGAAAATCTTGCTTTTGCTCATGTTGAGTTTGTAGCCCGAGAAGGCTACAAACTCTTTCAGGAGCGCGATGATTCCGTCCATGCTGCTTTGTGGGTCCGAGATGTAGAGGAGCAGGTCATCTGCATAGAGTGAGACTCTGTGTTCTCTGCCTCCCCTTCGGATCCCCCTCCAATTTTTTGGTGCCCTGAGCGCGATTGCTAGCGGTTCGATTGCTAGTGCGAACAGCAGCGGGGACAGTGGGCATCCTTGTCTGGTGCCCCTGTGCAGCTGGAAGTATTGGGAGTTGGTACAACTGGACATTTAATGAAAAACTGAAACTGTTGCGGCAGAACCAGTACATCCGGTCATCGTAGCAGCGGGATGAGCAGGCTGCCCGCCCCAGTACTGGAGCTCGAGGCCTAGTCAACTTTAACTTGAGGCAGGCATCTAGAGGCAGCTCGCTTAGTCAGGGTGTAAGTTCTGGGGAGCGGGTTTTGGACAGGTATGTTGATGGGGAGCAGAGGCACTGTGCGGCAGACACTCAAACGGTCTTCTTCAGGGCTCTCAAAGGTAAATCTTACTTTTATCTGACAGGCCTCCCCTTGACCCCCAGCAGGGGCTAACTGATCAGGGCACCAGGGTTTCATAGATTTCATAGAATTTACAGTGCAGAAGGAGGCCATTCGGCCCATCGAGTCTGCACCGGCTCTTGGAAAGAGCACCCTACCCAAGGTCAACACCTCCACCCTATCCCCATAACCCTGTAACCCCACCCAACACTAGGCAATTTTTGGACACTAAGGGCAATTTATCATGGCCAATCCACCTAACCTGCACATCTTTGTGACTGTGGGAGGAAACCGGAGCACCCGGAGGAAACCCACGCACACACGGGGAGGATGTGCAGACTCCGCACAGACAGTGACCCAAGCCGGAATCGAACCTGGGACCCTGGAGCTGTGAAGCGATTGTGCTATCCACAATGCTACCGTGCTGCCTTCAGTAGGCAGTTAAAACAGCAATATCTTAAATGATAGAACTCTGAATTTCAGATACTTGTGAGGATCCCACCCGACTGAGGCCTCACACATGAAAATCATGGCGCTGAAATATCCTCAAACTGGGAAACAACTTGGATTTCAACTTTAAGAGTTCACCCCTGAACCTTCTCCCCATTACTTCCTTTCATTATGAGGATGCCAACACTTGTTGGGCTGTTGTTTCACGGGCTCTAATCCTGCTATCTTACTTAAGTTTGTTGTATGATGTACCTGAATGCAATTGTTATGTAAAGGTGCTCAGCAGAGTAAGGGTTAGCATGGGATTGGAGAATAACATCACCTATGGTATGATGTATAGAGTCACATAGTAATAGACTCAGAAAGAACACTCTGGAAGACTGTCTGCATGGAGAAGCAGCTCCTTGCATCAGAATACCTGGGGGTCTGTAAATAGTTAAAGTCTGACAATAAATGGTTCATGTTTAGATAAACAAGTCTCAAGATCTCATCATTGAGACATCTAAGAAAAACCCATACTACAACAGCATCATGAGGGCAGCACGGTAGCATTGTGGATAGCACAATCGCTTCACAGCTCCAGTGTCCCAGGTTCGATTCCGGCTAGGGTCACTGTCTGTGTGGAGTCTGCACACCCTCCCCGTGTGTGCGTGGGTTTCCTCTGGGTGCTCCGCTTTCCTCCCACAGTCCAAAGATGTGCAGGTTAGGTGGATTGGACATGATAAATTGCCCTTAGTGTCCAAAATTGCCCTTAGTGTTGGGTGGGGTTACTGGGTTATGGGGATAGGGTGGAGGTGTTAACCTTGGGTAGGGTTCTCTTTCCAGGAGCCGGTGCAGACTCGATGGGCCGAATGGCCTCCTTCTGCACTGTAAATTCTATGATCTATGACCAACTCACCTCATGTCTTCACTCAACATTGACCATACGGAGTCAATCCAACAAAGGTGACTGAACAGTGATCAGGAACAAGAATTGGGGCTGCTTTTGACTGATGCTAAGAATAATTGTGGCATAATAAATAACAAATGATATATTTACGGCTATTTATGCAGTTTTTGCTAGTTGCTTAATTGGAGGTTTGTGAATCAGAACCGGTTAATGGATTTTACTTTGCAATTCAACGCTAGCTATGAACGTACACCAATGAAGGTGAGAAATTCACCCACCTAACTAATTAATAATGAATAATTTATTAAAACTAATTAATAATTTATTTGTGTCCTAGATATTTTTCCGCCTTTGCTGAAAAAAAACTGGAAAGAGTTGACCAGACTGCGCTGGATAAGAAACGTTTGACCACATGCAGGGTGGAACTGGTAGGACATTGACACAATGGATTGGACATGAAGGCTGTGAATTTCCTGGAAGCTGCTCCCACGCTAGTCAGGCGGAAACCAATTTAAGTGTGTAAATGGGGTTTCCCTTGCACTTCAGCAGCAGTTATCACGGGAGCTACTTCCAGGGAATATTTTGGTGTGTTTGACCTTCTTGGCATGATGCCTGTTAGAACTCTCACAGAATGAAATGAAAATCGCTTATTGTCACGAGTAGACTTCAATGAAGTTACTGTGAAAAGCCCCTAGTCGCCACGTTCCGGCGCCTGTTCGAGGAGGCTGTTACGGGAATCGAACCGTGCTGCTGGCCTGCTTTCAAAGCCAGCGATTTAGCCCAGTGTGCTAAACCTGGAAGAGTGGCCAAGAGACAATTACATACATGAGTTCCTGTCTCATTGTTCAAGACTGCTCTCCGCAATTATTTCTAAGGTGACATATTGTACAAGATTTACTGTCAGACAAAACAAAGGAAGGGATTTCAACTGTTGGGTGGCTGACTGCCGTTCAGCGCCCACAGCTGCCTTGTGCCAGGGAGCACAGATGCCAGAGCCATTTGGAAATTTTGCCCTCAATCAAATAGAACCAGCAAGTTGCTATCCAATATTTTTATAATTAACAAATGGGAATGTTCAAAGAAAACTTTGAAAAGCACAATTCTTTCAATGCCTCTGTAAAGGTTTCCCCCAGTTTCTTGCCGTAAAGTCCAGGGAAGATTAATCTTTAATGTTTGGAGACTCTTGAACTATCCTAGAGGGCTGGCAACCTTATTTTATGTTTGTTAAACTTGCCTATTAAAAGAGGCCTCTTACCTAAAACAAGCAGAGCTTCCGTGCTCGAGTGGGCCTTTTAAAAATGGCAATAGCCAATGCATCACTAGGATTGGAATGCTAAGTCTAGTAACTGTGTTCTGAGGCTGTTACATCCATGTTAGTATTGACTAGACTAAGTTAAAATGGTCTAAAGTTGAAATTATTTCTGAAAGAAGGATACTGAAATATCTGACTAATAAAAAGTGAGACACGTACACTAGTTTCCAAAGTATCATATTGTCTGTGTCACCAATGTAGGCATCCTTTAAACATTTAGACATAGAACATAGAGAAATACAGCACAGAACAGGCCCTTCGGCCCACGATGTCGTGCCGAACTTTTGTCCTAGTTTAATCATAGTGTCCAAAATTCTATGATAATCTAAGGGCAATTTATCATGGCCAATCCACCCAACCTGCACACCTTTGGACTGTGGGAGGAAACCGGAGCACCCGAAGGAAACCCACGCACACACGGGGAGGATGTGCAGACTCCACACAGACAGTGACCCAAGCCGGAATCGAACTGGGACCCTGGAGCTGTGAAGCAATTGTGCTATCCACAATGCTACCGTGCTGCCCTTTAGAACAAATTAATCTACACTCCATTATTCTACCCTAATCCATGTACCCATCCAATAGCCGCTTGAAGGTCCCTAATGTTTCCGACTCAGCTACTTCCTCAGGCAGTGCATTCCATAATTTAAATTTAAATCTATTTAAATCATTTCTGTTTATGTCATTGGCGTCAAATAAGAAAATAAGCTTTGACAAAGAGTCATCCAAACTCGAAACGTTAGCTCTCATCTCACTCCGCTGAGATTGCCCAGCATTTTCTGTTTCTGCTTCAGATTCCAACATCCGCAGTAATTTGCTTTTATCTTAGTAAAATATCGTTGCTGATCTGGAGCTGTTAAGTAGCTCCCTTTGATTATATTTGGTATTTTTGCATGTTCGACACAGTAATTTATAAGTATAATCTTGTAGCTGCATGTCTAAAATAAGGAGTGGGCACTCTATAAAGGAGAATTATCTATTTAATTGAGAGGCAGCAGTAGTGTTCCGTGGTTATCACAACATGAGCGTGGAATTTATTGCGAAGTGTTCATGCATTGAAAATAAGTGTGTTTAAAGCCTCTGCTACAATAGTGGAGGGAGGAATTTGAGACAAGAGTTTTAAGTGTTGATATATTCGTGTTGCTTACTGTAACCTCCATGGCACAGAGTCATTATGGCACAAAAGAAGGCCATTCAGCCCATCGAGTCCCTGCCAGTGATGGTTCCTTTCCCACATGCTCAATGCAGAGCTAAAGAAATCCACTCGTCAAAATATTGTTTCATTTTACGTTGCAAATGGAATTGAGAAACCCAAAGAAACCTCACAACTAAACTCCAGATTAGATCTGAAACCCGTCGACGTGTTATCTGTGATGGATATTTCTCACATCTTTACGCCTTCGCAAGTTTTTAAGTAACAGCTGCATCCCTGGTTAACAAGGAATAAAATGCAGGAACAAAAACAGATGATGCTGGACAATGGTGGGGCAGCAAGGTAGCACGATGGTTAGCACTGTTGCTTCACAGCGCCAGGGTTCCAGGTTCGATTCCCGGCTTGGGTCATTCTCTGCGCGGAGTCTGCACGTTCTCCTCGTGCCTGCGTGGGTTTCCTCCGGGTGCTCCGGTTTCCTCCCACAAGTCCCAAAAGGCGTGCTGTTAGGTAATTTGGACATTCTGAATTCTCCCTCAGTGTACCTGAACAGGCGCCGGCGTGTGGCGACTAGGGGATTTTCAGAGTAACTTCATTGCAGTGTTAATGTAAGCCTACTTGTGGCGATAAAGATTATTATTATTAATCTCAACAAGTCTGACAGCATCTGTGGAGAGTGAAGGTAGGTAACCATTTCGAGTCTGGATGACTCTTTGTCCAAGCGGATGCCTTGTTGTCACAGATTTGATAAAGAGCCATCCAGGACTCGAAACGTTCGCTCCCTTCTCTTTCCACAGACGCTGTCAGACCTGCTGAGATTGTCCAGCATCTTCTGTTTTTGCTTCAGATTCCAGCATCCGCAGCTCTTTATAACAAACCGCAGCAGTTTATTGGAAACTCAATTCTCTCCAACTGTCTAATTCCCCATCCTTTTATGTCTGTGCTGGTGTTTAACATCAAGTAAGACCATTCACCTTTCCAGCATGTTCCGTCAGTCTTGCAGCTTTTCTTTCATTTCTTTGAGGGGAAAGATCAATTTGTGCAGAGTTAAGTGATCATATGGTAACTGGGGAATCGAACATTTTTACAGGTTTGTTGCTCAGTGTCACCATCAAGTACAATCAGCTACACACAGCTTGAAGCCCTTTCAAGTAGAACCCAAGAGATTGTTTACCTCAAAGAAAAAGGATGTGCGGCCAAACCAATTTTCCATTTCCCACTCTCGGCATCTTTTTGGTACGTCCTTGCGCGAGTCAGTGGGCGGGATTCTCCGGACGGCGACGCCGAAATCGTGTCTGGTGATTGGCCGGAGAATCCCCGTTTGAGCCGAAATCGGGGGGTTTACACTGCATGCCTGCTAGCCACCCCCCCCCCCCTCCCCGCCCCCCCGCCCCACCCCCACCAGATGGAGGATCGGCACCGTTTTTCTCTGGCGTCAAACACCACTCTTCCCAAGCTGGCGTCAGCACTTAGTCTTCAAATCAGAGACTCCAGCCCAGTTTGTGCCAAACTTTGCTCACAAGGGATTAGGATGAGGCTGTCCAAAGCTATTGCATACTTTGGACTGAATCCCAGGTTCTTTTAACCCCTGAGTTACCTGATTTAAGCTAGTGCAGAGCTGCTGGACTATGGAAGGGAGAACAATAGCCATCAGGGTCCCCGCTCCAGGTTGCCCTGTGTGTGTGTGTGTGTGTGTGTGTGCGCGCACGTCTACAGTTCAATGTTACAGTGTAACCTGTTGGCAGAAAAGCAGAAACAACCTGCCAGGTACATCTTTCACACTTATTCATTTTGCTCATGTTTTGTATTCCAGGAACTAATGTGCAGTGAAGCCAACGTAATGCTCCAGGAAAAGAAGAAAATGTCGGTGAACGAGAGGTTGCGAGAAATTAAGAGCTGGATCCAGAAGCTACGATTTCTTGTTGATGAGGTAGTGAAGAACAGAAAGGGATGTTTCATTGTTATCAACCTGATTATAGAACACAACCTGATCAGAGTTGACTTTCACACCGTTTACTTTCCCCCTGAACCCCGAAAGAATCAGATGGACTGCAGTGGTTCACGGAGGCGGCTCACCACCACCTTCTCAAGGTCATTTAGGGATGGGCAACAAATTCTGGCCTAGCCAGCAAAACCCACATTCCACGAATGAATAAAATAAATAACCAGATAGTTTGGAGTGAGTTAAAAGATTGCAATTCAGTCAAAAGTGCTTCAGCGATGGTAAATTATCTGTTTATAAATGTCAGCAGAAAGCCCACGATTGAATGAATCATAAGAGCACAGAAGGAGGCCATTTGGCCCATCATTCTGATGTGTGCTCTTTGAAATAGCTATCCAATAGTCACACTCTCCTATCATTTTCTCACAGTCCTGTATTCTTTTCCCTCCAAGAACTTATCTAAGAGAACAATTGACACACTCCTTAATATCTGTTACTTGTGGTACCGATGCATACTGTCGTTAATTTTACAACAGAAGTATTTTTGTAAGTTTTGGGTGCTAAGTTATGGAGCCCCAAACTGATGCGTTCCTGCTTTAGTACAGTATTATGGTTACGGAAGTCCGTGTGACAAATTCAAGAGGCCTCAATAATTCAGCTTTCAGAACACTGACATTTCTTTGACTGCTTGACACTTCCATCCCATAAAATTTATAACACAGTGATGGATAAACTCATATTATTACATTCTGTATCACTGTAACCGTAAAACAGAAGATAATATAATTACCCTGGCTGGGTTGGTAGAATGTTCACCTCGGGTCAGAAAGATGTGGGACAAAGGTCCAATACAGGACTTAATTTAGGTTGACACATCAGTGCAGTACTGAGGGGTGAGATGTCAAACCAAGATAAAGGGCGAAATTCTCCGCTCCCGCGATAAATCGGGAAGGCCATCGTGAACTCGGCCAAGTTTCACGACAGCCTCGGAGGCCGCTCCTCCCACCTAATTCACCCCCTCCCGGGGGGGCTAGGAGTGGCGCTCCGTAACTCTCGGCCGCCGGGCCTTGACGCTAATGACGCGACGCCGGTGCCTATGTGACGTCAGCCGCGCATGCGCAGGTTGGCCGGCTCCAACTGGCACATGCACGGCTGACATCACGACGGCTGACGGCTCCAACACGCACATGCGCGGTTGCCGTCTTCCCCTCCACTGCCCCGCAAGACGTGGCGGCTTGATCTTGCGGGGCGGCAGAGGGGAAAGAGTGCGTCGCTTTGAGACACCGGCCCGATGATTGGTGGGCACCGATCGCGGGCCAGTCCCCTCCCGAGCACGGCCGTGGTGCTCACTCCTCTCTCCGCCTCCCACAAGCTTCAAACTAGCATTTGGTGCCCATGTTCACGACGACAGTGACCAGGTGTGGTTGCCGCCATTGTGAACTGGTCGGGAACGGCAGGCCTCTCGGCCCATCCGGGCCGGAGAATCGCTGGTCGCCGTGAAAAACGGCGAGTGGCGATTCTTCCGAGCGGGGGGTGGGAGAATCGTGGGGGGCGCCAGGGGGGCATGTCGTGAGTCACCCGGCCCTCCCCTGATTCTCCCACCTGGCGTGGGGAGCGGTGAATTCAGCCCAAAGTCTCCTTATTGTTATACTTTAGCAGGATGTGGAAGGTTCCACAGGACCACTTCAAGAAGAGCAAAAGTCCCCTTTGAGTCCCGGCCAAAACATTTCCTTCAGTCAACGCCATAAGAAAACAGGCTAACTGGGATTTGCCTGCGCACTAATTGGCTGCTAGTTTGACCTCCGAAACAATGCTTGCATTTAAAAATAAAATTGAATGGCTCTAATGTGCTTTGGGATGTCCTGAGGAGTTATGGAATCATAGAATGATAAAACTGCAGAAAGAGGACATTTGGCCCATCTCGATAGTGCCAGCCCTTTGAAAGAATTGCCCTATTAGTCCTACCACCCCCCCCCCCCCCCCCCCCTCCTTTCCCCATAACCGTGCCACTTTCCACCTTCAATTATTCAGCCAACTCTGTGTGAAAGTTATTATTGAATCAATCTCCCCCACCCTTCCGGGTGGTATAGTCCAGATCATACAACTCACTACATAAATTATTTTTGCTCCTTTGACCAATCACCTTAAATCTGTGACCTTTGATTACTGACCCTTCTGCCATGGAAACAGTTTCTCCCTAACTGCTCTTTCGAACCCCCCTCACTACTTTGAACAAATACTATCCATGTCTTCCTCTCTCACTTGAGGTGGTGGGGCCTTCATAAATAATCTCAGCCAGTACAGGAATTGAACTCGCGCTGTTAGCCTGGCTCTCCATCATGAACCGGCTTTTTAGCCAACTGAGCTAAACCGGTGCCCCTGGTTTTGATAAAGATACCTTAAACGTTTTTAACTGATGAATTCTGCCGAGGATATTTGTACCTTATTTATGCAATTTCCACGTTTTCTGCAAAAGATATTTGTAACTCTGATGATCTGATTATCATCAAATCATGACACAATTTAGAATGAAAGTCAACTCTGACGATGAACTCTGCCATCGGTTCCGATGAAAGGTCACAGACCAGAAATGTTGACGCTGTTTCTGTCTCAACAGACACTACCTTATCCGCTGGCAATTTCCAGCTTCTTCTGTTTTTATTCCAGATATCCAACATCCGCGCTGTTTTGCTCCCTGCTAATTTAAAAATAGGCTGAGTGATTTTCATTTCTTGTTATATTTTCAGCCACAACACACCATCCCAGATGTGTTCATTTGGATGATCACTGGCAATAAGAGAATTGCATATGTACGAATTCCGGCTAAAGACATCCTGTATTCTGAGAAGCAGGACGAGAAAGGAAACAACTGCGGGAAGATTCAGTCACTATTTCTCAAAGTATATAATGGTTTTGTGATAGAAATGTCTCAAATCTTGCACTGCCTTTTAAAACGAAGAGGAGCCATGGTTCATTTTATTCCTCTGTGCACCCCTCTTGTGCTGTACATTGTGTTTCCTTCATAGAGTGGGCAGGTAGGAATTCTGGCTCTCAGCTACTGGTATTCTGCTGACGTCAATTGGTGTATGGCCATCCTTTGGAAGTAAAGGGCGGCATGTTGGCACAATGGTTAGCACCGCTGCATCACAGCGTCAGGGTCCCGGGTTCAATTCCAGCCTCAGGTGACTGTCTGTGCGGAGTCTGCACTTTCTCCCCCTCTCTGCGTGGGTTTCCTCCGGGTGCTCTGGTTTTTCCTCCCACAGCCCAAAGATGTGCAGGTTAGGTGGATTGGCCATGATAAATTGCCCCTTAGTGTCCAAAAGGTTAGGTGGGTCACTGGGTGCAGGCGTGGGCTTAAGTGGGGTGCTCTTTCCAAGGGCCGGTGCACACTGAATGGGCCAAATGGCCTCCTTCTGCACTGGAAATTCTATAAAGATAAAGTCGTCATAGTCCTCGATGATCATAGGCTGCTTTGTCCTTTGAGGAGGAGAGCTGACTGGTGGTGATTTAACCTGAGCATCGCCACAACTCAGGCAAGGGCAAGGTTGAAAAGGCAGATCCTTCATGAATAACCTCAGTTGATGTGGGAATTGAACCCATGCTGTTGGCATTGCTCTGCATTCTGAACCAGCTGTCTAGCCAAGTGTAGCCCCTATGTAAGTACACAAGTGTCAGCTGACAGACTTGCATGCTTATGTTTTACCCCCGGTATTGGAATGTGTCCGATGTCCATTCAGAGCAGTCCAACATGTTGCGATTTATTTTGATAATAAATAATGAGAATGGGATCTCAGGAACATGAGCTGGAATTTGCCAGCAATCCGCTGGCGGTGGGATTCTCTGATCCAGCCAGCAGCGCCCCCCCCCCCCCCTTTGCCTACGGGTTTCCCGGCGGCGTGGGGTGTCTTCAATGGGAAATCCCATTGGCGGCGTTAGGAACAGAGAATCCCGCCGTCAGCAAACGGCGCACCACCTCCCGCTGCCGGGAATCAGGCGGCTGGAGGACCGGAGAATCCAGCCCATGATTTTATTGAATGGCGGATCAGACTCGAGGGGCTGAGTGGCCTACTCCCGCTCCTAATTTGAATGTCCGTATGTACTCTTGCATTACTTGCAATTATTTTTTATTATGTGTACTCTTTAAGCTGCCAGGAAAACATGTTATTGGCTGGACCGTACAAGCAAAAGTGGATATTTACCTGTGGTTGGGTTCAACCAGACATATGGAAACTGCTTTAGAAAACCTACCCTATGGATTTGAGCCTGAATTTCCAGCAAGCAGCACTGGGTATCAGATTTCTCCACCTCTCAGTATTCTTTATAAAGGTGGGTGCCTCAGATCGACAGGTCCTGTCTGAATTCCTAAGTAATTAGGTAATTCGTAATTTCGAATACCTCCGTCAAGTTTCCCCTCTGCTCGAAGGAGTACGAGCTTAGCTTCTGTCGTCTTTCTACTTAACCGCATCCCTGGTGCCGTTCAATAATTCTCATCAGTGCCGTCCCTGAGGAGTTAACACTCTTCCTAAAGAGTCGTGCCCAGATTTTGACACAATGAGTTGAATTTTACAAGCTCCAGGGGGTGGGGTTCAGAGGGGGTAGGGTTGAGGGAGGGTGGATGGACAGGCAGAGCAGTGATAAAATCAAGGGGAGCTGAGTTGGTTTGCTCCCCAATCCGGTCATACTTGTCATCTTACCAACAACAGGACTGAAAATAGACAAGCTGCTCACCCCAGTGATGCAGGCAGAAAATTGGACACCCGATTAGGGGCCATTTTAAAATGTCCCATCAGACTTTTGTTGTCAACAGAAATAGCCCCCGCCATGTGAAATCGCTTCCAGCTAAATGTATGCAGCCATCCAACAGCGCAGCCCTGAGCAGGGAGTTGGTTTTGTAAAGCAAAGAGGTGGCCACAGGTACGGAAGGTAGGCCTCACAGTCTCAGTGATTTACCTGGAGGGGCTTCCCCTCCAACACTAAGAGGTTAACCATAACCTCTTTGCCTTTGTACCATGTGCCTCGGTTTATAAAGCCAAGAACAATAGATTTTTTGATTCCCTCAGGGAATTCAACAATATGGGGAGGAGGCAGGAAAATGGAGTTGAGGCAGACGATCAACCACAATCCTATTGAATGGTGAAACAGGCTACCATTGCCCCTACCTCTTATATTCTTATGTAAATTGCATGCGTCCACTTAATTAGCCTGTCTTAGTTTGCTATTATCCTCCTCACTGTTTACTACATTCGAGTTCTATGTCATCAGCAAATTTTGAAATTATAGACTGTAAAACAAAGCCGTTAATGGTGTCTGGTTGTATGTTGACTCTTGAAGAGGTCTAGTGGCTTGTATGATTGAACAATAACAGTTTATTAATAACACATAACTACATTTATGTATAGGAATCTGATGAGGTGTTATCATCATGTCGACTTTTACCAGGCTCTCTATTACACTCTGTCACTCCCATGTGACTCTACATCAGAATGTGGGCGATACTGTTCCCTCACTCCCACATTAACCCTCATTTTCCCTAATACTACAACTAATATGTATCAAAAAGAGCTGTGGTCTGAACACCACCCTCATGGGACCCTATTGTATACATTCCTCCAGTCTGGATCATATGGGCTGGATTCTTCATCTGGAGATACTGGCGGGAATTCTCTGTCCCACCGCACCAGATTTCTGATGCGCCCCTTGGGATTTTGCCGGCCAATGGGGTTTCCCATTGTATGTCTGAACAGTAACTGTTTATTAATAACACATAAGGGCAGCAGGGTAGCATGGTGGTTAGCATAAATGCTTCACAGCTCCAGGGTCCCAGGTTCGATTCCCGGCTGGGTCACTGTCTGTGTGGAGTCTGCACGTCCTCCCCCTGTGTGCGTGGGTTTCCTCCGGGTGCTCCGGTTTCCTCCCACAGTCCAAAGATGTGCGGGTTAGGTGGATTGGCCATGATAAATTGCCCGTAGTGTCCTAATAAAAGGTTAAGGGGGGGGGGGTTGTTGGGTTACGGGTATAGGGTGGATACGTGGGTTTGAGTACGGTGATCATGGCTCGGCACAACATTGAGGGGCGAAGGGCCTGTTCTGTGCTGTACTGTTCTATGTTCTATAACTACATTAGGCGCTAAGTGTGGTGCCCAGGAATGATTGACTGTCCCACACCATGCTAATTTATGCGTGGCGGAGAGGTCGAGGGAATCTGTTTGAATCCCGCTATTGGGCCACCATTTTTAACGGACAGCCCAATACTGAGCTCCAGTGGCTGGCCCCCTCCTCCCCACAAGGCAAATCCTATGCCCCACCCCTTCCCAATCGCTGACAAGTAGGGGCATCCCCCCCTGCCCAAGAACTGTAATTTCTGGGTCACCCCCAGCCCACAGCTCACATGCTTGATGGCAACCCAATCTCCCCACTGACCGCCTATCAGACCCCCTCTCCCATCAGACCCCGCATCAGTACCCCATGGAAAACACGGTGGCACAATGGTTAGCACTGCTACCTCACAGTACCAGGGACCCGGGTTCGATTCCAACCTTGGGTGGCTGTGCAGAGTCTGCACGTTCTCCCTGTATCTGTGCTTGGGTTTCCTTCCACAATGCAAAAATATGCAGGTTAGGCATGATAAATTGTCCCTTGGTGTCCAACGGTTGGGTAGGTTACAGCGTTACAGGGATAGGGTAGGGGAGTGGGCTTGGGTAGGATGCTCTTTCAGAGGGTCTGTACAGACTCAATAGGCCGAATGGCCTCCTGCGCTATGGAAGGAATCTGTGGATCACACCCCATATCAGACCCCCATCAGAGACCCCCCATATCAGACCCCCATATCAGACACCCAACAGACCCCCATTGGAAACCCTCCCCACCAGACCCCCATTGGAAACCCTCCCCATCAGACCCCCTGCCATCAGGCCCTTATCAGAGACCGCACATATTAGACTCCCATATCAGAACACCATATTAGAACACCATATCAGACATCCACCAGACCCTCATTAAAAACCTTCCATAGGAGACCCCTACCATCAGACACACATCAGAGACCTCTATTTCATACCCCTATATCAGACCCCCATATCATAGAGCCCCCTCCCCCATCAGGTACCCCTTTCTGGAAGCAAAAGAGAACTCCAGGTATAAACAGTGAAAAATCACTGCCTTTTCACTTACCTGTGCTTTACACCCACTGCCTCAGACAGAGGCGTAGAAAGCAGCAGCTGTTACTTAGTTGAATGCCGAAACACATCGCAAGGCTTTGAACCTCCTCAGATCCTTCGATCTGCAATGCTTCTATACACTTTCAAAGAGAAATAGCTTTTAGTAGGCTGTAATTGACAGGGAACAGTTTCCAGACAGCCAGGTATCTGGATTGTTTATTTTCATTTACCTTCACCCTTGAATGCATCTCAAGTACCCTGCTTGGAACCTAACTGCAATGTTTAAAACATCTAGCTATGATTGGCAGGTCATCACCACATCAAAAGCAGTTAAGTGTTTTCTGCTGAGTAAAGGAGGAATTGAAAGCACTTATCTCCTAGATAACCACACAAATAACCACAAAATCATTAATATGTTATAAATTACTACATAAATGAACAAATTACAGTTGAGTGAGCTTTATCCGTGCATCCAAAAACCAAAATTCTTTTTGATCAGATTCTAATTTGAGCCTACATGAACTTCACCGACCAGATCTGACTTTAGTGTGGGAAGTCTAGTTGTTCATCTGTACTGTTTACAGTCAGATGTCTTGGCCATACCTTGTGATATTTGTGGGTTGTTTTTTTTAATGCTTTTAGGCGTTTATTCCACTGTGAACATGTCAAAAAGACCATCAGATTTCTATATTGGGTAACAGTGAGAAAAGGTTGGGGGAAGTATAATTCATTCCCCTGTTGCTAAGAAAGTGGCACTGCTGCAGAAACCTGATCATAGTGCATCTGTGAGGCAACTGAGCAAGGAGTTTGGGGTGGTTAACAAAGCAATGTGGTATTCTATTACAGGTGTCATAAACGCCAACATATAAGGAGTAGGTTATGTGAGAGTTGGCAAATGGAGAAACAATCTATTATTTGTGGGCTATAGCTAGCCTAGGCTTAGGCTATTGTAAAGTAAGTAGGCCTGGGCCTTCCATATACACACACTACACCCGAAAACCGAAAATATCTGCATACTGAATTTCAATTGGCCACAAGGGTGTCGGAAAAAGGATACTCGGCCTGTAATATACTCTTCTGTGAATGCAACTAAAAGAACAAATATTTTAGTTATGGAGGCAGATGTTGGCCAAACTCCATTGTTCTGCTTTTTCGTGGGGTATGGTTTATAATCTTTACTGGCAGGTCTGACCTGGATTTATAGGTGAAAGCTGCCTTGAGGGATTTTAAAGTACACGTGAGCTGGTATATATCCTGCTTGATTGAGCTCTCCCACCTACAACATGAAAATAATTAATGTCTTTTTCGGAAAACCTCAACAGCCCATTTCTGTTGTAGGAAACAGGAGTCGGAATCATCTGACTCCTAACCACACATTTCTACACATGCATATAGGTCAACAGTTTGTCTGTTAAAATAGAAACCAGACACGATTATGTCTGACCCATGAGAAGTTGCTGCCATTGTCACCTGCACATTCGTTAATGAATGGATAAAGTGGCAAGGAGTACTGTCTTGTTATGCTCTTGGCTTAGCATAAGCTGCTTCCTTGATGTTCACTCTGACAAAGGAAGGTTCAGACGTGGAGATAACTTCAACACGTTTATTAAACTATTTACAATTCTCCTACTCGGATTCGCCTCTACTGTTAATCCTTCTATAGCTACTCAGTCCGACGAACCAGTTTGCTACAATCCACGTGGTGGGTGTGATGTTGAATCAACCCTGTGTCTGTACTCACTGAGTGTCTCCACTGGAAGGAGGAAGATCATGTGTGCTGTGTCCTTTATATATGGGTTGGTGTAATGCCCCCCTGTGGTAGTGTCACCTCTGTGTGTATCGTGAATGCCCATTGATCGTGTTCTATCTTACTGACCTATTGGGTGAGTGTCTGTGTGTCATGCCTCTGGTGCTCCCTCTAGTGTCTAGCTAGTCTGCGTGTACTTACATTAACCCCTTGTGTATCTACAGTGATGCATATCACCACAAGAACATCAGCTACTTTTGAAAAACTAAAAGAAAACACCTTTCACAATGACTTCACGTAAAATAATTTTAATTTGGAAACATTGAAAACACTAGTTCCTTTAGCTATAAAAGTGAGGGGATATATTTTCATTAGTTGAGAATGTGATCCCATTTCTTTAACCAGCTATGGTCAGTATTGCTATCTGAGAGTAGTGTACAAAGTGTAGTGTTTCCAATCATTGCCTCTCCATCTTTAACAGTTGTATTTTGAATTTCTTCTATTGAACAGAGCACCATATGTTTCAGCTAAGATGCCACATGTACCAGGCAAGAGGTCTCCTGGCTGCTGACAATACTGGTCTTTCAGATCCTTTTGCTAAAGTGACATTTGTTTCACACTGTCAGACTACAAAGGTAAGAATGATGTGCTAATGTGACAGTAGCAATGTGGTACTGTGGTTATCGATTAAGTTTTCTCGCGATCGTAAACTTATTTTTAAGTAACTTACTTTAGGATCGTTCTCCTGCACGTTGTGTTATGTTTGTTCGTACAAAAATCTGAATAGCCAAGTATCGGTTTGCTTTATAATAAATATTATTGATAGCACTGCATGGATATAAAATATTGTATTCAAATTATTGACCGAAATGTGACCCGGACAGCCTAATCACTGTTGTTTATGCGGACACATTAAAAAAAAATATCGATACATCATTTCTTTTTGTGATTTTATTTGTGCTTCAGAACTCCACAGTTTGTCAACATTGCAGTGTTCCTTTCCCAGCACTTGCATCTCAATATTGGTAACTTGAACCTGAGTCTGCCAAGACCCCAAGGTATCTTGGATGGAGGATGCACGTCGTCTGTTTTTCTCACCGGCTTGTGATTCCTTTCACGCGTGTGCACTAAATTTCATCCGCGATCGTTCTGTCCACTTGCAGATTTTGTCCAATTTATTCTGTTGGTTTTTTTTGGTGCTGCATTCAGTCGTGAATGGTGGTGGACAATTAAACAACTCACTGGAGGAGGAGGCTCCACAAATATTCCCATCGGCAATGATGGAGGAGCCCAGCACATCTGTGCACAAGATAAGGCTGAAGCATTCGCAACAATCTACAGGCAGAAGTGCCAATTGTTTTTCCAATTGAAGGGCAATTTAGTGTGGTCAATCCACCTACCCTGCACATCTTTGTGTTGTGGGCAGATGGGGGGTGGGGGGGGGGGGGGGGGGGGGGGACCTACACAGACACGGGGAGAATGTGCAAACTCCACACGGACAGTGACCCGGGGCCAGGATCGAACCCAGTGCTAACTACTGCGCCACCGACCCATCTTGACCTCTTCCAGAGGTCAGTAAGAAGTCTTACAACACCAGGTTAAAGTTCAACAGGTTTGTTTCAAACACGAGCTTTTGTAGCACTGCTCCTTCCTCAGGTGAATGAAGAGATATGTGAATGAAGAGAATGAAGAGATAGAACATATCTCTTCATTCACCTGAGGAAGGAGCAGTGCTCCGAAAGCTCGTGTTTGAAACAAACCTGTTGGACTTTAACCTGGTGTTGTAAGACTTCTTACTGTGCCCACCCCAGTCCAATGCCGCCATCTCCACATCAATGTAGCCGTGCCCTTAGTCAAGGTAGCTGTAACACTGTTGTCTACCTGATAATGTGGAAAAGTGCCCAGGTATGTCCTGTCCACAAAGGTCAGGCCAAAGCCAGTTACCAGCCGATCACTCCACTCATGTTCATCAGCAA
Organism: Scyliorhinus canicula; assembly: GCF_902713615.1. Taxonomy (NCBI): domain Eukaryota; kingdom Metazoa; phylum Chordata; class Chondrichthyes; order Carcharhiniformes; family Scyliorhinidae; genus Scyliorhinus; species Scyliorhinus canicula. The sequence goes on from NC_052155.1 coordinate 171,652,771, forward strand.
AGTGATGGACGCGGTCATATGCAATGAGGGAGGACTTGAACCCAAGTCCTCAGAGCATTAGCCTGGGTCTCTGGATTACTAGTCTAGTAACATTACCACCACACCCCTATCTGCCCTTTAGTTTATATTATCTCCAATCATTCATCCTATCAAATAAACCACTTTACAGGTCATTGAATTTTATTTGCCACGTATCTGCCTGTTTCACCAATCTGCCCATGTCCTGTAAGCTGGAGGTGGTTTTCACTGGTGTTGGCTGGGCTGAGGCAAGGAGGAAAATTGGTCAAATTCCATTGCTTTAAATGTAAAGAATGTCCAGATCTGGCATTTACGTGCTGTGCAAATTGTGGTAATATTTATTTAAAGAATGGGATTGGACTAAATGCAAAATAATTTAATAAGAAGATGAAGGTGAAAATCCTGGTCACTCTGCTTCATTTCCTTTTGTTTCTTGACAGGTTATCACTCAGACTTTGTCGCCAACATGGAACCAAATGCTTCTATTCAATAATATTCACCTGTACGGTGAAGCAACAGAAATAAACGAGGCTCCCCCACTTGTGGTTATTGAGGTTTATGATGAAGATGCTGTTGTGAGTATAAAATATTAATATGTCTGCATAATGGGAAGGAATTTCTTCACAAAGGACATTGTTGAAATTCCCTTCCTGACACCTAATGTTGGGCTGGAACCTCGACGCCGAAATTCCGTCCGGCGCCGAGAATCCATTTCCACTCATGGAATCGGGACCGGCGCCAGTTCCTCAATTCTTCGGCCCCCGAAAAGCGCCGCGTATCACCCACCTGTGGCCATTGCCAGAGGTTCGCTCCGCCATTCTCCGCCTCTGACCGGCTGAAGTCCCAGCGTATTTCAAACGTGGTCCCAGCCATTCGGGAAACTCGTGAGTCGGCTGCAGACTAGGTCCGCTGCCACCATGGTCAGGGGCGAGCCAATCGGAGGGCAGAGAGAGCCTCGGGTGGGGGGGGGGGGAGACTGTGCCTTTATTGTGCAGGTAGTCCGGGTCGGGCGCATGGCCGATCGGGGGCACTATTTCCGCAGTCCTGCTCCGCGGTCGAAGTCCGCCATGGAGCATGGCTCGGACGCTGGAGCCCGTCACCGTCACCCATCTTTTTCTTCTTGTTTTTCCAATTGAAGGACAATCCACCCATCCTGCACATCTCCACACGGACAGTGACCCGGGGCCGGGATCGAACCCGGGTCCTTGGCGCAGTGCTAACCACTGCGCCGCCAAGCCATCGTGACCTCTTGCAGAGGTACCCAGCAGCACAGGTGCCAGCATTCAGCCAGTTCGACTTACTCCACGTGATACCAAGAACTGGCTGAAGGCACTGGATACTGGATATGGGCCCTGAAGTGTGGGGGGGCCATGTCTGCGGCTGGAGCTGCGAGTTTCACGATGGCTTCCTGCTAGCCCCCTGTAAGGCTGTGAATCTGTGGCCTTTTAACGCATGGACTGCAGCAGTTGAAAAAGTCAGCATTTCTCAAAGGATGAGCAACAAATGCTGGCCTAGCCAGCGACGCCCACCTCCCATTAACAAATATAAGATAAATTAATTTCATGTTATTCTTTGGTCCACATTCTTTCTTGAGCTACTTCACTCTACCTCAATCCTGGGCCTTGCCTTCAGGCTGCAGGTGTCAACTCTATTCTTGATCCAGCCATTGAGAAATGCCAAGGCAGCAACCCGGTGTGGTATAGCCAATGAAATTGCTCTTCTCTTTCCTCAGTGGAGGACTTGCTATCCATTGAGAGTGTTTATGGGAGCTTGCATTACGGTGACTGCATGTCAGAATTATTTCAGTGCTTGTAAAGTGTTTTGGGAAATTTCTGAGATGAAGAAAGTCTCTACATGGAGCCGTAGGCTCGGATTTCCCAGGTCCGCTGGCCCTACAATCAATTCAAAATGGCACAGGAGGCCAGTCAGCCCATCGGGAACATGCTGGCACTCTGTGGAGCCATCCAAACAGTTGGATTCCCCACTCTATCCCAGTAAATTTATTTCTCTCAAATGCCTATCCAATTTCCTTTTGAAATCATTCACCGTCTCTCCTCTTGGGCAGTGAATTCCAGGTCATTTACACTCGCTGTTTAAAAAAAGTTATTTCTTGCATTATCCCAGAAACTCATGCCCCAAATCTTAAATCTGCGGTCCTTGGAAACATAAAAAATAGGAGCAGGAGGAGGCCATTTGGCCTTTCGGAGCTGCGCTGCCATTCGTTATGATCATGGCTGATCATCCACCTCAATCGCCTGATCCTGCCTTCCCCCCCATATCCTTTAATCCCTTCAGTCCCTTCTTGAAAACATTTTATTTTCTGTGGGAGTGAAGTTGTGATGACTGTAAGAAACTGGTATATATATTCTACTTTATATCTGTTGCAGTAATATTTTTTTTAAAAATGTATTTTATTCCAAACATGTGTAAAAAAACAGCAACATATACAAACACACTCCACAGTCTGCAAAAATTATCCCCCTTTTACCCCTGCCCTGCCCCCTCCCCTCCCCCCATTAGAAACAGTTCCTCAAACATTGTCACGAACAGCCCCCAACACATCTCAAAACCCCCCGCAGACCCCCCTCAACTCAAACTTAATGGGCGCGATTCTCCGCCCCCACGCCGGGTGGGAGAATAGCGGGAGGGCCTCCCGACATTTTTCACGCCCTCCCGCTATTCTCCCCCCCCCCCCCCCCCCCCCCCCCCCCAACGCCACGAATTCTCCGAGACCGATGGGCCGAGCGGCCGGGCCTTCACGCCCGTTTCAACATAGCAGCAAACACACCTGCTCGCTGCCGTCGTGAAACGGGCGGCAGATGCCCGATTGGGGCATCTGGTGGCCCGATTGGCATGGCAGTACCACGACCGTGCCAAGGGGGGCATAACGAATGCACTCTTTTCCCTCCGCCGCCCCGCAAGATCAAGCCACCACGTCTTGCGGGGCAGCTGAGGGAAAAGACGGCAACTGCGCATGCGCGGGTTGGCGTTGTCCAACCTGCGCATGCGCGGCTGACATCATCAGCTGCGTCAGCCGGCGTGACGCTTGACGTGTGGCCTTGACGACCGTCGTCAAGGCCGCGCCGCCGTGACGCACGGGGCCGTGCTCCTCGCCCCGCCCGGGGGGGGAGAATCGGCCCCGGAAGTGGGCGTGAAGGCTGCCGTGGGTCACGGCCTATCCATCGGCAGCCTTTACGATTCTCCGCATTTGCGGAGAATCTCGCCCAATCTTTTTCAACCGGAGAAAGTCGTACAAATCCCCCCGCCAGGTCACCACCCCCGGCAGCGTATTCGACCTCCAATGTAACGAGATCCTTCTCTGGGCAATTAGAGAGGGGAAGGCCACAACTGGGCAACTAGGCTGCCTTCCCCCCCCCCCCCCCCCCCCCCAAGCTGCTCCGGCACTTCCGATACCCCAAAGATGGCCACCATTGGATCTGGCCCGACCTCTACCCCAACAGTCTGAGATAGTGTCCCAAACACCGCTTCTCAATATCTCTCCAGCTTCTCACAAGCCCAGAACATGTGCGTATGATTCGCCGGCCCCCGCCCACACTTCTTGCATTCCTCGGCCATCCCTTGGAAGAGCCCACTCATCCTCGCCCAGGTCATATGCACCCTACGCACCACCTTGAACTGAATGAAGCTCATCCTGACGCAGTAGGTTGAATTAACTCTACGCATCACCTCGTACCACAGTCCCCAGTGTATTCCCACCCCCAACTCCTCTTCCCGTTTGTTCTTAATCTTCATCCCCTACTCCGTCAACCACCCATATATATCTCCAATCCTGCCCTCCCCCAACTCATCTGGTAGCAGCAGTTGCTCCAATAAAGTGTATTCCGGCAACATGGGAAACGCCTTCCACTCCTTTTGTGCAAATTCCCTCACCTGCATTTATCTAAATTCACTTCCCCCCAGCAATTCAAACCTCTCCTACAACTAGTCCAGACCTGCAAACGTCCCTTCCAAGTACAAGTCCCTCACCCTCACCAGCCCCGCCTCCCTCGCATCCCATCCATCTCCCCCGGTTTAAACCTATGATTCCCACACAGTTGTGTCAACATCGACATCTCCTCCAACTTAAAGTGTCTCCTCAGCTGATTTCACACCCTGACCATCGACTGTACCACCGGACTCCCCTGTATGCTCCCCTGGAGCTAGTGGCCTGTGCAAACGGTCCCCCTACCCACCTGAATGCCCTTCAGTCTGCAACCCCACCCAACAGGCCCCAGCATCCACACCCCTTACCGCAAAGAAAAAACACCCAAACTCACAAATCGCCCCCTACAAAGGGAAAACCACCATAAATAGTGGTGGTGGTGGGGGGGAGGGGATGATCACCCCCTTACAAACTTACAGCACCCCCCAAAAAAACAACCCACCCTCCAGCACTGCAAAATAGCCATAACATCCAATCTTTGCAGATATAGCTCCTCCATTTCACACCAACTCTTAGTTCACCCCCAACTTATGATCCCTTATAAAGTCATTGGCCTCTTCTGGCGGCTCAAAATAGTACTCCCGGCCTTCAAATGTGACCCGCAGTTTCACCGGGTACAACACCCCCATATCGAATCTCCCTTCGGTGCAGCACCGCCTTGGCCCTGTGGAACCCAGCTCCGCCCCAGTGTCCTGGTATATTCGGACATGATTCCCCTCCCATTCACAGTCTCACTTCTCCCTGGCCAACCGGAGGACCTTCTCCTTCTCCACAAACTGGTGCAACCGCACAATCACCACCCGCTGTGGCTCCCCCGTTCTCGGTTTCTGCCTTAAGGACCTGTGGGCCTGGTCCACCTCTGGGGCCTTGTCCAGCACCCTTTTCTCCACCAACCCAGCCAGCATCCTCGATGCACATTTTGTGGCGCCCGTTCCTTCCACACCCTCCACAATTCGCAGGTTCTTCCACCTGGACCTGTTCTTCTGCTCCTCAACCTTCACTCACAGTAACTCTCCCAGGACCCCCCCCCCCCCCCCTTCAGCCTCCTAGGACATGACACGATTGCTCTGGTTAGACACCACCTTCTCCACTTCACGTATCAATGCCCTTTTTACCCGATCTATCAATCCTCGCAGAACTGCTACTGCTCCCTCAATGGCCTTCAACCAATCACCATGCACCTCCTACCTTTGTTGGTGAAATTCCTCTTTGATGGAGGCCATCAACTGCACCATCTGGGACTTGCCCACTGGCGACCACCCTCCCCCTCCTCCATTCTCGCAATTGTTGCTGCGCCACTTATCCTCCCCAATCCCTTAGCCAGATCTCTGTTTTTTGCCGGGTTTGGTAGCCAGTAGACCTACCAATCTTGATGAGAACCCTTCTTTCTACATATTCTGCACCACTTTCCTGCCGGAGTTACCCCGCCCACTAACGGGTATAAAATGCCCAAACCAATGACTTTGAGTCGGAGTTGCCTCACATTCCTTGTCTGCAACCAGAAGTCCCTGTTGCAGTAATAGTCCTAAAAAATCTAGGATAAGGTATCCAGACTCTGCGGCTGCAAAATGTGCAATTAAGGTGTCAGAAAAGTGAGATCATCGTTCATTCCAACTATGTATTTGTTTACAAAGAGAGGGCAAATGTAACTTTGTCATGATTGCTGGAGATTCCCTGGAGCATAAATAATTTGTGACATAGTGTTTAGATTTAGGTAAGCTGGGTCATGGGAACTGAGTGGGATAAATATGATGTATTAATGAGAAGAGCCAGGTCTGTCTGTAGTTTGCAGTTTAACATAGGTTTGGCAGCCTTCTCGGAGTGTTTAAGTTGAGCAGCAGGTCCTGTCAAAGGCTGTTAGGTTGAGCAGGAGTCTGGCAAAGGCAGTAGGATCTTCTGTTTCCTGAAAGGACCTCTCTCTTCAAGCAGTAATTCCAAGGAATATCTGTACAAGTGTACAGCAAGTATTCCTGTGTTTGCTAACTTTATTTATAAGTGGCTTTTGACCTGTAATGAGCTTTGCTTAAATGGAGATAGAGAAGGTATAAGTTATTTGCTTAAAAAGGGTTTCCTTTTATTTTAAGAATTGTTTAACTGTTAATTGAACATATATGTTCTGTGATGTTAATGTTTTCAATTCTGTGTTAATAATAACATGTGTTTTAATATAAAATATACCTATTGGTCAGTGAAATCCTTTCTTCAAAGTTTAAAATTTTTTTAAAAAGTGTTTGGGTTTCTTGTCCTGTATCCTAACAATGTCGGGGTCTGGTTTATAGAAAGACCATCCTTCCTCAGATAAGGAGACCAGAATTGCGCACAATATTCCGGATGTGGCCTCACCAAAATCCTGTACCTAGACTTTGAACCATCAGCTAATGAGAATGGCAGAACTTTTTCTGCCTCATCTAAACCTGTCCGAATCATTTCCACCACTATTAAATCTTCCCACAATCTCTTCTATTCCAACAAAATCAATCATACCTTCTACAATTTAACCTTGAACCTAAAATCCTTTATCACTGGAACAGTTCTGGTAAGTCTCCTCCATTAATCTTTACTAGTGTCACAAGTAGACCAACATTAGCACTGCAATGAGGTTCCTGTGAAAACCTCCCTAGTCACCACACTCCGGCGCCTGTTCGGGTACACTGAGGGAGAATTCAGAATGTCCAATTCACCTAACAAGTATGCCTTTCGGGACTTGTGGGAGGAAACCAGAGCACCCGGAGGAAACCCACGCAGACATGGGGAGAACGTGTAGACTCCGCACAGACAGTGACCCAAGCCGGGAATCGAACCCGGGTCCCTGGCGCAGTGAAGCAACAGTGCTAACCACTGTGCTACCGTGCCGCCCCTCTGCAACCTCTCGGTAACCCTTGGCACAGGTGATTGAGGTGGTGAATCTCAGGTGGTGTGAGTAATCTCCACATGACCCAGATCACGAGGATGCCAATCTTCTGCGTTTCCCTGCAATCTAGGGCTTGCAATCTTTGTTTATTATTGACTCATAATGGTGAAATATGATGTACAATAATGATCAAGTAAACATCGGTTTCTTTACAACTAACATGCGCATTTGATTCAACTACAAGTGTCCAAATGTTGCTTTGGTTTCTCATGCACTCACCTGATAAACCCAAGCAGAGTAAATCTCCCAAGCCCGCAGTTCAGATTATAATTTTGAATCGTGATTCGACTGTTGCTTCTCGTCAACAGAAAAGCTGTTTTTTCCACTTCCACCATCTTGTTTTCATCTTGTTTGGCCAACACAGCCGAAAGTTGAGATTCACCAAGGTGACTCAAAATGATGGCTCTTCTTTTATTCTACCTTCGTTTCAGGGTAAAGCGGAATACATTGGCAGCACTGTGGCTCTTCCTGTTGTGACACTGGCTGGGCAGGACTACGTCCCACCTGAGCTTCAATATCACCCAATGTATTGTGGTGGCATACCTGCGGGCGAACTCCTTGTGGCCTTTGAACTTCTGCAGGTAAGGATGTATTGGGGTCAATTTGCACACTATCTCGTTGAACCCCTGAAACATAAATTGTTGCATTGATGATAATTGGCACGAGTAGGAGTTTACGTAGCTAATAGATTTGATCGAGATGTTCAGATTCATGAGGAGGCTGGGCAGAGTAGAAAGGGAGGACCTCCTCCCACTCGTAAAAGGAGCGAGAACGAGATGGCGCAGATTTGAAGTTATTTGCAAAAGAAGGAAGTGTGGTGTGAGAAAAAACATTTTCGCACAGCGAGTAGGTTCGGGTCTGGAGTGCACTGCCTGGAAGTGTGGTGGAGGCATGTTCAATCGAGGCATTCAAGATTAGATGATTTTCAGAGTAGGAACAATATGCAGGGACACAGGGGAAGGGCACGAAGCCAGAAGGCTCATTTGGAGAGCCTCCTTCTGCACTGTACCAATTCTGTGATTCTATAATATAGTGGATTCATACGTAGATGGTCAATAACAGTATACTCCAGGGGGGAGAAACCTTTCCTTACTTAGGCTGACTCCCAAGGGAGGAGGCAGGCAGCCTTGAGAGCACCTACCTCCATGCTGTGTTCCATTCATGTCAATTAAATTTATCCCCCAGAAGTTAAAAATCAGAAAATATTTGATCACTTATTTGAATTCATTTTCACGTACACATTTTAAAACAGCCCCCTTGCATTACAGGAAAGTTAATGGCTGAAAAGTTTGTTTGTTGTGAGGCCAAGTTACCACAGACATTTCACCAAAACTAGGTCAGAACACCTCTGCCAAGAATCAACTCAGCTTCCCCACAGTATACATTCTGGCTTATTCAGGGTGGACTGGCTCTTTTAGTGTTGCGTATGGACAATTTGCCTCTTGGGGGAGCTGCGTCGAGTGTTGCTGCAGCAACTGGAAGGCCAAGGCAGCCAGGCTGGGTTTCCAGGACAATTTAATGTTTACGCAATGTCTGAAAGTGCTGATTTTTCAGGCACCAAGGTCAAAACTCTAAAGATTCCTCAGCTGAGGTGTCCCTGATGGACTATCAATTACAATGCGACGAGAGTAGAGAGTAATCAAGGGTTTATTAAGCAGAGAGCAGAGATGTGTAGCCTCCTACAGCTGCTGTCGAAATGGCTGCAGCTCGGTGAGCACACACATTTATACTCCGCCTAGTGGGCGGAGCCAGCAGGCAGGGATCTACCCCCGTACCTCTAGTACAGGAGCCTTACCGTATTACATCTCATATATGTGATATATACAAACAGTGGTGATTACCACAGACTCTAATCCAGTAAAAAAGCCATGATGTAGAGATGCTGCCATTGGACTGGGGCGGGCATAGTAAGACGTTTTACAACACCACTTTAAAGTCCAACAAGTTTGTTTCGAATCACTAGCTTTCGGAGCACTGCTCCTTCATCAGGTGGGCTGCCCTCGGAAAGCTAGTGATTCAAAACAAACTGTTGGACTTTAACCTGGTGTTGTAAGACATCTTACTGTGCCCATTAAAAGAGCACATTTGTTCTTAGTTATTTGGTTATGAGGGAAAGAGGCCAATGAAAGGTAAAAATATGGGGCTAGATTTTCCATCCCCCAACCCTCGCAACTTGTTTTCCGGCATTTTGCATGGCTTGCCTGCCCCGCCATGGGGGTGGGGTTACAGGACGTGGTCCCCGATTGGCAGGACCCAAAGATCCTGCCAGTGTGAATGGCTGGAAAATCCCACCCATGGTCTTGGCAATGAATGCCCCTCACCTAAACCTTCTGAAACTCGGACTGCATTCCAAACGATGCGACGCTCTACCTTTGGGCTGAAGTCAAAGACAAGGAAGTGTCACCTCCATCTCCCAAGGCTCGTGCGGTGAATCAGTGGTAGTGCCTCAGAACTGCCCCTGTAGGAAACTAAAGGTGGAGAGGAGTACGCTTACCCAGGGGAGGTTGCACTGTAAGAGAGTTATCGGTAAGATGTTTGTCTTGCTGATGGAGTAAATGCAGAATTATTTGGGGACCCCTTGGGCAATGCCTGCATGAATGACTATCAGAATAATTTAAAATTGGGGGGGCTTGGCAGTTGTTGCGGAAACTCAATGTCACTGAAGGACTGAGTTGTACAGGACTATGGTGACAAGAAACACAGGGCAATGGGCTAGGAGCTTCGGTCAGCTGAAGGTCTCCCTGGTGAGATACACCTGCAGTTATCGGACAACTTCCGGACAAGGGACAGCCTTCTGAACGTTTGCTGAGCGGACATGGTGGAGGGGCCCTGTCTAGATTTTCTGTCTGTCATCTCTTCAATTATAGGGCAGAGCACGGTGGTACAAGTGGTTAGCACAATTGCCTCATGTTGCCGAGGTCCCAGGTTCAATCCCGGCTCTGAGTCACTGTCAGTGTGGAGTTTGCACATTCTCCTCGTGTTTGCGCGGGTTTCGCCCCCACAATCCAAAAGATGTGCAGGCTAGGTGGATTGGCCACGCTAAATTGCCCCGGAGTTGGAAAAAATTAATTGGATACTCTAATTTTATATTTAAAAAATCTCTTCAATAATCCTCTCAATTTGTCTTGCTTCTCCTAAAATTAGAAGAACAGCCTAAGAGAAAAAACCCATTGAAACCCAAGATCTCGTCTGCAATTTTAAAATAAAAAAAACCTTTTCAAATAATTGTAGCAAAATGTCATTTGGAAAACAAGGACATTTTGAGAAATAAAAACCTTGAGTTGAAAAAATAAGCCTTTAAATCTGTCATAAAAATTTATCTTCAGGTTACTCTGGGTCCCTTGTGGCCTTCATCTACGATGTGCATCTGGTCCAACACAAACAAATCCCAGTGCCTGGTCTCTGATGTATTGGACACAGCTGCCAGCTACCAGGCATCAGCAGATGGAGAGACAGTCCGACCAAGGAATGTTGCTCATTTGCCATCTTGTGCCTGCATGCAGGCAAAAATGACTTTTCCCTCAGTGGCGTGAGAGGAAAATAGTCAGTTTCATGATTTGGGCTAAGTCTTCACTGCCTAGGGCAGCACGGTGGCCTAGTGGTTAGCACAGCTGCCTCACGGCGCTGAGGTCCCAGGTTCGATCCCGGCTCTGGGTCACTGTCCGTGTGGAGTTTGCACATTCTCCCCGTGTCTGCGTGGGTTTCGCCCCCACAACCCAAAAATGTGCAGGGTAGGTAGATTGGCCACACTAAAATTGCCCCTTAATTGAAAAAAATAATTGGGTAATCTAAATTTATTTAAAAAAAAGTCTTCACTGCCTTATTCTCCTCCATTCCTCCTGGTGACACCTGAAAATAAAGCTGGCAAAACAGCGGAAAGTCCAGGCAGACTGCAGTGTCAGGCTGGATTGATGGCACCCGCAATACCAGACTGTGAGGATTCACCACTAAACATCATCAGGCACAAAAGTAAATTGCTCAGCGTGTTGCTTTAGAACATAGAACATAGAACAGTACAGCACAGAACAGGCCCTTCGGCCCTCGATGTTGTGCCGAGCAATGATCACCCCACTCAAACCCACGTATCCACCCTATACCCGTAACCCAACAATCCCCCCCCCTTAACCTTACTTTTTAGGACACTACGGGCAATTTAGCACGGCCAATCCACCTAACCCGCACATCTTTGGACTGTGTGAGGAAACCGGAGCACCCGGAGGAAACACACGCACACACGGGGTGGACGTGCAGACTCCGCACAGACAGTGACCCAGCCGGGAATCGAACCTGGGACCCTGGAGCTGTGAAGCATTTATGCTAACCACCATGCTACCGTGCTGCCCATTTAGCAAAATATCCCCAAAACAGCCCCTCAACAAAGAGAACCTGCCCCATAAAATACTGTATGCCTGATTATTTTGTGGCCACTTGAGATTTATCTGGGATGAACTCGGGCCATTTGGGAACAGGAATTAACTGATGTGAAACAGGACGTATGGAGTGTAGAATTCGGAATGCAAATCTAAATTTACAACAGAAATGGGCAGCCTGTCCCCTCAAAATTTAAAAGGTGAAATTGTGTTTCGAAAGATCCAGGACACCATGACAATATTTTAGAATTAAAATTCAGAGCCAGAAATGCCTTGTTCGTCCAAGAATGGGGGACCCAGGGGAGGATTTACAATGACACCGTGCCTAGGCACAGGGCCCTGATCAATGGAGGGCCCCACCATCAGCTGCCCTATTGTATCAGCAGACCAGGGACTGGAACCCTCAGAGTCAGCTCAGCTAGACTACACATCAACATAGCCAGACAATTAGCAGGGCATCCAATCAGAGGCTAATTATTCCCTGCATGTGCTGCTGATAGGCTCAAAGTAGCAAATGCCGAGTAAAATCAGATTCTCATTGGATGAGGACTGTGGCGCTAACAATTGCACACAAAGACTTGATTCGGTACAAGGGAGGCTTTATTACAGTGAGAAGCTATTCCTTCCGCTGCAGCTGTAGAATGGCATCTCAGGGAAACTTATGAATATGCTTCCTGTGGGCGGAGCTAGCCAGCAGGGGCTTACCGGAAAACCTGTAATACAGGTACTGTCATACATCCCCTAATGCAAGCACACACATATCATAGATATCATAGATATCATAGAATTTGCAGTGCAGAAGGAGGCCATTCGGCCCATCGAGTCTGCACCGGCTCTTGGAAAGAGCACCCTACCCATGGTCAACACCTCCACCTTATCCCCATAACCCAGTAACCCCACCCAACACTAAGGGCAATTTTGGACACTAAGAGCCATTTATCATGGCCAATCCACCTAACCTGCACATCTTTGGACTGTGGGAGGAAACCGGAGCACCCGGAGGAAACCCACGCACACACGGAGAGGATGTGCAGACTCCACACAATGGTAGATCACCACATTCACCCCCTGTAAAAAATGAGTCCGGCGGGGGTGACGTGAAACTATAATACATAAACGTGATCTATTTACAGAGGGGGGGAAAAAAGGAACCAAGGTCCATCGGGAAACCCAGTGCCCGTCACAGGTTGAGTCGGACCGGCGGTCGGACGTTCCGTTGTGAGCGACGCAGCAGTGGTGGCGACGGGTGTAAAGGAGGGTGGCGCGTGGGTAGGGAGGAGTGTGGGCATGGGATCGGCACCCGAGGGAGCCAGGTCCCTGAGCGAGACTGTATCCTGGCGGCCGTCAGGGAACTCCACGTAGGCATATTGGGGGTTCGCGTGGCGCAGGCGTACCTTGTCCACCAGAGGGTCTGCCTTGTGAAGCCTGACATGCCTACGAAGAAGGACTGGCCCTGGAGCAGCGAGCCAAGTCAGGAGCGACACCCCGGATGTAGACTTCCTAGGGAAGGCAAAAACACGTTCATGGGGTGTGTTGTTAGTTGTGGTGCACAGCAGTGACTGAATGGAATGGAGCGCGTCAGGGAGGACCTGCTGCCAGCGAGCGGCTGGGAGGTTCATGGACCGTAGGGCCAGCTGGACGGGTCTCCATACCGTCCTGTTCTCCCTCTCTACCTGCCCGTTTCCCCGGGGGTTGTAGCTGGTCGTCCTGCTGGAGGCAATACCCATGCTGAGCAGGAATTGACGCAGCTCATCGCTCATGAACGAGGATCCCCTGTCACTGTAGATATAGTCGGGGAAACCGAACAGGGCGAAAATGGAATCTAGGGCCTTGATGACGGTGGCAGACGTCATATCTGGGCACGGGATGGCGAAGGGGAAACTAGAGAATTCATCAACCACACTAAGGATGTAGGTGTTGCGGTCGGTGGAGGGGAGGGGCCCTTTGAAATCCACGCTGAGGCGTTCAAAGGGGCGGGACGCTTTCACCAGGCGCGCGCGGTCTGGCCAGTAGAAGTGCGGCTTGCACTCGGCACAGACCTGGCAGTCTCTGGTGACTGTCCGTACTTCCTCGATGGAGTAGGGCAGATTGCGGGCTTTGATTAGATGGTACAAGCGAGTGACCCCCGGATGGCAAAGGCTCTCGTGAAGGGCACAGAGTTGGTTTACTTGTGCGTGTCACATGTACCTCGGGAGAGGGCGTCTGGGGGCTCGTTGAGCTTGCCGCGGCGATACAAGATCTCGTAATTATAGGTGGAGAGCTCGATTCTCCACCTACCGCATGATTTTGTCGTTTTTGATCTTGCCCCGCTGCGTGTTGTTAAACATGAAGGCTACCGACCGTTGGTCAGTGAGGAGAGTGAATCTCCTGCCGGCCAGGTAATGCCTCCAGTGCCGCACCGCTTCAACGATGGCCTGGGCCTCCTTCTCGACGGAGGAATGTCGGATTTTGGAGGCATGGAGGGTGCGGGAAAAGAATGCCACGGGTCTGCCTGCCTGGTTTAGAGTGGCGGCAAGGGCGACATCTGAAGCGTATCTCTCTGCTTGGAAGGGCAGTGTCTCATCTACTGCGTGCATCCCCGCCCTGGCTATGTCTGAGCGAATACGAGCGAAGGCCTGTTGTGCCTCGGCCGTGAGGGGAAATAGTGTGGACTGGATCAGTGGGCGGGCCTTGTCCGCGTATTGTGGGACCCACTGGGCGTAGTAAGAAAAGAACCCCAGGCATCGTTTGAGAGCCTTGGGGCAGTGGGGGAGGGGAAGCTCCATGAGGGGGCGCATGCGGTCGGGATCGGGCCCCAGTAGTCCGTTTTGGACTACGTAGCCGAGGATGGCTAAGCGGTCTGTGCGGAACACGACTTCTCCTTGTTATACGTGAGGTTGAGGAGAGATGTGGTGTGGAGTGTAAGCGTGTGTGTAATCTTTATCTTTTTTCTCTGATTATGTGCTTTCAGATTCCTGATTCGGGGGTTGAAGACCTTCCTGCTATTGATGAACCAGATGGAAACCAGATCTTACCAGTGCCAATGAACATTCGCCCTGTGCTCAGTAACTACAGACTGGAGGTACAGTGTGTATTGTAGGCAAAGTGTATTGAAACAGAGAAGCAGCAGAGGAACCTGGAAAGACTCAACAGGTCAGACAGTATCTGTGGAGAGAGAATCAGAGTTAACGATATAACAGGGTGCTACACTCTGCACCCCACCCGCCCCCACTCCTGACAAATGCTATGCAGCTATTTAATGCTGTGAGCCGCCGGAGACAAACCTTCTGTCCCTTTCTCGGGAGAAGTCCCACCTTAAATAGAGCTGTCAGCCAATCGGAGGACTGATGCCTATCTTGTCCCAGCAGCACCAGCCAGGAGTGGTGGCCACTGCTGAAACTGCTGATGATGAGGAGCCTGAACTCCAAGGTAAATTTTGAGGGGGGTGGCAGGAGGGGAAGAACAAAGAACAAAGAAAAATACAGCGCAGGAACAGGCCCTTCGGCCCTCCAAGCCCGTGCCGACCATGCTGCCCGTCTAAACTAAAATCTTCTGCACTTCCTGGGTCCGTATCCCTCTATTCCCTCCTATTCAATAGTCTTGCCAAGCCCTGGCTACCAGCCCAGGGTGAGAGAACAGGGGAAGTTTATGAAAGGCCAGTGGAAGAGTTATATGGAGGGGAATGGCCTTCTGTGGAGAGGCCTCTTAGTCCCAGGGAGCCAGGAAAGATTGCTTTCACAGAGCAGTATCAGCATCTTCTTTAGTCTTTAACAATTAACACTTCTTTGCCTTGTGCCCCTACCGTCTTTTGTCCCCCCTCCCCTTGTTCCCACCTATCCCTGATCTATTAGACTCCAGCTGTTCCACTTCCTCTTACAGTATAAAATCATCACTTTTTCCCCTCTCTTTAACTTTGAGGAAGAGTCATTCAGATTCGAAATGTTAACTAAATGGGTCTCATAGCGAACGCATTTAGCTGCATGTTTCCAGGTGCTCGCAGCGCTGAGAAATACAAGGCTATAAAATACGACTTGCGTTTGATATGCCCGACCCAGGCCGCACATATCCCCATTTTCTACACTGAGGAGATCCGCTCGATGGAACTCCTCAGTGTAGCGATAGATCAGGATGCCATTTTTAAATGGCAACCCAATCTCCGAGGCCCCTCTGAAGCAACCCCCCCCAAGCGCATGGCACAGGGCACCCCAGTCCAATCATATCCACACACAAAATGCCAGTTTGGCACCTTGGCAGTGCCAATCTGGCATCCTGGCAGTGCCCCTGCCAGCACCACAAGTGACAAGAGACCCTGACAAGTACCATTCTGTCTGGACCCCGTTTCTGCCGACCAGTATTGCATGGCGCTTGCCCAATGTTGATCCCACGCCTTGGGTAATTCAGGAATCTGCACATTAAAGTGAGACTAGCTGCCTTGCTTTAATATGCTAATTTGTTGAAAAGTGATACTGCCCACAATGGGCGGGATTCACATCGCAACGTCTCACGATAGATCTCGCGAGATGTTGTGAGCTGGGTAGATCCCGGGAGTGGAGCCTTTTGGCTTTTATTAGCCACGAGGCGAGCTGCTTTTCAGGCACACTGTGGCCATTAAATCGCGCCATCTATATTTATCTCCACAGATGTTGCCAGACCTGCTGAGTTTTTCGAGCATTTTCGGTTTTATTGCAAAGGCCCTCTCTTGCCTGACACTAACCCACGCAGCTAAAGCTACTGGGCATCCTGCATGGCATGGGACTGCCCTGTGTGGAAAATACCAGCGGTCGTAGGATGGGGCACTTAAGTAGTCACTAATTGGTCACTTACGGGCTTCAATTGGCCCAAGGATAGTTGGGCCACCCAAGAGCTTCCCCATCCTGTACAGAAGGGTCAAGGGCAGGTTGGTAGGTGGCAGACACGGGACCCACTGGATTTTATATGCCCATCCTGTCTTCAAACCCCCCAATGAGTGAGCGTAAAATCCAACCCGATATTTCAGGTCAATGACCTTTTATCAGAACTGGGAAAAGTTAGCGATGTAATAGGCTTCAGGCAAATACAAAGGCATGGGAAAGGGGGATGAAGAGCAGTGAAGAAGGTCAATGACAGAATGGAAGACAGGCAAGGTTAAATGGTGCAAGAAAGGGAGAACTCACACTTGCGTAGTGCCATTCCTGACCTCAAGTCATCCAGGGTGCTTCCAGCTTAGTGTGTGACTTTTGAAGTGTTGTCTCCTTCAATTATGGCAGCCAGTTGGCAGCCAGCGAGTACCCACAAACAACAACGAGATGCACGATCAGATAACCTATCTCTGGTAATGTGATTCAGGAAACCAATATTGGCCGGGGTACTCAGAAAACCGCACTGCTCTCTTGATGCTATAACATCCCAGGCACAGCTCTCTTAATGATATGGTCACTGTGTTTTTTTTAATAAATGTTTTTTATTGGGTTTTTGAGCAAAGTATATTTACCGTTATGTACACAGGATAAGAAACACACATATATATATATATATATATATATATATATATATATACACACACATATATAGAAGAGAAGGGCACACCCCAACATACCAAAGAAAAGAAAATAGTGAATAATAAAAAAAATACAATAAAAAATAAAATAGAATAACTGGTAGGGTATTGTGCACCAGCTCAATAGCAGCAACTCTGTACAACCTGGCAAAATTATTTACAACACGTAGGTAGGCGACTGTTTGCGCGCAGGGGGGGGGGGGGGGGGGGGGGGGGAGGAGGACTGGGGAGGTAAATATACATTTGGGTGCCGGAGAAACAATTACAGTGGGCAATACTCGAATGGATTTGGTGTTGGTCTTGTCGCTTGCTTCTCCAAGACGGATCTCGCTGAAAATCAAATTCGCCATCCGAGGGTCAGACGACGGCTTCCACAGAACGTGGGAGCCATTCACGCAATTGCTCCGGGACCTGTTTGTGGCCAATGAACAAGCGGTAGAATAGCCAGGTAGCCAAGAATCAGGGGAAAGTACCCAAAGCATGAGAGGGAGAGATAGACCGGGAGAGGAGGGGGTCAGCTAAACCTAAGAGGAAAGAAAGGCCAACCACAGGATGGGGGAGGGAAGAGACAGGGAACAAGAGAGGAGAATCAGCGAGGTGGGGGGAGGCAGGGAAATGGGAGCCGGAAGGAAGGCACGGGATACAATAGCAAACATGGTATCTCCAGGAGTAGGGAATGAGGAGATTGAATATGGTCACATCACATATACTGTCTTACAAAATCCAGCACATGCTTGAGTTCTTTGGAGACACAGCTTGAGATGCTCGCCATTTTCCACATGCGTGTGAATGTTTTAAATGTCAAAGTTGGCTTCAGTTTATTTTGAAATGCAATTTCCTGCAGGTGTTTTTTTGGGGCCTCCGCGAGCTGAAACGTGTACAGCTCCTCACCGTGGATCGACCACAGGTTTTTATTGAGTATGCAGGGAGGGGCATCAGATCTTCAGTCATCCAGAGTTACAAGAAAAATCCAAACTTTACAGTTCAAGAAGACTGTTTCACTGTAGTAAGTAGACAATTATTAAATTCACCACCAAGAGTTTGCTGCCAACAATGGGGCCTTTGCAGGTTTATCCCAAAAACTCTGTCCATTATTCGTTCCTGAGGCCCTGGGGAGCAGGCATGAGTTCCATACTGGGCTTAAAGAATCACAGGATTGTTACGGCGCAGAAGGAGGGCCATTCGGCCCAGCGTGTCTGCACCGGCTCTCCAAACGAGTATCATGATTTACTGCCATTCCCCTGCCTTTTCCCCGTACCCCTGCACATTGTTTCTACTTAAAGAATCATCAAATCATCAAAAGGCTCTTGAATGCCTCAATTAAACCTGCCCCCACCACACTCCAGACCCAAACCGCTTGTTGTTTGAAAAAGATTTTTCTCACATCACAGTTGCTCTCTTCGGCAAATCTCTTCAAATAGATAGATAGAATAGAACATACAATGCAGAAGGAGGCCATTCGGCCCATCACGTCTGCACCGACTCACTTAAGCCCTCACTTCCACCCTATCCCCGTAACCCAATAACCCCTCCTAATCTTTTTAGTCACTAAGGGCAATTTAGCACGGCCAATCCACCTAACCTGCACGTCTTTGGACTGTGGGAGGAAACCGGAGCACCCGGCGGAAACCCATGCAGACACGGGGAGAACGTGCAGACTCCGCACAGATAGTGACCCAAGCGGGAATCGAACCTGGGACCCTGGCGCTGTGAAGCCAAAGTGCTATCCGCTTGTACTACCGTGCTGCCGGCATCCGTGCCCTCTCGTTCTCGATCCTTTGACGGGCGGGACTAGTTTCTCCCTATCTACTCTGTCCCGCCCAGCCCCCTACTGGTTTTGCAAATCTCCATCAAATCTCCCCTTAGCCTCGAGGAGAACCTCCAAGTCCCAACCTTTCCAATCTATCCTCGTAACTGAAGTATCTCATTCTCGGAACCATTCTTGTTAACCTCCTCTGCACTCCTCAATGCGTTTACATCCCAAGTGACATTGGTCATCAATTCTGGGGGGCAGTTTAAAATTGCAATGTTTCCTCTTCAGCCCATTTAAGGGCATATGACGCCTTCATCAGACTGGCTCTGAGTCACAAATGGTCAGCTATGGTCGGCAACTTCGTCCTCTGTGCAGCGTCATGGGCCTCCTGCCGTTACTATTTAATCCCTGTGATTTAGGCAGAAATGGCAGATGGAAGTCCTACCCTGTCACACCTCCACGGGTGGAGCAGGAACTCAGAAACTTTGGGCCCTGTCTCTTTAGCCATGGTGCAATCCATGATGGTTTGCACAAAGGGCAAATCATAGCAGTAAAGTGTGCCGCCATTTTAGTTTCTTTGTGAAGAGGGGGAGCATTGGTCAGGGGCACTTTTCTGGATGAATTTCCTTGTATCTTTTTCTGCTTCTTAATTTCCTGATGTGGAGATGCTGCCGTTGGACTGGGGTGGGCACAGTAAGAAGTCTTACAACACCAGGTTAAAGTCCAACATGTTTGATTCAAACACTAGCTTTCGGAGCACTGCTCCTTCCTCAGGTGAATGAAGAGGTATTTTATTTCCTGGCCTCGTATAATGGAAGTGAAGAGAAGAGATGCGTGTTCCTGATACCTTGGCACCGACTCCTCGGAGCTGACTGCAAAAGGTATCAGGGCCCCGCCTAGTCCTCTTTCTTTTGCTGTGGGTTTCCACTTCTCATCTTCCCATTTTGTTTGGCATTGGAGTCAAACCTGCATCTTCTGCTGCACCACTAGCTTGAGCTCTTTGATGCACCACTAGCTTCAGCTCTTTGATGCACCACTAGCTTCAGCTCTTTGATTCATTGGAGTTCATATTTACTCCTCAGCAATGGAGGGGACAGCGTCGAGGAAGAGACAAAAAATGAAAATGTGCAAAGTGCAACCCCAACTCTTGTCCGTGCCTACCGCTATTTAATTGTGGCAAGGCTGGCATGTGTCAGGTCTGGCAGCGGTGGCCACCTCATGATCATATTCAAACCCACAAAATTGTCAACCTGCACCTGCAGTGCATTTAGGAGCCTGAATTCAATTTGACGATAGCTGGGCAGGCTTTTCAGGAATTGGAGAAATCCGGCAGGGCATTAAAAGCAGGGTAAGTGTTTTCCCGAGCACCCCTATTGGCTACATGGTGCGGATATATCCCCCATGGCTTCTGAATCAAACCTTTGACCAATCAGAAACTCTACATGCTGCTGTGTGGAGTCAACATGACCATTGCCTCCATACACCTGCACTCTCTCTCCCTCCCAGTTTCTGGGGTCTGACATCCCTCCCCTGCACCCCCCCCCCCACCACTACCTTTCCTCCACCATCCCTGATGCCCCCTTTTGTTGGGGACTATTCCCAAAAGTCTAGGATGGTGCCTTCTGCCACTGCTTTCTTACCAGGTAGCTGGCCAATCCCTCAATCTAAAAATGATTGCGAGGTCTTGCTGTTAAATTCCGAGTTTCAAACCTTTCCCCCGACCACCAGCTCACACCCCCCCACCGTCCCTCCTCCTTCTCCTGCCTCCATGTAAAAATCAGGGGTATTGTATTGCACAGGTATAAGATTTATGCATTATGATTAAAGGAAATTTGACAGAAAGAGTATTGTTGAAAAAAGAGACATGCTGCCGAAGCTTTTCATCTTGCACTTATCAGGACAGCTACACAAATACCAAATTCTAAGGGAAGAACAGTTTGTACTGCATGAGAAAAGGCTGCTGGTTGGTTGGCGCATGGCCTCTGATCGAAATCTTGCTGTGGCCAATGTTATTCCCCAAGCTTTTGTTTAAGTTCAACAAAGGCTAGTTGACTGGTTGGTTGAGATGTTGTCATGAAAAATGCCTTACGGAAATAGATTGTTGTTTCTTTTGAAATTTGGCACTCTTGCATCAGTCCTGATGAATGCCAGGTGAAAAGCTGCGACAGCTTGTCCCTTTTATTCAGCACTAGAAGAAATGCTTCACTGTTTGTTTTGACAGGAATTACCTGAGCATGAATACCTGCACCCACCACTTACCATCTCCGTAGTCGACTGGAGAGCATTTGGGCGCAGTACTCTCGTTGGGACACACACCATCAACTCGCTGAAGCAGTACATGCACAAACCTTCTGAACGTCGACGATCGACTGTTAAAAGGACAACGGACAGAACTGGTAGGCATCCCTGACTCAAGTTCCTCTCAAATCAGCTGAACTGGGGACAGTGATCTGCGATGAGTGAGCACCATGATATATTTTAAATGTTTCTACTCATGAGGAGACTATGTCTGGGGGGGGGGCAGACATAGTCTGAAAATTAGAGCCAGACTTTTTGTGAATGAAATTAGGAAAGATCTCTCCACGTAAAAGCTGGTAGATGTTTGGAACTGTTCTCCGCAAATAACAATTGGTGCACAACTCTTGTCCATTTTAAAACTGGAATTAATGGATTTTTATTGGCCAGGGATATTAAGGAATGTGGGGCAAAGGCGGGTATAAGGATTAATGTCACAGATGAGTCATGATCACTTAATGGTGGAACCGGCTCAAGGAGCTAAATGGCCAACTCCTATTCCTACGTTACTAATAGAACAACATCGAGGGCCAAGGGCCTGTTCTGTGCTGTACTGTTCTATGCTCTAACTTTGAAGAAAGTTTCTTGGCTCCAACCACTCTTTAAGTGGCAGCTTTGGCTCTTTGTTAGCAGTCTTCTCTTAAAGTTAGAGGTTTGTGTGTTGAAATCTGATTCCAGAAACTTGGGTACATGATCCAGGCTGGCATGTTGGTGCAGTGCCGATTGGGCACTGTCTGAGGTGCTAACATTCGGATGGTAAACCACAACACTATTTGCCCTCTCAGCTAGGTGTGAAAGATCCCACAGCGAAGAAGAGCCGGGGGAGTTCTCCCAACACTTCTGCCCAACATTTAATCCCCAACCAACACCTACAAACAGATGATCCTTAGATTTATTTCTTACAATTTGTGGGACATCAAACTTTGCACAACGTGGCTGCTACATTTCCCACAATGCAGCTGGTGTAGCGACAACCCATCAAAAGTAGCTCACCGGTGGTCAGGTGCACTGGAACATCGTGAGGTTGTGTTTACAATGCAAATCTGTTCTTTCTTTCATTCTTCCCTGGCTTCCTCCCTCTTCATCATAACACTATTTTTGTCTCAAAAAATGTAATTTGATTTAGAGTTGAGTGTAGATGTTAAAATGAACCTCAAAGTGCAGTAAATTAAGTCCATTATTTTGTAGGGTCTACGTAAGTTTAGCTGGTAAGCAGGTAATTATTTCTGTACAACATACACTCATTAATATATTCAGATAGCAAGGGCACAGTACTGCAAATATTAGGATTAGAAGAGAGAGAGAGTGTTACTCAATTGCTTAATGCTAAATATAACCCATAACGTCGACTCTCTTACATTTTCTCCTTTTCCTTCTTTGCCCTTGAAGCTTTTTCAGAGGGGTTTCCTCCGGGTGCTCCGGTTTCCTCCCACAGTCCAAAGAAGTGCAGGTTAGGTGGATTGGTCATGATAAATTGACCTTAGTGTCCAAAAGGGTTAGCTGGGGTTACGGGGATAGGGTGGAGGTATGGGCTGAGGTAAGGTGCTATTTACAAGGGCCGGCGCAGACACGATGGGCCAAATGGCCTCCTTCTGCACTGTAAATTCTAAACAAAAATTCTTAAAAAAAAGGTTCCCTTGGGTTCAGAGGGTCCCAAATTATTTGGCGGGGGGGGGCTCCCTGGGGGAGGGGTGATGTCATGGGACCCGCCGGATTTTATATGATGGGTAAAGCTTACAGTGCAGCCAATGGGCTACACTCTACGGGGGAGATTCTCCGTTTGAGAGATTAAGGGTTCGATTCTCTGTCAGCCGACACCAGGATCGAGGTTCACGATGCGGCAGAGAATCGCAAAATTGGGATCGACTCTGGGTGTTGGTGGGCACCGTTCCAAAAGCAATGGACTGACCTCTCCATTGGCGTCAGAATCAGGGTCCATCTCTGCATCCTCCTCACAGCTCACCCCTCCCACCCAGCTTAATGCCATCTGCAAATTTGTAGATATTTCAGTTAGTTCCCTCATCTAAATCATTAATATATCTTGTGAATGGCTGAGACCCTAGCACAAATCACTGCGATATCCCACTGGTCATCCATTTATTCCTACTCTTTGTGTCATATCTGCCGACCAGTTTTCTATCCATCTCAATACACTAGCCCCAATCCCACGCATTTTCATTTTACACTCTTATGTAAGACTTTGTCTGAAGCCTTCTGAAAGTCCAAATATATCACATCCACTGGCTCCCCCTCACCAACTCTACCAGTAACACTCTCGACGAATTCCAATAGATTTGCCAAGCATGACTTCCCCGTCATAAATCCATGCTGACTCTGTCCATTATTCTACCACTATTTTCCAACTGCTCTGCTGTAAAATCTTAGATAATGAACTCTAGAATTTCCCCCACCCCTGACATCTGGCTGACTGGTCTATATTTCACTGTTTTCTCTTTACCTCCTTTTAAATAGTGGAGTTACATTAGCTACCCTTCAGTCTGTAGAAACTGTTCCAGAGTCTATAGAATCTTGGAAGATGACCGGCAATACATCCACTATTTGTAGGGCCACTTCCTTCAGTACTCTGGGACCTATATTATCAGGCCCTAGGGATTTATCGGCCTTCAATCCCATCAATTTGCCCAACACATTTCTCTACTAATACTGATTTCCTTCAGTCCTTCCCTGTCACTAAACCCTGTGTTCCCCAACATTTCCGGTATGTTCTTTGTGTCCTCCGTTGTGAAGACAGAACCAAAGTATGTATATAGTTGCTCAGTCATTTCCTTGTTCCCCGTCATAACTTACCCTGTTTCTGACTGTAAGGGACTGACATTTGCCTTCACCAATCTTTCTCTCTCCACGTACCTGTAGAAACTTTTGCGGGTAGTCTTTATGCTGCCCAGTAGCTTAGAGTTTGCCATTTTAAGCGCAAGCTTAAGTCGGTACGGAATGGCAATCCGTCTCCCATTTCCGCTCTGAGGAGGTTATAAACTTGCGTCATGAGTCAGAAACAGAACAGGGCCAAAAAGTGGACCATGTAAAAGGCAGTTAAATCCCTTCTCTTTTGCCCGAATACCTCAGTGTGGGCAGCTGAGAGACTCTACGGGGCAGGTGTCCGGTCCTGCCCACCTCAGGAATCATCGCCGGATGGCCGGACAATTTGACGGACCATTGAAAGGCCCGTTGAACTCGGGCGGGAATTGGGCGGGACTGGGAAATCCCAACTAAGAACTCATGTACAAATCTGTTGGATTCAGACTGGGGAAGGTCAAAGTGAGGAGAAATTAAACGCTGAATCACTAGAAAAGCAAACTCGACAACGAACCTGAGATGTGTTGAAATTTATAGCAATGTTCCAGCATAAATCTAAATTCAACTTTCTATTAATTACGGATTTCTTTTTAAAATGCATCCACAGATGGCTCTGGTGCTACACTACAGAGGCGGGAAGATGAAGTCCATATAAGCATCGCGCCCGAAACACCAGCTCAACCAATGGCAGAAAGAGCTTTCAAAAAATCATTGGTCAGTAAGGTTTTCTTGCCCATGCACCTCTATAATTTAGATTGCATCCTCTGTTAGAATGTTGAACTTGATTGAATACTGTATAATAATTTGCAGCCGTGTAATGCAGCTGACCTCATGCAGCCTTTTAAATTCTTTCGCAGCATGTGGGTGCTGCTGGCTAGGCCACCCTTTATTGTCCATCCCTAATTGAGAAGGTGGTGGTGAGTTGCCTTCTTGAACGACTGCATGTTGTGTAGGTACACAGTGCTGTTACAGAGGGAGTTCCAGGATATTGACCCAATGACAGTGAAGTGGCGATATATTTCCAAGTCAGGATGGCGTGTGGCTTAAAGTGGAGCATGCAGGGAATGGCGTTCCCATGTATCTGCTGTGCTTGTCCTTCTAGATGGTAGTGGTCCTGAGTTTGAAAGATGTTGTCTGAGTAACCTTGGTGAGTTGCTACAGTGCACCTTGTAGATGGTACACACAGCTGCCACTGTGAGCCAGTGGGGGAAGGAAGTGAATACTGAAGGTGGTCGATGGGATGCCAATCAAGCGTGGCTGCTTTGTCCTGGATGGCATCAAGCTTCTTGAGTGTTGTTGGAGCTGCACCTGCATCCAGGCAAGTGGGGAATATTCCATAACACTCCAGGAGGTGAGTTACCATCTACAGAATTCACAACTTCTGACCTGCTCTGGTAGCACAGTATTTATATTATTGGTCCAGTTGAGTTTCTGGTCAATGGTAACCCCCAGGATGTCTATAGTGGGGTTCAGCAATGGTAATGCCATTGAACCTGATAGTTGGATTCTCTCCTGTTGGAGATGGTTATTGTGTGGCGTGAATGTTACTTGCCACTTATCAGCCCAAGCCCGAGTATCATCTAAGTCTTACCAGATTTGGGGCAGCAGGGTAGCATGGTGGTTAGCATAAATGCTTCACAGCTCCAGGGTCCCAGGTTCGATTCCCGGCTGGGTCACTGTCTGTGTGGAGTCTGCACGTCCTCCCCCTGTGTTCGTGGGTTTCCTCCGGGTGTTCCGGTTCCCTCCCACAGTCCAAAGATGTGCGGGTTAGGTGGATTGGCCATGCTAAATTGCCCGTAGTGTCCTAAAAAAAGTAAGGTTGGGGGGGGGGGGGTTGTTGGGTTACGGGTATAGGGTGGATACGTGGGTTTGAGTAGGGTGATCATGGCTCGGCACAACATTGAGGGCCGAAGGGCCTGTGCTGTGCTGTACTGTTCTATGTTCTATGTTCTGTTCTATGTTCTATGGGCACAGACTGTTCAATATCTGAGAAGTTGTGAATGGTGCTGAACATTGTGCAATCATCAGCGACCATCCCCACGTTCATTGATTAAATTATTGAAGATGGTTGGGCCGAGGACACTACCCTGAGGACCTCTTGCAGTGATTTACTGGGACTGAAATGATTATCTCCAACAGCCACAACTACTTTCCTTTCTGCTCGGTATAACTCCAACCGGAGGAGAGTTTAATTGTCCCCCACCAGTCACGACTGGATGTCGCAGGAAGTCGGTAAAGCACACAAAAAACTCAAGAGCAGAAACGGACAGCTGCAGGTAATCTGAGTGGGAAAAATTGGTTACTGCACTTAGAGCCTTAAAGGGGCAATGACATTTAAAGCTGTAACTGCAAGAAAATGTAGCATTCTTGGAGAAAGGGATAACAAAGATTGTATTGCAAATAGTTATACTCCATTGGAAGGGACAAAGATTTTGTATTGATAAGAAAGGGGGCTGTTGTATTCTATGCCCACATGCCATTGTAATGAAAAGATGCTCGGCAGAGCAAGAGTTAATGTGAGACTGGAATAGCATTGTTGATGATATGATGTCTAGAGACAAATGGTAATAGACTCAGAGCAAAGTCAGCGTGGAGACAGAAGCTCCATACATGCCATTAATTGAGATCTGTAACTATTTAAAGATTCACGATAAATGGTTCATATTTAAATATGGAAGTGTCAGACTCCTCGTAATTGAGACGCTACAGCTGACACCATGGCTGGGATTCCCCGACCCTGCGCTGGCGCTGTTTCTCGGGGTCCTGCGGGATTCCCGCCACGCCGGTTGGGGGCCGTTTACAGCGCCCGCCCCCCCCCCCCCCCCCCCCGGCGATTCTCCGGGCCCCGATGGGCCATGTGGCTGTAAAGTTTTGCCCTGTCCTGCAGGCGTGAATTACTCACCTCACGCACGGCGGGATCCAGCAGGTAAATGTGCGGAGGCGGTCCGGGGGGGGGATCCGACCCCGGCGGGTGCCCTCACGGTGGCCTGGTCCGCAATCGGGGCCTCCCGATCTGTGGGTGGGCTGGTTCCATGGGGGGCCTTCTTTCCTCCACGCCGGTCCCCGTAGGCCTCCACCATATTTTCCCGGGGGCTGGTGCGGAGAAGGAAACCCCCGCGCATGCGCGGAAATACACCGGCCGGACCGCTCTTCGTCGGCAGCTGGAGCGTCGCCGACCACTCCGCCGTCAACCTAGCCCCCGAAAAATTGGAGAATTCCTCACTTCCTCACGGGGGCTGTTGACGCCGGAGTGGTTGGCTCCGGTTTTCCCTACGGCGTGGGGACATAGCCATTTTCAGATAATCCCGCCCCATATTACAACAATGTTAGTTCAAATACAAAATTGGCTGGATTATTGGGACCCCCCCCCCCCCCCCCCCCCCCCCCAACCCCACCTCAGCCCATTGCACCTCTCATTGCATCTGAGACGGCAAATGGGAGGAGGAAAGACAGATTGTCAAACAGGAGGACAAAACTTACAAATGTACTGAAAATTACTTGCACAAGAAATTATTTCTCAACATTTAGAAATGATATTTCATAAATGATAAGCGTAATAACTTCTCAAGGTTTTACACTAGGTTGTGTTATCACGATAGCTAAGTCTACAAAGTTGCTGAACGCATTTAACTAGCCCTTCACCTCTGTTTGAATGAACTCAAGGTAATGGATAGTTTTGGCACCATTCTTGGCTGCTATTGTTTTAACTCAATGTTGCGTATGCTTAGTTTATTCTCGCTAAGGCTGTTGTTGTATCTGGGCAATGTTCACTTGGAGAATAGTGCGAAGCAATGGAACGATGTGCAGGTTGTCAGCCTGAGGGACCATAATGTGAACGTGCCCACCATGCCCCATTATCAACTTCATGTCAGCTGACAGGGTGATTAGTTCTGAATGGTGGGAGGGTTTTTTGATCTTCCACAACCTGTTAGTTGACCCCAGATCCAACGAACACAAGTACCCTGCGGGATGTCCATCCAAAATTCAGAATTGGAACTCCGGGATTGTGTGGAGTGAGGTCCCAACAGTGCAGCTCCTCGGGTTCGATCCCGGCTCTGGGTCACTGTGCGTGTGGAGTTTGCACATTCTCCCCGTGTCTGCATGGGTCTCGCCCTCACAACCCAAAGATGTGCAGGTTAGGTGGATTGGCCACGTTAAATTGCCCCTTAATTGGGGAAAAAAATAATAATTGGGTACTCTAAATTTTAAAAAACACAGTGCACCTCCTGATTCATTGGAACGTAGGAAATGGGAGTAGAAGTAGGCCATTCAGCCCCTCAAGCCTGCATTACTATTTACCTAGATCGTGACTGATCTTCTATCTCAGTGCCATTTTCCCACCCTATCCCCATGCCCCCTTGATCTCTTAATGTCCAGGCATTTATCAATCTCTGTCTTGGACATGCTCAATGACTCAGCCTCTGGTGACCAATGGGGTAGAGAATTCCAAAGATTGACCTCTGAGTGAAGAAATTCCTTTATTCAGGAAGTGAGACTGCTGCCAGTAAATCCAATGTTTGCCCCCTTGCTGCGGTCCTGGGACATATGGACCACCCCTCAGAGAACCAGTGAAAATGTGTGTTCCATTGAAATCACTACCCATTGGCTTTGCTTTATTTCAGAAGCGGAGGTTGTCGCGGAAGTTCACTTCAAGGAGGAAATCTTCTGTCGCTACTGACAGCGAGAATGTTATAGATTGGTGGTCAAAGCACGACGCTTCTGTGGTAAAAGCCGACAGTGTAGGGAATATTTATACATGTTCATTTTACAATGCTTGTTTAAAATGTGCTCCTCATGAAATTATACCATTTATTGAAATGCTATCACTGATCAATAAGAATGATTGTAGTAGTTCACTGATTTTATTGTTAATATCTGTGATTAAGATGAACTACCTATGTGGAATGGAAAATCGAAGAAAATGCACAGGATTGTGGAAACAAAGACAATGGCCCGACACTGGCGGGAAAACCGGAGCCAACCACTCCGGCGTCAACAGCCCCCGAAAGTGCGGAATTCTCCGCACTTTCAGGGGCTAGGTGGATGCCAGAGGGGCTGGTGCCGCTCCATCCGGCGCCGTAGGGACGGCGCGAGTTCGCGCATGCGCTGAAGGGCTGGCGTGATTTTGCGCATGCGTGGAATGGCCACCATGGTTCCCCGCATGTGCAGACTGACCGGTGTATTTTGGCACATGCGTGGGGGGGTTCGCTTCTCCGCGTCGGCCCTACAGGGGCCCGACGCAGAAGGAAGAAGTGTCCCCACGGAACAAGTCTGCCCGCAGATCGGTGCGCCCCGATCGCAGGCCAGGCCACCATGGCCCCTCCCACCAACCCCCCATGGGTCGGATCCCCCCTGCGCCCTCCCACCGAGGACCGCCCCCGGCGACTTACCTGCAGGTCCCGCCGGTACATGAGTTGAGTGATTCACGCCGGCGGGACTGGCCAAAATGGACTGCCGCTCGGCCCATCGGGGCCCGCAGAATCGCCGGGGGGGCTGCTGCCAACGGCCCCGACCGGCGTGGCGGGAATCCTGGCCCAGCCCAAAAAATGGCACCAGAGAATACGACAGCCGGCGGGGCAGGACTCGCGCCGCCCCCCGGGGATTCTCCGACCCGGCGGGGGGGGGTCAGAGAATCCCGCCTAAAGGGTGCGATTGAATAAAATGAAATGAAATGAAATGAAAATCGCTTATTGTCACAAGTAGGCTTCAATGAAGTTACTGTGAAAATCCCCTAGTCGCCACATTCCGGCGCCTGTTCGGGGAGGCTGGTACAGGAATTGAACCGTGCTGCTGGCCTGCTTTCAAAGCCAGCGATTTAGCCCTGTGCTAAACCAGCCCCTACTGACAGGAAATAACAGAGTCCTCTTTTGGGGGTGTTCAGCGGGGTGTTTCCGCTGAAAAACACCCCACCAATCAATGGCGCCTTGCCAGTTTCTTTCCGCCTCAGTCAGGGGCGCCCCATCGAGGCTGCACTTAAGTCATTTCCTGCACTGGCGACATCAGCTGTCATTTCTAAAGGCAGCCCCAATCCTTCGACCCCCCTCAGCAAGCACACTGTGGTCTCCGGACCCCCAACTGCACCGAACGTATCTCTTCCGGGTACCTCGAGCCACACCTTTTAAGGGCAAGGCACCCACGGCCAAACCCTTGGAACAGGTACCCGGGCATCTTGGCACTGCCAGTCTGGGACCCTGGCACTGCCAGTCTGGGACCCTGGCACTGCCCCTGCGAGCCTGGAAGTGCCTCCCAGGTCCCTGGCCCTGCCAGGATGGCCCTGCCTGGGTGGAAGTGCCTAGGTGCCAGTGGGAGTGCCAGGCAACCACCCTGCACAGAGCACAATCGCCCGGGGGTCTCCAGTGACCAGTGGACCAGTACTAAATGTCGCCCAGTCGGGCCTTGCTGGGGAGACCATTAGTTCCCCGGCACTGGGAAATTAGGGCAGCACACTAACACAGTGGTTAGCATTGTAGATTCCAGGCGCCAGGGTCCCAGGTTCGATTCCGGGCTTGGGTCACTGTGTGGAGTCTATACGTTCTCCCCCTGTCTGCATGGGTTTCCTCCGGGTGCTCCGGTTTCCTCCCACAATTGCCGAAAGACGTGCTGTTCGGTAATTTGAGTACTAACTCACACCTGTGAGTTTTGTGTTTCCTTTTTGGGCTCCGTCATAATTAACGTAGTGACTTAATGCATATCGTTCTGCTGATAATGTTTGACTTTCAGAAGAACAATCCATTACTTTCAATTGATTTGAACAGAAGGCAAGCAGAATTTTGATAGGTCCCCCTAATGGGTCAGTGGATTTACCTGATGATCAGCCGAGCTGTAGGATGGGACTTCAGGACCCGCCCACCGCCAGGATTATCCAGTCCCGCCGAAGGCCATTCAAATTTTGGCTGGGGCGTCAAATCTGACACGGCAGGTCCCGCCACAATGGGGCTGGAAAATCACGACCATGGTCTCAATCCAACTGTTGATCAGTGTCATTGACTTCAGCGTTAAGGGAGTGATGGAGGTGTGACAACTGACCCCAATGTCAGGTGTAGGACGACTTTCATGTTCAATTTCCTTTAGTTACTTAAACATCAACTCAGTTGCAACAAATGCCGATCTGATGCTTGTCTTTAGTAAAGTCGCCATAATCCCAGATGACTATTGGCTGCTCTCCACTTTGAAGAGAGGGGGAGAGCTGACTGGTGGTGATTTAGGTGACTAGGGGCAGCAGGGTAGCATGGTGGTTAGCATAAATGCTTCACAGCTCCAGGGTCCCAGGTTCGATTCCTGGCTGGGTCACTGTCTGTGTGGAGTCTGCACGTCCTCCCCCTGTGTGCGTGGGTTTCCTCCGGGTGCTCCGGTTTCCTCCCACAGTCCAAAGATGTGCGGGTTAGGTGGATTGGCCATGATAAATTGCCCGTAGTGTCCTAATAAAAGTAAGGTTAAGGGGGAGGTTGTTGGGTTACGGGTATAGGGTGGATACGTGGGTTTGAGTAGGGTGATCATGGCTCGGCACAACATTGAGGGCCGAAGGGCCTGTTCTGTGCTGTACTGTTCTATGTTCTATCTATGTAACACCTCAGGTGAAAGGCAAGGTTGAGAAGGCGGGGCCTTCAGAAATACCTTCAGGCGGTACGGGAATTGAACCCACGCTGTTGTTGGCTTCGCTCTACATCATGAACCAGCTGCCCAGCCAACCGAGTTAGGTGCTTGTCTTTAATGAGCCTTTGTTACACAATTCAATGCTAGTACTTCCAGGCGAATCTCACAACACAATTCTATTTATTTGATTCTTTATGAATGCGTTCACAAATTGCGACAGAACCTGGGGGCCTATTTAGCTCTGGTAAAAGTCTTCACCTCAGATAGGCGACTTTACCACCCGACAGAACTCATACATCAAACTTTGCCATCCCATCCTGTCTATGGGGCAGTGGTTTATTCTAAACACTTAACGTCAATTATTCCTCCATCCATGTGTACTAACACTAACTTGCAAAACATTGAAAGACACACATCACAGATTTTAGATAACACCCAACGAACACTCGTGTTCATCAGTTCCTCCCATTGATTCCATTCCCATTGCTACAGATCCCCCAAACACTTTATTGCTATAATCATTGGTCAAAACATGCTGCAAAGCCAATTAAGACTTGGGTGAATGATTTTCCCACTTTTTCAACATACTTTCGTTTAACAAAGTTTTCCGGGTTCAATTCCATCCTCGGGTGATTGTGTGGAGTTTGCACTTTTCCCCCATGTCTGCGTGGGTTTCCTCCGTGTGCTCCACTGTCCAAAGATGTGTAGGTTAGGTGGGGTTACAGGGATGGGGCAAGGGAGTGGGCCGCTCCTTCAGAGGGTCGGTGCAGACTCGATGGGCCGGATGACCTTCTTCTGCACTGCAGCAATTCTATGGTTCTATGTACCGATCTCACAAGCAGCATGCATTGAAATAAATGGAGCAGTGTGAATCTAGATTGCCACATCTGGGAAATAGGTCAAGAGAAATCATCCAATGCTACCGCTCCTGATCTCTTAGGACTGCTATATTAAGCAAACATGTCTCTGTCACATTAATAAGTTGCCTACCTACTCATTTTAATTTTGTCTTTCTGATAAGGCTAAATCGAGAGATTTAAGTATCAGTCTGCATGCTGAAGGACGTGAAAGTGGTAAGTGAGCACTTATACAGCAAAATGTCTAATTGTTGGACACCTATCCATTTAAAAAAATATTTTATTCAAGCAAAGTTTTCATTGCAACAAACAAACCCACCAACAATACAATCCCAATCCCATCCTATCCTTAAACTACACCCATCCCGACCTCCCGAACTCCTTCCCGCTCCATAAAGAAAACAGGACCTTAGCAAACCCTTAACCCAGCTAAGAAGATACCTGTACCAGCCTCCCTGAACAGGTGCCGGAATGTGGCGACTAGGGGCTTTTCACAGTAACTCCATTGAAGCCTACTCGTGACAATAAGCGATTTTCATTTCATTTCAAGATGAACCCTGTCCCCACCCCCAACTGCTGATGGTAACTAACTCCACTCAAGTAGAAACTTTCCATCGACCCCCTCAAAGTATACTTTAATCTTCTCCATGTGTAGAAATTCCATCAAATTCCCCAATCAAGCCGAGGACTTAGGCTGCATCGGGGATCTCCAACCAAACGGAACTCGCCTGCAGGCCGTTAGCGAGACGAAGGCTCAGACGCCCGCCGTCGTCCCTGTCTGCAACCCTGGCAAGTCAGACACTCCAAAGCTGACCACCAATGGCACGGCTCCAACTGAACGCCCCAAACTCCTGATAAATTAACAAAAAAAGGGACAGAGAAGCTGACAAGCTTAAACATTTCCTAAATATAATCTGCAGTTTCACCATCTAGAGGTATTAGAACAAACAAACAAAGAACAAAGAAAAGTACAGCCCAGGAACAGGCCCTTCGGTCCTCCAAGCCCGTGCCGACCATGCTGCCCGTCTAAACTAAAATCTACTACAATTTAATAAATATGAAGGCCTTATATCACTGGTAGAAAGGAATGTTCACCAAAAAATTGGCCGTTGGTGGCAACACTCCTGATTTGCTGTACTCAGTTTTCTGGTCATTCGTTGTCACAGGAAAGTGGAAATGCCCCAAAAGGGGGCCACAGTTGTCTTCGTACCCCAACCTACACTGGCCGCAGAGCCCTTATAACATTCATCCTATGATATCTGACATTTAGATGCATAAAGTAAACGCTCAAAGCCTTTGGTCCAAAGGGAGAGGTAATAGCTATAAAATATTTAACATGCTGTCAGTCATGTTAGTGAACGAGCCTGCAATGTATCCAACTGTTGCTATTAGGTTTCTTACTGGATACTGATGCACCTGAGGAGGTTTTAGTGCAGTGGGTGGTGTCGCTGCCTCAGAACCAGAAGCTCTCCGCTTGAGTCCCACTTCAGGGCCTGATGGCCAAGGAAGGCGCATCCATTCGCCAGTGTCAACGTGCAAATTCTTCCAACAGGCGCCAATGGCGGGCAGTACAACCAAGAGAGATTCACAGTCAGCTGTGGATGGATATTGGAGCCCCCACCATCATTATCCATCATTATCCATACAGCTCCAGATGACATACAAAGTGTATGTGTCACAGCAACCCAGACCCCTTGAGTGAACTGTAATGCACGCATCATTGATGTGCTTTGTTGATTTTATTTGGGGTAATTTTATGAAGTTGCACCATTTCGGTCGTCAGGACTCCGCTGACTGCACTGTCACCTGATGGGCGCGTTGCGAGTAATTCGCAAAGTGATTGAAGTTAGAACAGTTTGTTGATGGAGCACAGACGTAGATCATTCTGCCCATCGTGTCGGTGAAAGAGTTACCTAATTACTCACTCTTGCCTGCTCTTTTCCCCCGTAGCCTTCAGATTTTGCTCGATTATACAAAGGATTTCAAGGTAGAAAAAGAGTGAAAACTTTCTCTGTGGATAATTTGGAGCACAATCATTTAAACGTGTTCTAGTGAAGCATTTATTACAGGTCGCACACAAAGGGAATAGTTGCCATGCATTTAAGTGAACATCATAAAAATTGTGTAGAAAGGGGAAAATAGGTTAATTCAAATGCTAGATAATTATTGCCGATGCTAAACATCACATGTATTTCTAATATTTATAATTACTAAGATTTAGTTTTTTGGAAAGCCAAGAAGGAAATGTTGTTTCTTACTTCTTGACTTAACTTTTCATGGCGCACAATGTGATATATGGGGCGCATGGGTACCGGAGAATCACCGTTTTGAGTGTCTCGGGCGATTCTCCGGCTGGCGCGGTGCAGAAATCGACGGAGCCGTTCTTGCCAGTTGGGAGAATGGCAGGATGGTGTCGGACTGGCGTTGTGCCATAAAATGGATAATCGCCAGCCGGAGAATCGCCCGAGACACTCAAAACGGTGATTCTCTGGTACCCCCGCCATTCTCCGGCCCGGATGGGCCGAGCGGCCGCTCCGACCCGACATGTTCCCGCCGGCGCCATCCACACCTGGTCGCTGCCGGCAGAAACTGTGCGGGAACGCTGGGGGCGGGGGGCCTCCGATGGGGTCTGGCCCTCGATCGGGGCCCACCGATCGGTGTGCCGACCTCTCAAAAGGAGGAGCACCACTTTTTACGCTGCGCCAAGGCCCGGGGGCGGGAGAATAGGGGGCTGGGAGCGGACTCCGACGCCGGAGTGAAACACTCCGGTTTTCACTCCGGCGTCGGGACTTTGTCTCCATTTCGGAGAATCGTGCGCTCGGCGCTTATTTAATCTTGTTATCTTTTTTCTAGTCCGGGGAGCACACGGCACAGGCAGTAAAGACAATGAGAAACGAAAGAGAGTTAGAATTGTCGAAACGGAGAAAATACTAAATTCTAGGCTAGCAACTCTGGAGGTAAAATCCAAAAGGGCATACCCCATATTGTTCATTATAGAAACACATCTATTCCTTGTATTCTTAAAAACGTGTCCAATTGGTCCCAGTATGGCAACATCTCACCCATTCAATTTCCTGAGGGAGTAGATGATCCACACGTTAAATTTACAAAGTAAAATCCCCTCTGTTCAATGAAATGTCTTCAAATATCCAGGACGGGATTCTCCGATTTCGTAATCGGCGATCGGGCGGGGAAATCCCTTTTTAGCAAGGGAATCGGGGGCGATGCCTGTTTTCGGAAACTCCACCCCTTCCAAAACAGCGAGGGGCAGGCCGCATGGCGTTACCTGAAGGCCCTCCCCCGATGCTCCGCCCCCGACGGGCCGAATTGCCGACCGCGCGGGGCATGTTTGGTCCAGCGTCGGAACAGTCGGCATGAGCTGGGCTGCTGGATGGGGGGGGGGGCTTCGGCGAGGGCTGGGGGTACTGGTGGGGGTCGGCCCGGGGTGGCGAGGGCATGTCCATGGGGTCAGACCACTGCAGGTCATCGCCATGCGCATGCGAGGCCATGGATCCGGCAATTCTCCAGGCGTTTATATCGGGAAGGCCGTGCATTTACGTGGCGCGGCTGCTAACCCCTCACCGGTCGGACGATTGATGCCGGCGCCGCGCCAAATTTTCCCACATAAAACGCCACGGATCCTCCGGACATAGCATGGAAATCGGAGAATCCAGCCCCTAAGATATGAGTTTTACTCCAAACCCAACATTATTCATTCCTTTGCTTTGACACAGAGTCATCAGACACGGAGCGTTAGCTCTTTTCTCTCCCTACAGATGCTGCCAGACCTGCTGAGATTTTCCAGCATTTTCCCTTTGGTTTCAGATTCCAGCATCCGCAGTAATTTGCTATTATTCATTCCTTTTTGGATTTGCATTCCATGGGTGACACTGTTATGGTCCAAGCAACTTTATTTTCAGCTCTGGTCTTTGCACAGGAATGCAGAGAAAGCAGGGTGGAGGCAGATGGGGGCAGGGAGCTGGAGCTGAAAAGTTGCAGGAAACCTGAAGGAGTTGGAAGTTAAGGGCAGAAGTCCTTTTAAACTTTTCTGTGGGTTTCTCAAATTACTTCCAGCCTAATTGACAGGGTGGCCCCTTGATGGGCTCGAAACCCTGTGACACAAGGAGACAGCTAGGGACAGGAGATAGGGAGTGAGGAGGGGGATGGCAGATTATAGGTGGGTGGATATTCTGGAGTTTGGTGGGGATCGAGGGGCAGAGTGGGGGTGTCAGAGGGGTGGAGGTTGGAAGGCTCTAGGTGTCGAAGGAGTAGAGATTGGGTGGTGGAGGTTGACGGGGAAGCGATTGGATGAGGGAAATCAGGGGGGGGGGAGAGGAAATGGTGAAGATCAAGAGTGGCGGAGATCAGGGGTTGAAGATCTTGGGGCGGAGTGGAGGTGGGGTTGTGAAAATGATGGGGTTGGTGGAAATCAGGGTTTTTTGGAGATCATGGTGGCGGTAATCGGTGGGGTAGAGATTGGAGGGTGCTGGTGGAGATTAATTGAGGTGGGATGATGGAGATTGGAAGGTCAGGTGAAGATTATTGAGATAGGGGTTGGTTGGCAGAGATCATACTCCTCAGATGGGGTTTTGATCGATCAGAGTCTGTGAATAGATTTGCTAGTTCGGCTGGGAAGGAACAGATCTCCTTCTCTTGACCCACATGCAGTGCTGTAAATGCAATTATATTATGGATCTATATGTCCTCCATGACCTGATCTTCAAGCTCCAGAATCACCTGTGTCATTTTTCTCCAAAATGTTGCAATTATATCTATACTCATTCTGCAGGAATGGTCTCCAGCTTGCATGCATTATTCCAAATGTGGTCTTATCAATCAGCTTCACCGGCTAAAAATAACTTGATTTGATGAGCATTGAAATCATCTTAAATTGTATCCCAGTCATAACTGTAAGTTGCAAAATGAAAATTGGGTAGAATCTTTCTAAATGCTGTGCCTAAATCTCCATCATTTGATGTTCATCTCTCAGTAAATTCCAAAGCTAGTTTGAGTAAAAATGTCTACTTACCAAGTGTAGGTTGCATTGCTTAGTTTCATGACTGGAACAAATACTACAACTTTGTCAATTGTTTCTGCAAGATCTACGATAAAGAACTAGAAGATGAATTTGAGCGATTCTGCGATTGGGTACAAACATTTGATCTCTTTCGCGGTAAAGCAAGTGAAGATGACGGCAGTGTTGATGATGAAAGAATAGTTGGAAAATTTAAGGTATGTTTGACTCTTTATCGGGCGGTACGGTAGCACAGTGGTTAGCTCTGTTGCTTCACAGCTCCAGGGTCCGAAGTTTGATTCCCAGCTTGGGCAACTGTGCAGAGTCTGCACGTTCTCCCCGTGGCTGCGTGGGTTTCCTCCGGGTGCTCCGGTTTCCTCCCACAGTCCAAAGATGTGCAGGTTAGGAGGAATCGCTATGCTAAATTGCCCTTAGTGTCCAAAAAAGGTTAAGTAAGTTACTAAGTTACGGGGATAGGGTGGAGGTGTGGGCTTCGGTAAGGTGCTCTTTCCAAGGACCGGTGCAGACTTGATGGGCCGAATGGCCTCCTTCTGCACTGTAAAGTATATGATTGATTTATTGTTACAAGTCCAATGGTGGATTTTATGGTGTTGCGACTCACGCAACACGATTCGGGAACAGAAGAGAAATGGAAATCCATGGGAAAGGAGGAAGAAGAATAAAATCTAGTTTTGTTCATGTTGAGGTCTAAGTCATCTGACCATTTGCAGATCCCTCGTGTCATAACTGCAAGGTTGTATGTCTTTGCTCCTTGTTGACAGAAAACTGTATAGTCTCTTTTCCCCAAATGCTTTGATTTCGGTCCCCAAAGTTTGGCAGCCGTCCGTTATTTTCCACATTTGACTAGGCCCCATGTCCGAACTATGGCTGTCGGCAGGCTATCAGACCATGGGAACAACATCATAATCAAACTTGATCCTGTACTCAAGGGGTCCCCTTCTCCAGCGTAAGACAGGCAGGGTGGCCTCACAGCCTGCCTGGAGCACTAAAACCCCAACATCCCACTGTGAGGCCACCTGCAGGCAGCCACGGAGACCTCCAAGCCTTCAACTTAGCTCAATTGGCACTTGTGGGTGGGCAGCACTCCACCCTTATCTCACTTCTGGAGAAAATGAGCAGGTGGTGGGATGGTGCTGGCAAAACAGCACACCTGTTAGTGGTGCCAACTTTCAAGCTCCTTGTCCCCATGAAGGGGCAGATATTCTGCCCACGTGTACTGCCCTGACAGAAATCAGCTCAATTCAAAGATTAAAGCTTGGACTTACAAATACATAAGAATAATGATCTTTATTGTCACAAGTAGGCTTACATTAACACCGCAATGAAGTTACTGTGAAAAACCCCTAGTCGCCACATTCCGGCGCTTGTTTGGGTACACGGAGGGAGAATTCAGAATGTCCAAATGATCTAACAGCACGTCTTTCGGGACTTCTGGGAGGAAACCGGAGCACCCGGAGGAAACTCACGCAGACGTGGGGAGAACGTGCAGACTCCGCACAAACCCATGCCGGGAATCAAACCCAGGACCCTGGCCCTGTGAAGCCACAGTGCTAACCACTGTGCTACCGTGCTGCCCCAGTACCGAACCACATAGTGCACTAATTCACCAGGGAAACCTTCTGATTAATATTTAGTGTTATCAGCTCTGCTATCGCATTACTCTCTCTGAGACGGGGGATGTGCTGTTTTACAGCAGTAAAGTAGTGGTACGCGAAGACTAGAATGCTGTACGCATTGCATGAAATCTAAAGGTCACTATTAATCTATTTTATTGAAGGTATGTGAGAGACAATTTAAGGAGACTCTGCCGCCGCGTGGAGTCGGTCTCCTTAGTGCTGAAAGTAGGTCAGATAATTACTGTGTAGTTTTGTAGAATTAAATCTCCAATTCTCCATTCTAGGCCGTGTCCCAGGCTCTGCCAGATTATGAGGCATTCGAGATAGCCTTGTGCCCTCAACCTCCCGTCATTTTCTTTCAAAATGCATATTGTGCATTAATATGAATGAACTTTTGTATTTATAATTTTATGCTGCAGCCACACTGTGGGAATGAGGGGAGCCACATTTCTCAACAGTCTATCACCTCTCCCTTACAATTATCAATATCACCAGGCCCATCATAGTCCTGACTTGAAAAGGCTGCCCAGAACCCTCTTGAATTGAGAGAAAGGTCTCGGAATGTTGCCCTGACAATCTCTGGCCAGGGCTCCACTCTCAGACGCAGAGAGCCCTGCACATCTAGAGCAACAGCCCAGTCGAGACTTCCCAGCCCTGTACAAACTCCCACCCTCATCCCTGCCTGGTACAGATTCCCTTCCCAACCCATTCTGGGCTTTAGCCTGCTTCTTGTCTCCTCTTTCCTTTATTCTGCTTCTTATCTTCGGTCTGATGAAGGATGTCGAACGGATCAGGCTGCCCCTGGAGAATCTGGTCAAATTGTTGGTGACGGTGCTGCCAAAAGTCCCTTGCCCCCCCCCCCCTCCCCCTCCCCGGAGCAGCTGACACAATCAGCACGGGAGAGGCAGAATCTATGATTCATGGAGGACCTCTCTTTTTTCCTACTCTTACCGCGCCCCCAATCACCGTTTTGCTGTCAGTTCCCACTCTCGGCCACCGTCAGTTCAAATGAGTTAATTTTTGTTTGTAAAAAGGAAACTGATAGTTGCTGAGAGTGGGAAAGGGCAGGTAGTATCACACAGTCAAAGCTGCCCAAAGGTCAGACGTAGCAATTCCTACTCCGCAACCGTCGGTAAACCTAACAGTTCCGGTTTGTTTCTGGCCTGAAGATCGGAGAGCAAGATGTGAATGGTGGATTTCCAAAATTGCAACGCCAGAAATCCACCATTTGGTGGGAAATTCTCACCCCTGAGTTTCATGAATCGATATTCAGAGTTTTGTCGCAAAAGCAAATTGTGTTGCTCCAGGCAACTGCCTGGCTTGCCCAGTCCTTGCACTGGCCCTGTGCTCTGCACACACAACGGTAAACTCATCTCTGTGGCATCTCTGGTTAAAAATAAAACTGTTTTACTATATGGTACAGTTTAAAATCATCTACCCTCGTTGAATACTACTCTGTAGGAGAGCTGTAATTTTCTACTATTGCAAGTTATCAGAAATTTCCATGTGCGTCAACCTATTTACATATTTAATTTTCTATTGGAGACCAGATTGCAGAAGTTCAGTTTAACGCTACAAAAGACACATTTTGTTAGCTCCATCAATCTGTCCAAGACAGATCACAGGTTTGAACCAAGAGTGCACTTGCAAACAGTTTGAACCTTTGTGAAAGCATTGCAAGTTGTGAGCTTATTGTGCAGGCCGGTCTGCAGTGCCCTGGAGATGATCACACTCTCCTAAATAGACCTCAAGGAGAGGATGCTCTGGGAGAGGACGGCACAGAGGCTGGAAGCGATCTCTTCCACGGTTTCAGCCATGATGGTGAAATTCTGTGAAAGGCTTCCCAATAACTGATGTAACTTCTGCTGCGAAGGAAGGAGCTTTCTCCTCGCTGCTGGACTGTCTGAAGTTTGCATTTCACGCCACAGCAAAACTGAGAGACAATCGTATCTTCTGCCTCCAGGGCACTCTCTGCCGCTAATACCTGCTGCTACTCTGCAATGCTGGTAATTTCACCTCATGCTGGCTCCTCTACCTTACTCTCCAACCCAGCTGCTGTGTCAATCTTTATGATGGTGCGAAGGAGCGATGTAATTTTCCCCAATTAATGGACAATTTAGCGTGGCCAATCCACCTACCCAGCACATCTTTGGGTTGAGGGAGTGCGGGGGATGGGGGGTCCTACGCAGACATGGGTAGAGTGTGCAAACTCCACACAGATAGTGACCCGGGACCGGGGTCGAACCCGGGTGAGGCAACAGTGCTAATCAGCGCGCCACCGTGCCGCCCCAGGAGGGATGCAGCATTGGCGGTGCCTCTATCATCTTCTGTGGATTGTAGCTGTTGAGAAGAGGGGAGAGGAAAGAGAAAATGGAGCAGATTTAGAAGGGACATCTTAAAAGAGAGTAGGGTCAGGGGAGCAATTCCAGGGCTTACAGCCTGGAATGTTGATGGCACTGCCTCTCGTGGTAGTGCAAAGGATACATCTGAGACGAAAGTTGGAGGAACTCCCCAAATTCTCACTGGGTTGTCGGGCCAAGGACATATTCAAATTTTAAAATGGACGCGCTGGTGGAGAGCGAGCTACAGGTGGAGGTGAGGGTGCGATGGAGCAACTGGAGAAGTGGAAAATGGAGGGAAAAAGGGTCGGCCGTTGGGAGCGCTATTTCTTCTACATACTAGCATTCCATTTGTGCCCTATTATAAACAGTCATCTTTCTGGATCCCCTTTCAGGGTTCATTCCGGATGTGGAAGTGTGGCAATGATTATGATGCAGATGGACGATGCAACATTATGCATGGAATGCCATCAAACACTCCTGTCAAAGTTTTAATCAGAGTCTACATTGTAGCGGTAAGTAGCCCGGATGTCTCATCCCTCACATCTTGGGCGGGATTCTCCCGTTCCCCAGCCGCGCGATTCACGGTGGGCGGGATTCTCGCTTCCCGCCACTTGTCAATGGGATTTCCCACCGAAGCCACCCTACAGCACCGGGAAACACACAGACGGGGTTACGCTGCCAACGGAAAAAAAGATTCC
This sequence comes from Scyliorhinus canicula, assembly GCF_902713615.1. NCBI lineage: Eukaryota > Metazoa > Chordata > Chondrichthyes > Carcharhiniformes > Scyliorhinidae > Scyliorhinus > Scyliorhinus canicula. The sequence goes on from NC_052155.1 coordinate 171,694,531, forward strand.
CACACAGCCAGAGAATTCCGCCCCTTATTTATCCTCATTCCCCAGCTTTCAATATGCACACCGCAGAAACTGAATAATTAAATAAAAACTTTTTTTTAAAAACACAAATGCTGGCAATCTGAAACAATCATCAGTAAATTTTGAATACGCCTGGCCGATCAGTCTGAGTCGACGGAGGGAAGAGATGAGTTAATGCCTCAGGACCTGAGAAAGGGTCCACTCCCTGAACCGTTATCTCTTCTGCCTTCTCCACAGATTCTGACTCAGACATTTCACCAACATAGACCCCAAATCAACTCGGCCAAATATGTTCAATCACGCTTTCAGATTCTGATTGATCCCAGTTCACTCATTCTTGTATCAAATCATCATTTCTGCTGCAGTTAGTGAAGTCATCACGTGGTGGTATCATTACCAAGTTATACGTTTCGTAAATCTTTATCCCAATATAATCACATTATTTTTTTCCTGTTTAATCTGTCTCAGGCAACTAATCTATACCCGGCTGACCCCGATGGAAAGGCTGATCCTTACATTGTTCTGCAGCTTGGAAAGACTGAGATTAAGGATCGTGACCATTATATCCCTAAGCAACTTAATCCACTGTTTGGAAGGTCAGATGACGAGTGTGTGTGTGTGTTATTGTGTGACCTACTCTGCCACATGTTCCTATCTCATAAATAATCCAATAAGGTTTAGTCCAGAGGCTCAGTTCAGCACTGAGTGCTAAATCGCACTTGAGTAGATTTAATGTTGCAAGTCACAGTGGCAGAGTGGTTAGCTCTGCTGTCGCACACGCCAGGGTCCCGCGTTCATTCCGGCCTCGGGCGACTGTCTGTGGAGTTTGCACATCTGCTCGCGTCTGGCTGGGTTTCCTCCGGGTGCTCCAGTTTCCTCCCGCAATCTAAAGATGTGGCGGTTAGGTGGGGGTCACAGAGATGGCGCATGGGTGTGGGCCAAGGTGGGGTGCTCTTTCAGAGGGTGGGGTGCAGACTCGATGGGCCGAATGACCTCCTTCTGCACCGCAGCAATTCCATGATACTAGTTTCCCAAGTTGACAAATGGGGATGTGAAGGGTTATCTGCTGCTGCTGTCGCTACAGCTGAAATGTTTTGCTACACTGGGAGCAGGTTAGAATGCAGGCAAGCAGGGGTGGGGGTGAAATTCGGTGGGATGGTGGGGGTGCTGTTCCATACTACCTCCATTGGTATTTTGCCTGTGACGGGCCGAGTTTAGGTGGCATGCCTGCCCTTGGCCCAATTGATCCCTGAAGTGTCCAGGTAATGATCATTTAAGAGTCGCCTCCTGCCACTGCTAACGTTTTATCAGCAGCATAGGTGGAGGACATGTGCGCACATCGCATGTCAAGGCCGCCAGGTACATTCTGGTACCCGGATGCTAATTTTGGTTGAGGATCTCCTGTTTAGGCCTCCTGTGCTCAATTAAGGTCACCTCCCAACAATGTGATAACCCTCCGCACCTGCTCTCCCTCAGCCCTTCACCAGCTCCAGCCTTACCAGCCCCAACAAAGCCGCCACAAGTCACCTTTGATTCCAACCACCACGCTGCTCCTCCTGAAGGTGGATTGCTGCAGTGCTGGCAGTGGCCACCAGGGCCAGTGGAGCTGGAGAACCGCTGGCCACCTGATTGGTTGGCAGCTCCTAGAGGTGGGTCGTTCCCCCAGATACAGGCAGAAACCATGACCTCAGGGAATTAACAGCCATAAAATCAGATCAAGGCTTCCCTGTCCCACAGAAGCGGGCTCGTCCCCAACTTTGCAGAGGGACTACTACCTCTGTGAAAAGCTATGGCCCATATTGGATCTCCTGGCATGGAACTGATACCATTGGAACAGCTGGAAGGACACTTTTACACTGCCATTCACATCTCTCTGTTCATATGCATAGAAATGTATGCATTAGCCAACTTCAGGCTCTACTGGACTTCTGTTGTTCAAAGAGGTTGATAATGTGATGCTAAATTTGTTTCAATCAGTAAAGGTAAGAAGCTGTTGAACGATGCCTTGGTTTCAAAGCTTATTAAAAGTTTTTTAAAAGTAGACTCTGCATCTGAAATCAAAAGTCAGTTATTTGTGACGAACGCCTACATTTTCATCCTCCAAGTGATTAAGGGGAGTCACGAACATTCCTGGCTCAGCCCACCCAGGTCAAGTGAAAGTCTCCACCAATGAGGGGTATTGCTTTCTGGATTGTCAATCAAACAATGCCTCACCGGGAGCGGGGGGGAAGGGGAACAGGTTTTCTATTATTTTAATAGAAGTCTGGGCTCTCAGCCAAGCGTACATAATGAGGCTTGGCTGAGAACCCAGATAGCTATTTGAATAATAGAACAGTTGCTCCCCAGAGGAAACATTGTTTGATTGATAGTTCAGGCTCTCTGATCTTGTCGTCAATTTCACTATGTTTGTCTGCATAGCTCAGTTGGCTTTAAGTCCTTGTGGTTTTTGAAATTTCAAACCGGATGAGCGAAACATTTATTAGCTTTCAGTCCAAACCTTATTTTCATGGGAGAAATTTATCAATGGAGTGCATTTTTTCAAAGCTTCTTTTTACACCATGATGTTCATGGGTTCTAGAAAGTATACCGCAGGTCATTGGGCATTGATGTGCCAGAACTTGGCAGAGGGGGCATGAGGGATCTGAAAAGGTGGGTATAAGGGCAGAGAATGGCATGGGAAATGAGAAGGGTAGGTTGTTGAACAGAGGCTGACATAAGGGGAATAATGGGCCTGAGAGGGAGGGTGGGATGAGCCTGGACTAAGGGGACATGAGCATGCCCTTTTGAACCTTCCTTTTAAGATGTCCTGCCATGCCCACTAGGGTTCATGACTCCTATCTGGAACCATGACTCTTAAAAGACCTGGCCCTACTTCATGAAAATTGTGGGTATGAGATATCCATCTCTGCAATGACGCCAGCATTTCGGGAGTGCCAGGCTCAGGCTTCTGGCAGGAAGCAGTCCTCACCCTTTAAAGACACTCCCAAAAATCCGAGAAAGGATTCAGGAATCCTAGAATTGGGAACCACAGCCATTTGTGTAGGGCTCCGAGTCAACCTAACTTGGCGAAACTCCAGACTGAAATCTCATTAAAATGAAACCATACCTGGAAATGAAGTATGGGCCGGAGCAGGGGGATACATACAGGCTCGAGATTTTGCCAGAAAGGAGCTTCCCGGTGGAGCCTGCCTCCACATTGCTGGAGGAGATGCTGACAAGAGGGGGACTGGATAAGTGGGTAGTGTCGGCGGTATACGGAGCTATTTTGGAAGAGGAGAAGGCACCACTGGAAGGGATCAAGGCAAAGTGGGAGGAAGAGTTGGGAGAGGGTATGGAGGAGGGGTTCTGGTGTGAGGTGCTCCAGAGAGTGAACACCTCCACCACGTGCGCGAGGTTGGGGCTGATACAGCTGAAGGTGGTATATAGAGCACACCTTACAAGTGCGAGGATGAGCCGGCTCTTTGAGGGGGTAGAAGATGTGTAGAATCACGTTCACATGTTTTGATCCTGTCCAAAGCTGGAGGATTACTGGAAGGAGGTGTTTAGGGTAATCTCTAAAGTGGTGCAGGTGAAACTGGACCCGGGCCCTCGGGAGGCCATATTCGGTGTGTCAGACCGGCCGGGGTCGGAAACGGGTGCGGAGGCCTTTGCCTCGTTGATCGCCCGAGGGCGGATCCTGTTGGGATGGAGAGCAGCCTCTCCACCCTGTGCCCTGGCGTGGCGGGGGGACCTGTTGGAATTCTTGACTCTTCAGGAGGTTAAGTTTGAACTGAGGGGAAGGATGTACAATTCATGGGTGTTATTCATTAAGCACTTTTCAGAATTGGATAACATCGACATTAGTTGGGGGGGAGTGGGTGGGAGGGGTGGGGGGGCAGGGGACTGTATGTGTTAATGGTGACTATGGGTGATTCCTGATTCCTTTTTGTTATTTGTTTATGTTAACATGTGGGCAGTTGTTTGGGGGTTGGTGGGAGGATGGGATTGTTGTTATTGATATGGGGAGTGACATAGTCGTTACTGCTTATTGTTTATTGTTGGTGGGTGCAAATGTGGGAGAAAATGTGAAAAAGGAAGAGAATTTAAAAAATTTTTTTTAAAATGAAATCAGTATGTCTCAAATCATAAACAACATTTTGACTGTATCAAGGGCAATGTAGTTCTATAATCCAATGTACCTTCTTATACCACACAGTGATGTCATGGAAAACAAATTACATTTATTTGACTCCAAGGCCGCATCTAAAATTGTGCGGACAACCATAAGTTCCTCACTATGAATATTTGTTCCAGTCCAGTAAAACATTCACAATCCCATTATTCTGCTCAAATTAAATCCCCTTGAGACAGAATCCTGGAAAATCCAAAATTTCACAAAAAAGCCAAACCCAAAATATAACTTGGTCTCATCAAACTTTCCAAACATCCTTCAGTTTTCACCTTCTGACTATTTTGAGAGAAGAATGCCTCTTGTACAATAATTCTTTCCTTCATCTGACAGGTCTTATGAGATGGAAGCTACATTCCCAACGGAGTCTCTGCTCACAGTAACAATCTATGATTTTGATTTGATTGGAACAGATGATTTGATTGGCTCAACTAAAATAGATCTGGAGAATCGCTTTTACAGCAAATACAGAGCTACCTGTGGACTACCGTACAAATACGAGATGTAAGGATGCCAAAAGAGATTATCGTTTGTTTCTCAGGTATCGTTTGCTTATCGTTTATAACGGAATCTTTTTTTTTACAATTACAGAGAGGGTTACAATGCCTGGCGTGACGCAATGAAACCAACCGAGATTCTTACCAGAATGTGCAAGGAAAACGGGTTCCGTGAACCGCACTTCAGGTCGGGCAAGATTGAAGTGGAAGGCAAAGTCTTTGTGGGCAAGACAGCCTTTATGGAAGACGGTGAAGATCAATATTTATGTTAATAGGAAGCTGGGGCAGATCAAAATAGCATTTGCAATTGTGAGGTTTTCCTGTGTCAATGATGTAAGGGGTGGTTTTATACCAGGGGCGCGATTCTTCGCACCCCACGCCGGGTGGGAGAATAGCGGGAGGGCCGGGCGAATCACGACACGCCGCCCTGGCACCCCCACCGATTTTCCCATCCCCCCAAAAATGGCGTGTTGCGTTTTTCGACAGGCCGCTCGGAGAATCGCCGCTCGCTGTTTCTCACGGTGACCGGCGATTCTCCGGCGTGGCCTGCCGAACACGACCGGTTCACGCCGGCGCCAAACACACCTGGTCGCTGCCGGCGTGAACAGCGTGCAACAGGTGAGTGTGGGGCCTGTGGGGGGCTGAGGGAGGATCGAGCACCACGGGCGTACTCAGCAGATGTCTGGCCCGCGATCGATGCCCACCGATTGTCGGGCCGGCGTCTGTAAACGACGCACTCTTTTCCCTCCGTCGCCCCGCAAGAGCAAGCCGCCATGTCTTGCGGGGCAGCGGAGGGGAAGACGGCAACCGCGCATGCGTGACTGACGTCACTTCGGCGCCGCCGGCCACGTCATTGCCGGCGCGCCGCTTTGACGCAAGCATCAAGGCCGGGCGTTCGGGATTCACGCGCCGCCGCTCCTAGCCCTCCAGCGTCGGCCATCAGTCTCCCGTTGGGAGAATCGCGCCCCAGGTTTTTGAGATTGATTCAGAGTGTGGAACTCCGTCAGCCCATTGTTAAGTTGTTGTGCTTTATCTTTCCTGATCTCTCCAGCAGCTGTGCCTTACCCGCGGAGCTAATCATAGGGCGCTAGTTTGCCAATGAGTAGTTTTATGCTCAAAAGGTCGATATGCTCATTAAAAAGAAATGAGCAAAGTGATCTTTAAATGGCCATAATTATATAATATGCAGAACACTGCAGGTTGAAAGCACAGATTCAGCCTTGCTGCATAACACCAAATGACTGAAACCTGAAACAAAAATGCTGAAACTGCCCAGCACATCTGGCAGCATCTGTGGAGAGAGAAACAGAGTCAAACGGCAGGATTTCCCCAACAGGTGTGGGGAAACAGAGGTGGCAACCATTTCTGAGTCTAAACCCCACCCCCAGGGGGAAAGAGTCACTAGACACCCTATTATGACGGAGGCACTCCCTTAATTACCCTGGAGAACATCTTATTGGCCATTTAAGGGTGGTGGGCAGGCTCTTGAAGCTTGAGGACCAATCAGAGGCCTTGCAAATTGAAAGGAGCAGCAGGCTATGATGGAAGGTGGGAACGAGAGAGGGCCCTTCAAATTGGAACCACCCTCTCTCAAACTGGCTAACATTTTAAATAAGAATGGCCTTTTGAAGCCAGGCCACCATTATGGTGAGGGTCCTTTTGCAGGGTGGCCTGTGGCTGCTCCAGCCAGGGTTCTAGGTCTGCCTGGAGTGCTGCCCACAGGCATGAAATGAAAATCGCTTATTGTCACGAGTAGGCTTCAAATGAAGTTACTGTGAAAAGCCCCTAGTCGCCACATTCCGGCGCCTGTCCGGGGAGGCTGGTACGGGAATTGAACCGTGCTGCTGCCCTGCCTTGGTCTGCTTTAAAAGCCAGCGATTTAACCCAGTGTGCTAAACCAGCCCCTTTAAACCAGCATCTAAACTGACTCCTGCTGGCTGTGGGAATCTGAAGACAAACTGGAAAATCCCAGATAGCCTCCTTTACTTGTCTCAATAGGCTCTTTAGGCCTGTGTCGGCTCCCCCACATTGTGCGGTCTGGTGGCCCTGCTGCCTACCATAGCCCACTGCCCCCACCCCCCGACACCCAAATCCCACCTCTACAAAAATGGCTGGAGGTGGTTTGGAGCCGAGGGACTGGCCCGCCGGCTGCCTTTTGATTGCTTACACGAAAGGTATCAATTCCCAGCCTTGCTATCAAACAATGTGTGAGTAAAAGGTTGGTAGGTGGGGCTCCCGCCCACCTCCTGATTCTGAACCTGGTGGGTCTGAAATCCCAGCCCAATGTTTCAGGTCAATGACGTTTCATCGGAACTGTATATTCTATCATTGCATTTCATTCACATTTATATCTTCACCTTTGGCTCGCTGCTCGCAGTCTCAGCCCCCTTACCAGGGTGTGGGTTCAAGCCTTCTTCCAGTACACTCCACTCGAGGGCAGTACTGCAGATATTCAGAAGGTCCATCATTCAGATGAGATAGTAATTCAAGGCCCTCACTGTCCTTTCAGTTGGGTGTAAAGGGTCCCGATTCAAAAAGGGGAGTTCTCCCCAGTACTGTGGCCAATATTGTAACCCTCGACAATTAAATCGATCATCTGGTCATTTTTCTTGTTGCTGTTTGTCGAGCCTTGCAGCGGGGAAATGACCATTTCCTAACATTACAACTGTGACTAGCCTCAAAAGTATTGCATTGGCTGTGAATTGCCCTGGGACATCTTGTGGGGGTATATAAACGTAAATTCCTTTTCTCTTTCTGTATTTCTTCGTGTTCCTATTTCCCAGGTATCATGGCATAGCCACCCTTATCTGAGATGGCGAGTGACTTGATCCCTGAAGTTGTGCTTCTGTTCTGATAACCTCAGGAGGTGTGTTAGAACATGGGCCGGGATTCTCCCCTACCCACGGGGCCGGGGGTCCCGGCGTGTTGGAGTGACGTGAACCACTCCGGCGTCGGGCCGCCCCAAAGGTGCGGAGATTTAGGGGCCAAGCCCTTACATTGAGGGGCTAGGCCCACGCCGGAGTGGTTCCCGCTCCGCCGGCTGGTGTGAACGGCCTTTGGTGCCACGCCAGCCGGGGCCGAAAGCACTTCGCCGGCCGGCGTAAGTCCGCGCATGCGCCGGAGCGTCAGCAGCTGCTGACGTCATACCGGCGCATGCGCAGGGGAGGGTGGTCTCTTCTGCCTCAGCCATGGTGAAGACCATGGCAAAGGGGGAAGAAAAAGAGTGCCCCCACGGCACAGGCCGACCCGCCAATCGGTGTGCCCCAATCGCAGGCCTGGCCACGGTGGGGGCACCTCGAGCCAGATTGCCCCCCCCCCCCAGGACCCCGGCGCCTGCCCGCGCAGCCAATCCCGCCGGTAAGGTAGGTGGTTTAATCCACGCCGGCAGGAGAGGCCTGTCAGCAGCGGGACTTCGGCCCATCGCGGGTCGGAGAATCTCCAAGGGGGGGCCCGCCGACTGGCGCGGCCCGATTCCCGCCCCCGCCGAATCTTGGGTTGCGGAGAAGTCGGGACACGGCGGGGGCGGGATTGACGCCGGCCCCGGGCGATTCTCCGACCCGGCGGGGGGGTCGGAGAATCCCGCCCCTGGTATCAGAGGTGGCTTACCCTCTGATTTCCTCTCTCCAGGCGGGGAAGAACATACCTTCTCCTCACTCATTGTTTAATAGCAAGGCTTGGATCCAACACCTTTCATGTGAACCATCATGGCAGTGGGGGTCCCTACACCATTTTCAACTGTTTTGAATGCATGAGAGCACTCTCTGCAATGCATCTCAACACTTATACGATGCTGATCATTGCAATGGTCAAATTACCTTTATAGCGCAATGATCAAATACTGCATTAAAAATGTATCTAACCTCTCTGACAGTAGCTAATAATGACATTTGAAACTAACAAGGCCTTTTAAACTTAACCTGCCAGAATTTCTCCGACTCCTCAGCTAGCTTCTCCCAAATCGGACAAGGACCTGACCTGGTTCCTTCAGACTTCCAAATCTTTCCCATCGTCACCACAATATCATGGGGCATTAAATTCACATTTCCTCTGGGCCTTCACCATGGCGATACTCGGGATCACAGGTCATGCATGTGGGCTCACAAACTGACACATTTCCCGACTAGGGGAAGATGGCGTGGGTGGGAATGGAATGGTAATTTTGAGTGCCGGCCTCACTTCACCAGAATCAGAACCATTTGTGGGTATGTGAGGGAGGGAAAAAATCCAGGCCCATGTCTAGACTGTTAGAAAGTCAACAAATGTAAGGCGAACGATCTTAATGGGTAGGATTTTAAGGATGGCGAGTGATCAGCACTCGCCGTCTCAAGAGCCTCTGCCTACCGCGCAACAGCCAACTCTCAAACTCCCGCTGCCATTTAGCGCTTGCTGGAAGCAAATCCCACCAGTTGACAGCTCTCCAAGCCATCCAGTCACAGCGCTGCAGTGGCTAGAAGCGGTACTGCAGCCAATTGACTGGTAGTAAGTCCCGGGACCGTTGAAATGTTAAGTTCTGGGAATCTGAGGGGTGGGACAGTAGTTAATGCCCTGGGTAATTGGGAGGGGGGTGGTAATTGGGATATTGGGGTAGACCAGGGGGGATCAGGAGGGAGGCCTGGATCTCCATGGTCCTCAGATTCAGGCCCCCCCCCCCCATCCCCGATGGAGAATTTCTTGTTGGTGAGTTGCCCACCCAACCAATTTAGACTGGGTGAGATAAGGCCTTTAAATAGACAATTAAAAGGCTTAATAAGTGAATGGTTGGGTTTCCCGCTTGAGCCCTTGCCTGCCAAAGCGTGGGTTTGGTTAGGCAGGTTTGGGGGGTATTCTGTCCATTCTATTTTACGCTGTAAGTTATCTGTAGCGATGTCCTTGTGCTGTATTGGCTTTCCCTCGTATAAGGTGTCAATTACATTCTTATAGAGAGTATTGGTTATCCTCCTTGATAGTGCACATTTTATCCTCTTTCTTTGCCCATAGCTTTGTGCCATCTGTGCTACCGTGGGCATGATGGTAGCACAGTGGTTGACACACATGCTCCACAGCTCCAGGGTCCCAGGTTCGATTCCCGGCTTGGGTCACTATCTGTGCAGAGTCTGCACATCCTCCCAGTGTCTGCGTGGGTTTCCTCCGGGTGCTCCGGTTTCCTCTCACAGTCCAAAGAAGTGCGGGTTAGGTGGATTGGCCATGATAAATTGCCCTTAGTGTCCAAAAAGGTTAAGTGGGGTTACTGGGTTAGGCGGATAGGGTGGAGACGTGAGCTTGAATAGGGTGCTCTTTCCAAGGGTCGGTGCAGACTCGATGGGCTGAATGGCCTCCTTTGGCACTGTAAATTCTATGATTCTATGATCTTGTCCTGAAGGTATTGACTCCCTTTGGAATATGGTACCTTGAGCACCAGCCTTCCTGTAATGCAGGTGTCCATTTTCCCATTGTGTTGGCAACTTGTGTCTTTGGCTGACATCAAATTTAATGGCAATTTCACGCCACTTGAGTAATGAGAGCATTCACGCTTGATCAGCAGAGGGCTCTTTGCATTCATCAATCCAGCTTCAATGCATCAAGATGATCTTATATTTAGGTGGCACTTTTAAAGTACAAAGATCTTCCAAGACAATTTGTGGAAGCATGATGAAGGTACAGTAATGGGGAAGAGTGAGATCATAAAATGCATGGATAGTGAGGCGTTGGAAACCATGTAGCCCACAAGGATGGGCAAGCTAGATTTATAGGTAGGGTAGGGCACAAGCAGAAGAATTAAGCTTATCAAGGGTGCTAAATAGGAGGCCGACCAGGAAAATAGTGCAATAACTGCACTTAAGAGATGACAGAAGTTTCATGGGAAGGTGGACTCGAGGCTTTGTTGAATGTGGTGAAGGGAAAGGAGAAATTGAATAAAGGTAAGCCAAGTGGAGTGGTCCTCGCTAAATTAAAAGCGTATTTATATATCTTTATATTATTAAACACACTACAGCAAAAATTAAATGTGATATTCAAAATAAGGAAGAACATGATGATTTCTCTCCTTACAGAAGCTGCCAGACCTGCTGAGTTTTTCCAGCCTTCTCTGTTTGTGATTGTTTAATGTTATCTTTATTCTTATCTGGTACCTCAGAAAAGCATTAACATAAGGAAGAGAAACAGGAGTGGACAATTTGAGCTTGCTGTACCTGAATTTAAGTTCCCGACTTATCTTCTACCTGTTGCACTTATACTCTTCTATTCTCTATATTCTATATTCCTCCCTATGCTAGAGAATATAGGGCTAGTGTTACAGAGAGGGGAGAAAGACAAATCGGAATTATTTTTCTCGCCACCTGTCCATAAGCAGAGATGTTTTCATTTTTGAAATAGGCTATAGCGTGTTTCACCAAACCCTCAGTTTGTGAGGTCAATTTTTAAAGTGACTCGCAGTAAACTCTCTTTAGATATAACCAGGAACGTTGTTTACTCATACATTCAAACCGGGGGAATGGTTGCAACTTTGTACACACATACACACAGACGAGCGCACACAAGAATACAATAAGAAGATAGGAAAGAGGAGTTGTTACAACAATTGATAACATAAAAGGAAAAACACCACAGATATGGATATCAGTTTATGCGATTGCCAGAGTCCAGAAAGTCAGAGTCCAGTGTGGGTTCCTTAAAGAGGAGCTAGCCAAAGAAGCCTCTGCAGAATTCATTTAAAGTTAATAGTGATGCAGCAAGATGAGATTGGTAGGCAGAGGCTAGGACTGCTCAGTGGGCGATAGCAGGAATCTTCCAAAGAAACAGGCTTTGAGGGGACATAGATTTGATACAGGTTGTTGGTCAGCTTGATGTCCTGGATGTTTGCAGGCTAGAGTTTAAACAGCAGCCTGAATTGCAAATCTAAAAATGTAATATTAAAACTTTTCAAAGACCAGAAGCTTAGGTCTTTGATGTTGCACATTAATGAGTCCGTTACAGGTTAACAAGCAGTTTCCATGCCTCTGGTCCGAATCCATCATTCACCTTAGGACAGAGATGGTGGCTTTTAGTACCTCTGCAAGTATAAGGAATTTTGATGGCTCTCCCTTTTGTAGAAGCAGGCCTGGTAGACGGGTCGTCTGCTGGTCCTTGTTTTTGTTGATTGTAATGTGTCCTCACAATGAGAGATGTGATATTCCAGAAGAAAGAGGGTTGAGATTTTGTCCTGTAACTACAGTTTGAAATTTCTAGAAACAGTAGCCAGCTTGTGACTCGTATGACCTGTGGCAGCTATCTTTTGGATCAACAAGGTCCAGCTTTGAAATAATCAAAAAGGTACAGTTTGATTTCGACTTCGACGTTGTGGCCATTTCAGAGACATGGATAGAGCAGGGACAGGAATGGTTGTTGCAGGTTCCGGGGTTTAGGTGTTTTAGTAAGCTCAGAGAAGGGGGCAAAAGAGGGGGAGGTGTGGCGCTGCTAGTCAAGGACAGTATTACGGTGGCGGAAAGGATGCTAGATGGGGACTCTTCTTCTGAGGTAGTATGGGCTGAGGTTAGAAACAGGAAAGGAGAGGTCACCCTGTTGGGAGTTTTCTATAGGCCACCTAATAGTTCTAGGGATGTAGAGGAAAGGATGGCGAAGATGATTCTGGAAAAGAGCGAAAGTAACAGGGTAGTTGTTATGGGAGACTTTAACTTTCCAAATATTGACTGGAAAAGATATAGTTCGAGTACATTAGATGGGTCGTTCTTTGTACAATGTGTGCAGGAGGGTTTCCTGACACAATATGTTGACAGGCCAACAAGAGGCGAGGCCACATTGGATTTGGTTTTGGGTAATGAACCAGGCCAGGTGTTAGATCTGGAGGTAGGTGAGCACTTTGGAAACAGTGACCACAATTCGGTGACCTTTACGTTAGTGATGGAAAGGGATAAGTATACCCCGCAGGGCAAGAGTTATAGCTGGGGGAAGGGCAATTATGATGCCATTAGACATGACTTAGGATGTGTTGGTTGGAGAAGTAGGCTGCAAGGGTTGGGCACACTGGATATGTGGAGCTTGTTCAAGGAACAGCTATTGCATGTTCTTGATAAGTACGTACCAGTCAGGCAGGTAGGAAGGGGTCGAGCGAGGGAACCGTGGTTTACCAAAGAAGTGGAATCTCTTGTTAAGAGGAAGAAGGAGGCCTATGTGAAGATGAGGCATGAAGTTTCAGTTGGGGCGCTTGATAGTTACAAGGAAGCGAGGAAGGATCTAAAGAGAGAGCTGAGACGAGCAAGGAGGGGACATGAGAAGTCTTTGGCAGGTAGGATCAAGGAAAACCCAAAAGCTTTCTATAGGTATGTCAGGAATAAAAGAATGACTAGGGTAAGAGTAGGGCCAGTCAAGGACAGTGGTGGGAAGTTGTGTGTGGAGGCTGAGGAGATAAGCGAGATACTAAATTAATACTTTTCGTCAGTATTCACTCAAGAAAAAAATAATATTGTGGAGGAGAATGCTGAGACCCAGGCTATTAGAATAGATGGCATTGAGGTGCGTAGGGAAGAAGTGTTGGCAATTCTGGACAAGGTGAAAATAGATAAGTCCCCGGGGCCTGATGGGATTTATCCTAGGATTCTCTGGGAAGCCAGGGAAGAGATTGCTGAGCCTTTGGCTTTGATTTTTAGGTCATCATTGGCTACAGGAATAGTGCCAGAGGACTGGAGGATAGCAAATGTGGTCCCTTTGTTCAAGAAGGGGAGTAGAGATAACCCCGGTAACTATAGGCCGGTGAGCCTAACGTCTGTGGTGGGTAAGGTCTTGGAGAGGATTATAAAAGATACGATTTATAATCATCTAGATAGGAATAATATGATTAGGGATAGTCAGCATGGTTTTGTGAAGGGTAGGTCATGCCTCACAAACCTTATCGAGTTCTTTGAGAAGGTGACTGAACAGGTAGACGAGGGTAGAGCAGTTGATGTGGTGTATATGGATTTCAGTAAAGCGTTTGATAAGGTTCCCCACGGTCGGCTATTGCAGAAAATACGGAGGCTGGGGATTGAGGGTGATTTAGAGATGTGGATCAGAAATTGGCTAGTTGAAAGAAGACAGAGAGTGGTAGTTGATGGGAAATGTTCAGAATGGAGTTCAGTTACGAGTGGCGTACCACAAGGATCTGTTCTGGGGCCGTTGCTGTTTGTCATTTTTATAAATGACCTAGAGGAGGGCGCAGAAGGATGGGTGAGTAAATTTGCAGACGACACTAAAGTCGGTGGAGTTGTAGACAGTGCGGACGAATGTTGCAGGTTACAGAGGGACATAGATAAGCTGCAGAGCTGGGCTGAGAGGTGGCAAATGGAGTTTAATGTGGAGAAGTGTGAGGTGATTCACTTTGGAAAGAATAACAAGAATGCGGAATATTTGGCTAATGGTAAAAGTCTTGGTAGTGTGGATGAGCAGAGGGATCTCGGTGTCCATGTACATAGATCCCTGAAAGTTGCCACCCAGGTTGATAGGGTTGTGAAGAAGGCCTATGGTGTGTTGGCCTTTATTGGTAGAGGGATTGAGTTCCGGAGCCATGAGGTCATGTTGCAGTTGTACAAAACTCTAGTACGGCCGCATTTGGAGTATTGCGTACAGTTCTGGTCGCCTCATTATAGGAAGGACGTGGAAGCTTTGGAACGGGTGCAGAGGAGATTTACCAGGATGTTGCCTGGTATGGAGGGAAAATCTTATGAGGGAAGGCTGATGGACTTGAGGTTGTTTTCATTAGAGAGAAGAAGGTTAAGAGGTGACTTAATAGAGGCATACAAAATGATCAGAGGGTTAGATAGGGTGGACAGCGAGAGCCTTCTCCCGCGGATGGAGGTGGCTAGCACGAGGGGACATAGCCTTAAATTAGGGGTAATAGATATAGGACAGACGTCAGAGGTGGGTTTTTTACGCAGAGTGGTGAGGCCGTGGAATGCCCTACCTGCAACAGTAGTGAACTCGCCAACATTGAGGGCATTTAAAAATTTATTGGATAAGCATATGGATGATAAGGGCATAGTGTAGGTTAGATGGCCTTTAGTTTTTTTCCATGTCGGTGCAACATCGAGGGCCGAAGGGCCTGTACTGCGCTGTATCGTTCTATGTTCTATGTTCTATGATTTAAACAGTTTATGATCTCTTTCTCGTCTTAGGAAAATGGCAGTAGACAAACATTTCCTCAGGAATCAGGCTAGTGAACTTTAATTGTATTCCCGTAAAGCAAATATATACTTTCTGAAGTAGGAAGACAAGAACTGCACACAATATGGTAGATATGACCTCACTAAGGCCTTCTCTAATTCTTGTGAGACTTTTTTACTCTTATACCCCAATCATTTTGTAATATAGGCTAATGTACTATTTGCTTTCCTATATGCTTGTTGCATCTGCATGTTAACTTGCTGTGATTCATTGACAAGGATACACAGGTCCCTTTGAATAGGACCATCTCCCAGTCTATCACCATTTCAAAAACATTCTGCTTTTCTGTTTACCCTGTCTGAGTGGACACTTCACATTTCTCCACAGATATTCCAACTGCTGATTCCTTTCAGCGCGGGTGTGCAATTCATCATAAGTAGCGATAAATATTTTGATGTGATCAAGCATAGTCCATTGCTTTTTAATGCAGGTGAAGAGGTGATATCACATGAACATCTGGCTTTAAAAGTGCTACATCAATGGCCAGTGATTCCTGGGGCTGGGTATAAATTGGTTCCTGAGCACGTTGAAACCCGACCCCTCTACCATCCGGACAAACCAGGCATTGAACAGGTGACGTAAATATTAGCGGCATAAAACTCTTCTTGCTGAGAGCTTTAAGCATTTTGTGATGTGATACGTGACCTTTTTGCTTAACACACCTCCATTATAACGGTACCCTGTTGAGCCAATCATTTTGCAAAAAATGGTAATATGCGTGGCATGCGAACTGTCCCAAAATATAGCATGAAATCGACCATAAAATAGTCAAAGCTAAAGATTTGCAGCTTTATATCAGGCAGTATTATAACCGGGGGCTGGTTTCGTTCAGTTGGCTGGACAGCTGGTTCGTGGTGCAGAGCGGGGCCAACAGTGAGGGTTCATTTCCTGTACCCACTGAGGTTATTCATCATAAGTAGCGATAAATATTTTGATGTGATCAAGCATAGTCCATTGCTTTTTAATGCAGGTGAAGAGGTGATATCACATGAACATCTGGCTTTAAAAGTGCTACATCAATGGCCAGTGATTCCTGGGGCTGGGTATAAATTGGTTCCTGAGCACGTTGAAACCCGACCCCTCTACCATCCGGACAAACCAGGCATTGAACAGGTGACGTAAATATTAGCGGCGCCTTGCCCCTCGCCTGAGGTGTGGTGATCCCTGGGTTACATCACCACCAGTCAGCTGTCCCCCTCAAAGTAAGAAGTCTTACAACACCAGGTTAAAGTCCAACAGGTTTGTTTCAAACACGAGCTTTCGGAGCACGGCTCCTTCTTCAGGTGAAGAAGGAGCCGTGCTCCGAAAGCTCGTGTTTGAAACAAACCTGTTGGACTTTAACCTGGTGTTGTAAGACTTCTTACTGTGCTCACCCCAGTCCAACGCCGGCATCTCCACATCATGGCCCCTCAAAGTGGAAAGCAGCCTATGGTCATCTTGGGCTATGGCGACTTTACTTACTATCATAATTGTGGTAGACACAAAACAACCTTCTGAACTCAGCACACAATATTTTACCAAATACCTGAGATTTTGGGTTGTTCTCTTTATAAAAGAGTTTTATAAATGGACGGTCAGTCACAACTTGCCTACAGAGGGACTGGATGCACCATTGAGTTTGCACAATGCTGACCGATCTAACAACAACAACTCGCATTTACATAGCACAGTTGATGGAGTAAAACATCCCAAAGCACTTCAGTGGAGCGGTATCAAACTGCATTCAACACCAAGCCACTTGAGGAGCTATTATGCTTGGTCAAAGTTGCGGGTTTTAAGCAGTGTCATAAAGGAAGAGAGAGCTAGAGAAACAGAGAGGTTCATGGTGGGAATTTCAGAGCTTAGCATCTCGACAATTGAACGCATGGAGCTTGAGAATGAGCAAGAGGCCAGAATTGGAGGGGTGCAGAATTCTTGAAGGCTTAAGGCTAGATGAAGTTACAGAGTGAGGGAGGGCTGAGGCTATGGAGAAGTTGAACACAACTACGAGAATTTTAAATTGGAGGTGTTGTTGGACCCGAAGCCAGTGTAATATTAATCCATTACAACATTCTCTTTATCAAGCTTGGCAGAATAACTGTTCACTGCTACATTCTCCATGGCAACTCCGCTACCAATCAAGTCTAATTGCAAACTAATCAGCGCCCTTTTTACATGCAGTATAAATTGATGTTCTCTTTGAGATTTGGTAATCTTCAAATTCTGTCTGATGGGTACAAGATGAAAAACCTCAACAGCATGTTTAATTTTTGGCAATACCTATCAATTCTTTTTGAACACAAATTGGCTGCTGCGTTTGCAAAGTAACAGTGGCTGTAACACAAGCACTTGGCTAATGATGTGCTTTGAAAGTTCCAGATGAAAGGCAGTGTCTGAGTGCAAGTTTTTCCTTTCATTTAAAGGCTTGGTTGGTTGATGAAAACTCATTCTAAACGTAAAACTACACTTAAAGTTACACTTCCATTGCAGATTTAGTGGCCTGTTATCCTCACTGAAGTTTCATTTCAAGGCTTGGTTGGTTGATCAAAACTCATTCTAAACATAAAACTACACTTAAAGTTACACTTCCATTGCAGATTTAGTGGCCTGTTATCCTCAGTGAAGTAAAGTGGGATTTTAAAGGGTCATTTGTTTATGCCATATGGGGTTTTGGCCATATTGGAAACATACAATAATTTTCTGCCCAGCTGTCTACTTGATACAATCGCAGGAACTTTCAACTTTAACGGAGGGGCTAAAAAATGAACGATAATGGATTGGCTGCCCATTATGGAAAGGGAGTGTACATTGGAGGGTCAATTCAATATCACTTGCTTATGTTGTCCTTGTCTGTTTTTTGAAAGTGAGCTACCCACAATAATCCCAAATGAGCCTATTATAATTCCCAATTTCCTAATTGTATATCATAATGTAATCATTCCTCTACTGTCACGTAGAGTTTATTGAAGCAGATGGTTGTTTCATGTTTCTGCTTCTGATAATACTCTAGGGTCGTGTTCGGATGTGGGTGGACATGTTTCCAATGGATATGCCTCCTCCTGGGCCTGCTGTTGACATATCACCTCGCAAGCCTAAAAGGTAATAGGGAGAAGGAGGGGAAATGAAGCTGGGTAAGTTGCTCAATCAGAGAGCCGGTGCAGACACGATGGGCCAAATGGCAATCCGCCTTCACTGTCACAATCCTGTGATTCTGTGAATTCTAATTGAAAGAGAATGACAGGGCAGTGCCCTATTGAACAGCAGTAATTTATTCTCTAAAAGGATATTAAACTTTATCTTGCAGCTCTTTCATTTATCAAATGGTTCATCATTACAGTGAAACTATTTTTATTCCATCTCTTTAGAGCACTCTCTGGTCATTTATTTCAATGAGCTAAAATGATAGGGTAGAGTTCACTTCGCAGAATTGATATTAAATCAAAATATATGTGCTTTTAAAAAAATCCACTTTGAAACTAAATGTTCCAAAGTCTGCTCCCAACCGCAGCTCTTCAGGTGAGACCTGGATCGGTTTTGGAATTGAGGACATTGAGTTTTTTTTTACTTTTAAGTTTTTTTTACTACCATTTTATTTTGATGACACCTATTTAATGGTAAATGTTGGGGAAAGCGATACTTTCGGCATGATAATGCTCACATTGATTAATGCAAATGTACAACCAAAATATATAGACCCATAGTTCGAAATCAGGGATGAAGTGACAATGCTCGCCGCTAACCTCGAATAAAGCTCTCTGCAAAGATCTAGCGATCTATGTGGCACGTTCATCCACTTTCTGGACATCCGTTTGACTCTAACGCTAAGTCGAGGGAATCTCCAGTTGCCCAGCAATGGTGATGTCATCAAGCAGGCCAAGCAACCAATCACATTGACATAACTGGAGAGCCCGGAGATAAGGAGGCAGATTTGGAGGGGAATATCAGGAGAATGGCCAAAGCCCAGAGGGAGCATGAACGTCAGGGGGTGAGGTCTAACAAAAAAACTAAGTCACGTCAGCAGATGTGAAGGTGCTGATTGGTGAACAGTTGACGGGTTGCTTTTATATTTTTTAATAAGCCGGTGGTTTATTTCTGAGTGGTTTAGTTAATCTAATAAATAGAGGCACAGCAGGGCACCTTAGTCCCATGGAATGCGCATCCTGTTTCATGTGGAAATTCTAGGATACTGCTCATGTCCTGGGCAAATCACGTGTGCAGGAAGTGTCATCAGTTGTAGGAACCTTAATTCGGGTTTTCAGAGCTGAAGCAGAACGGGGAATCACTGCAGTACATCCAGAAGGCTGAGAGCTACATGGATAGCACCTTTGAGAGATGGTCACTGAGATACCCTCAATTACGACACAGGAGAGAAGATAGGTAATTCAAAGGCTTTAATCATTTGAGAACTGAACAGCAGCCGAGAAGTGTGCTCCTCACATGCTGCCGAGTGAGCCTCATCTTATATACCATTTCCTGGGGGCGGAGCCAGAGGCGGATTCCCCCAGGGTTCCAAGCCCGGTCTTAAAGGGCCAATGCATTAAAGGTAAGGTGCCGTTATAGCAGCTACTGATATCATTCATCACAGTCACCCTATAGTTTAAGCAAGTACAGTGAGAGAGGGTGGGAATGGTTGACTGCTAGACAGTTGAACAGGTGAAGGAAGATAATGCAGGGGTCCCCTGAATGCATCTCATTCTGAGGATGATGGTCTTTTTGGGGAAATGCAGTCAGAGCCAAGGTCACAGCACCAAGGTGAGGCTCAAGTGGACAAAAGGAGAGGAGAAAGATCAAAGCAATAGGAAAAGGAAGGCTATTTTGGCCTTGGAGGGAATGCAATGTAGGTTTACAAAAATGATACCTGGATTACGGGGATCGAGTTACGAGAAGAGATTTCTCAAATTAGACATGTTTTCATAGAATTATCATAGAATTTAGAATTTACAGTGCAGAAGGAGGCCATTGGGCCCATCGAGTCTGCACCGGCCCTTGGAAAGAGCACCCTACCTAAACCCACGCTTCTACCCTATTCCCGTAACCCAGTAACCCCACCCAACCCAAACCTTATGGACACTAAGGGCACTTTAGCATGGCCAATCCACCTAACCTGCACATCTTTAGACTGTGGGAGGAAACCGGAGCACCCGGAGGAAACCCACGCAGACACGGAGAGAACGTGCAGACTCAGCACAGACAGTGACCCAAGCCGGGAATCGAACCTGGGACCCTGGAGCTGTGAAGCAATTGTGCGAACCACTGTGCTACCGTGTCGCTAGAATTTAGAAGGTTAAGGGATGATCTGATCGAAGTATTCAAGATATTAAAAGGGAAAGTCAGGGTGGATAAAGATCCATTATTTCCACTGGTAAGAGATTCTAAAACTAGGGGGCATAGTCTAAAAATTAGGGCTAAACCATTCAGGAGAGATGTTGGAATGAATTTCTTCGCTCAAAGGGTGAAGTGGAGCAGTTGTTAATTTTAAATCTGAGATAGATTTTTGTTAAGCAAAGATATTAAGGGATATGGGTCAAAGGCAGGGATATGGGGTTAGGCCACAGATCAGCCACAATCTCATTGAATGGCGGGACTGGTTCGATGGGCTGAATGGCCAGTTCCTGTTCCGATGTTCCTAAGGCGGCTGCCTCCCTATGTCCCCACCCTCGCTGTTGGGAAATGTATGTGAGCCCGTAAAATGTACCCTAGTTGGGGGCTTTATTTTTTAAACAAGTTAACTCAGGGGTGGGCAAACTACGGCCCGCGGGCCGCATGCGGCCCGCCAAAGGTATTTCTGCGGCCCACCAAGTCATTAAAAAAAATAAAAAAAATTTAAAAAAAAAAATTTTTTTTTTTTTTAATTTTTTTTTAAGGTTAATGGGGGGGGGCTTTTGGGTTACTTACTGGTATAGAGTGGATACGTTGACTTGAGTAGAGTGAACATTGCTTGGCACAACGTCAAGGGCCGAAGGGCCTGTTCTGTGCTGTACTGTTCTATGTTCTATATGAGCGCCCAGAATCATAACCGGGTGAAGTAATTATTTTACTTAATATACTATGCGGCCCTTTGTGAATTGTGAATTTCTGAATGTGGCCCTTGCACGGAAAAGTTTGCCCACCCCTGAGTTAACTGCTTCCTTGGAGCAGGCAAGAAATGTGCTCCGCAGCCCAATGCTAGGAAACCTCCCCATCAGCAGAAGAACAATGTGAGGCCATCCCAACAGCTGGTAACATTCAGCCAATAGTGTCTGAAGGAAGCAACTTGACTCCAATTTAGCACATACGTGAAATATTCCGTCTTAACGTGTCTGCCATGTAATCTTTGATACATTGATGTTTCTGATTGCAGGTATGAACTAAGAATAATTATCTGGAATACCGAAGATGTGATATTAGAAGATGAGAATTTTATCACGGGTCAAAAGTCAAGTGACATCTACATCAAGGGGTAAGAGCACCCAGTCATTAATTTCTATCTTTTAGATTAGACAAGTGTCTTACTGAAAACTGGGAGTACAACGTATTTACAATCTTACCAAATCTTTACAAAATTGGCAGCAATGGGGGGGGGTTCATGGATTTGATATGTGTGCCAGCCTTTCTGGCGAATTATTTTAGTGCTGCTTCAATTTGGAAATTTAAATCCATTTTGATTCGCGCAGCCAACTGGTGCTGGGTCGATGTTACATTGTGCAGACTAGATCTGCCTGGAAAGGAGTCTAATTTGAACAATGGAGGGATGGTGTTACTTGGCACGGTAAGGAATGCTTGTTATATGATGCATAAAGAAGACTTGCCAAACTTACCCTCAAGTGCTGAATCCAGTATGGCAGTGGTTTCTGTCCAAGCATCTTTAGTTCATGTGTTACTCAGCAATGTAAAGATCGCGGCGGGGGGGGGGAGAAATTCCCCCCAGATTGTCCCACTGTCAGGTTCAGATATCTGGGCACTGCCCTCCCCCTCAGCAAGTAGGTGGCGCGGCATGCCCCCCCACCCTTCCCCCAAGCATGCAAATATCTTGACACCTAGCCCCCACCCCCCACACAAGTATCAGGGCATCCCCCCCCCCCCCCCACCTCCAAACACACAAGTATCTGGGGCATTCCACCGTACATAGGTTTCTGTACAAGCTTCGCCAACACCCACCTCCCTCCAGTAAATTCAGCCCAGTGTTTGGCCAGGTCCGCCTCAATGTCTTGACACAAGCGGTTGGAATGTCCCTCCCTCTTGCAGCTTTTTGCACTTTTTGCCCAACTCAGGACCCACTCCAGATCCTGATATTTGTGGAACTTCACAATTATGGCCCGTGGTAGTTCCCCAGCTCTGCGCCGCTGCCGAAGCGACCTGTTGGCCTCTTTGCCGATTGGTTCCCCGAATATTTCCGAGATAATCTGTGGGGTTTCTCCCCTCCGTCCCTTCTGGCTGCCCCATGATCCTTAAGTTCAGGTGGCGAGACCTGTTCTCCTGATCATCAATTTTCTCTCTTAGGCCCTTCTGGGTCTTGATCAGGCTCGCCACCTCGGTCTCCAAAACTGCGATCCGGCCACCTTGGTCTGTGGCGGCTTTCTCCAGGTCTTTGGCCTTTGATTCTTGGGCCTCCAATTGCCACTCCATTTTGGCCATCGCCTCCCTCATGGGGGCCGTCGCCGTTTCCACCGATGTCTCGATGACTGCCAGGACGTCTCTCTTCTGTTCCTCTCTGTGTCTCTGGAGCTCGGTGGTGATGAAGCCTAGGAGCTTCTCCATCAGCGTCTGGGTCTTCCCGTTTCCATGCCACCTCGTGTGGCTGCCGGTTCCGAAGTATGGGGTTTCCCTCCCCTCGTCCTCGTTGGCTTTCCTGGTGGACGGCTGATTCTTTCCCATTCTCCATTTTTCGGATTTCTCTTTGATGCGGTCTGTGGAGGTTAGGCTGCGGGGAGGGGAGTTGTGGATAATCTTGGTGCCCGTTTGATGGGGTTAAAAGGTTCTTTTCGCTGTTCTCATACGGGAGTCACCTGTGTTGTTATGTTACTTTGAGTAACATAGAACATAGAACATAGAACAGTACAGCACAGAACAGGCCCTTCGGCCCTCAATGTTGTGCCGAGCCATGATCACCCTACTCAAACCCACGTATCCACCCTATACCCGTAACCCAACAAACCCCCCCTTAACCTTACTTTTATTAGGACACTACGGGCAATTTAGCATGGCCAATCCACCTAACCCGCACATCTTTGGACTGTGGGAGGAAACCGGAGCACCCGGAGGAAACCCACGCACACAGGGGGAGGACGTGCAGACTCCACACAGTCAGTGACCCAGCCGGGAATCGAACCTGGGACCCTGGAGCTGTGAAGCATTTATGCTAACCACCATGCTACCCTGCTGCCCCTTACATAAGCCGTTACTTGGTGTCGGCATTGTTGAAGAATACTCCAGACCTTGAGGTAAGTCAAAAGACAAAAGTCCGTGTGTGGGATTCTCCGACCCCAGGCCGTGTCGGAGCATTGACAGCGGTGGGGCGGGGGGGGTGCAATTCACGCGATGCTGCTCCGACGCCGGTCCGCCGATTGTCGGGTGACGGGTGGGCAGAGTCACGTGTGGTCCCACCCGGTGGGACCTTGGCCTACATCCTGCGGGGGGCAGCCTGGTAGGGGCCTACCGATCGGCGGGCCGGCTTCTCCTGGTGGGAGCCTCTTTTACACCACGCCGGGCCCCTGTAGCTCTACGCCATGTTGTGTCGGGGCCAGCGCGGAGAAGCCAACTAGCACGCATGCGCAAATTCGCGCCGGCCGCAGCGCGCATGCGCAAACCCGTGGCTCCTGTTTGACGCCGGTATCGGCAGCTGGAGCTGCGTGAGTCACTCCAGTGCCGTGCTGTCCCCCTGTCGGGCGCAGGATCGCTGCTCCTGGGGGCCTATTGACGCCGTCGTAAAACGCAACGGCGTTTACACGGCGTCAACGCTTAGCCTCAGGATCAGAGAATCCGGCCCCTTGTTTCAGATGGTACCTTCTTCAGTGCACCTTCTTCACATTATGGGGGTGGTTTAAAGTCTCTGTTCTACAGCTTGTAATGATCTGCTTTGCAGCTTTTACAGGAGAGGCCTCTGGCTTCACATCAGCCTGTTCTTCGAGGGAGTTATCAGAACCTGGATTCTGCTTCACTTCAGCCATTTTTGCAGAGAACGGGTTATTAGAATCTCACAGGTCAGATTAATTCTCCACAGTCTGGGGAAGCAATTCTGCTGTTTCTGGCCCGGGAAAATACAAACCTCTTCGTAAACCAAACAAGGAATAAATGAAGAATATATTTACATAATAAATAAAACTTAATTTTGGGTTTCTCTTTGACTGTACAGCTATTGGACTCCATGGCACATGTTCCGTCTAGTTTTGCTTAAATTGGAAATTAGGGTCCCATTTAATCATTGACATCTTGCCAGAGGACCCCTGGGTCTGCTCGCACAGTGAAAGGGACGATTGCCTGAACCAGGCCTTGGCCACAGGATCGGGGCATCTGCGAAGGGGGCAGCAGGCAGAAAACTGGCTGATGTGGGGAGTTGGGCCATTTTCGGGGTTGCAGAGCCACCCCATTCAAGATCAAGTTAAAGTCTAATCTCACGATTTTCCAAAGCCGAGGACACCACTATTTATTTCGCCCCGATTGGGATCCAGGAGACAACCCACTTCCCAACTTGCCCTTTTTTATGTCCTTTGCAAATCATCAAATACTCAAGACGTTTCAAATTTCCTCATGAGATCATTGGGCATCCATACCACTGGATTCTTGTCAAGGTGAAGGAGCCTTTATTCTCTCCAGCAGTGTAAGCGTGTCTCGGGTGCAAAATATATTTTAATATTTCAAACATTTCTCCCCCCCCCAGCTGGCTGAAGGGAAAAGAGGATGATAAGAAAGAAACAGACGTGCACTACAACTCCTTGACTGGGGAGGGAAACTTCAATTGGCGTTTTATTTTTCCTTTCAACTACATACCTGCAGAGAAGCATATGGTCATTAGCAAAAGGGAGTCCATTTTCTCACTGGACAAGACAGAGTGTAAGGTTCCTGCAGTCCTTGTACTTCAAGTCTGGGATTTTGAGAGGCTTTCCTCTAATGACTTCCTCGGTAAGCCAGAAATTGTTTCTATTGACAGTAGAAAGAGTTCAAATCAAAAATGTGGGGCTGGGTTGGGCAGGTGGGTGAGAGTTGGGAGTCTGTTTTTTCACTGTCTTGAGGTGAAAAGGTGAGAAAGATGCACACCCCAAGATGATACCTCCACTTTATGCCTCCCCATCTGTCCTCAAAAACCTGTGCCACCCGACACCCCTCCTACCCTCCCTAAGGTGCACATTTCCTCTCTTTCAGAGGGCCAGTGGGTCGATGAGTCGAATGGCATCCTTCTGCACTGTAGTGATTCTATGACTTTGAGGGGCGTAGACAGAGTGGATAGTCAGAGACTTTTTCCCAGGGTAGTGGGTGTCAATTACTAGGGGGCATAGGTTTAAGGTGCGAGGGGCAAGGTTTAGATGAGATGTATGAGGCAAGATTTTTTACACAGAGGGTAGTGGGTGCCTGGGACTCGCTGTCGGAGGAGGTGGTGGAAGCAGGGACGATAGTGACATTTAAGGGGCACCTTGATAAATACATGAATAGGATGCAAATAGAGGGATACGGACCCCAGAAGTGTAGAAGATTTTAGTTTAGACGGGCAGCATGGTCAGCACAGGCTTGGCGGGCCGAAGGGCCTGTTCCTGTGCTGTACTTTTCTTTGTTCTTTGTTCTTTGATTCTCCGGCTGCCGACGCCGAAATCAAGTTCGGCAGAGAATCCCCGTTCACAACCAAATTGGAGGCGGCGCCTCTTCCGCAATGCTTCGCCCCATCCAAAGCGGAGTACTCGGAGAGTATGCCACGTGCCGTACCAATGGCCTCAGGACATTGCCTGAGGCCCAACCCCCGATGCTCCGCCCCCTGACCGGCCGAGTTCCCGATGGCTTCGGTCGTGTGTGGTCTCACCCGTCCGGAACTCGGCGTGGCGGCTGTGCCGCTTCAGTCGGGGAAGGGCCGATCCACGGGCAGGGGGGACTTTATCAGGGGCTGGGAACACTGTTGGGGGGTGGTCTGGGGTGTGCGAGCCAGCCAAAGTGGGCACACTATTTCGCAGGCCGGGCCTGTGAGCGGCCGGCACCATGTTGCACGGCCTGTGCACGGTCATGGACCCGGAAATTCTCCGGGCTGTATCCGTAACTAGAGCCGGGTGCTCTACGGTGCCGGCATGCTAGCCCCCAGCAAAACGGGGAATTATTGGCGTTTTGCGCTGAATCTTCGGGCGTTAGACACCACCGTTCCCATGTCGGCGTCAGGACATAGCCTCAGAATCAGAGAATCCAGCCCCTGGTTTCAAATCAGACCCAGAGGCAGCCAATAGGCACAAAAGGAAATGGGTTTTAGATCTTCCACATTTCAAGAATTGAAAACAACCTCAGCATAGCGGGACTTCCAATATCTAAGAGGCAGGTGTTTTTCTTCATCTCACAGTCATTTTAAACCTGTGTTTGAAAACTACCTGGGCTATGAGTTGAGATCTGTCACTGACCAAAGATCCTGCCGGCGGGAAGGGGCAAGAAAGTTTGGCCAAGGAATGGGTAACATGAAGGGACCGATCCAATGTAAACAGTGTTTCATGTGCATTTTATTTTTCTGGCACCTTTTTGTAGGGTCTGTGGAACTTGATCTGAATGGATTTCCCTGTGGTGCCAAGTCAGCTAAAAAATGTGACTTGGATATGATTGAAGAGAATTCAAGCACTAAACTTATCTCAATATTTCAGCAAAAACGGCTTCGGGCTTGGTGGCCTTTAGAAAAGTCGGGCGAGCTCACTGTAAGTACAATTCTTTTCATCCGCGATAAATAAAATTCAACTCAATGGGGGAAAATCGAGTGGGCGATGTTCCCTTTCTCATCTGAGTTTGATTTGCTCAGTGAAAGTCTCCTATCAGCTGTAAGCAAACTGAGTTGGGCAGTTGCTGACTATGTTTTGGTGTGTCGCTCCCAAGATGGAAGAGATCCGAACTTATCATTAAAGTGGACAATTCTCGGCCAAAGAGGTTACTCGGTCTGGCGGTTTGGGTAATGTTGCCAACCGTCCAGGATTTGTCCTGGAGCCTCCAGGAATTCAAGGTCGCTCTTCGCGAAGGACACTGCTGAGTAAAACCCTGGAGGAAAATCAATGGGGCATTGAAAGATGTTTATTTAATGGGATTTATTTTTCTCATTTCCTTTACCTCTTTATCAGATATAAAAACATTAAAAATGGCTGACGGTCAAGAATCATCCAATTGGGCAATGAGTCTATTTGCTTTGCAATTGGCGAAGGTGGGCAGCGGGTCGGAAGGATCGATGTTTTGGCCGACTGATGGCTGGGGTGTGGGGCAAGCCATGTGATGAGACCTGCAGGAATACATTTAATTACAATTGACAACCCTAGGCGTGGGTAATAGGGAGGCAAAATAGTCACAATAAGACCCACTTTCGTGAACCCTGCTTCTCCAAGGACAGGTGTAAAAACATCCAATATGAAATTGGGTCTGGCCATTTTTAGGTGTTTGGGTCAATCATTTAAAACAAGTGAGCCCCTTTCATATGTTAAGGGAGGTCTAATGTTTGTATTAAGAGCCCTCTGTAAAATATCCTGCCCTTACAATCAGTAGGCTTTGGGCCTATTCTGCTCAGGTTATCTAGATGGGAGGTTGCCTTGCAAACGACCACAATTCTAAACGTGAGTTTCATTATCAGTTTGAATTGATTTGCTCCTTCTGACTCCACAACACGTCTGCTGGGCTGCGATAAGGCTCCTTCAGCCGGGCAAGCAACCAGTGGAGGGTTACCAGTGGCAACGGTTCACCAGAATTCTTTAGATCAGGACTGAGGACGGATTGTCCACCATCCTTGGGCCTCCATCTTTGGGCACAGGGTTCACTCCCTGTTCCCATTTGAAAACTGACCCAAACAGATTTTTGTGCCCGCTTAAATTTGAAAACAGACCGAAACAAATGCCTGGACCTGCATTCTGCTTTAGTTTAATTTCTACCACCTTCTGCTGGATGCAATTAATCAATAATGCTGATTAATATATGTAACTTCCACTCAACCCCCCCCCCCCCCCCCCCCCCCCCACCCCCAACACCAGCCCTTGAGGCAGTGACTTACACAATAGCAGAGCTGCAGAAGTGTTAGTTGTCCCTGGAACTGCAAAAAGACGCCATTTTGTGTCAGCCTAGGTGCTGACCTAGAGAGCAAACAAGTCATCTAAAGGAATTAGATGAGTAGACATCTGTGCTGTCCCAACATAGGTCACTAAAGTAAGCAGAAGAGGTCTAATTGATTTTATTGCCTCTCTTCATTCCATGGCACAGATGTCCATGGCCTACCTTGTAAGACTGGCTCGGGTCAGTTAACTCGCACAGACCAGAGATCATCTGGGGTCTTCTTGGTCTGTGTTGCTTATCTCATGGTCCTTTAAATACCAAGGGATAGGGCAGCACAGTGGCCTAGTGCTTGGCACAGCTGCTTCACGGCGCTGAGGTCCCAGGTTCGATCCCGGCTCTGGGTCACTGTCCGTGTGGAGTTTGCACATTCTCCCCGTGTCTGCGTGGGTTTCGCCTTCACAACCCAAAAATGTGCAGAGTAGGTGGATTGGCCACACTAAATTGCCCCCTTAATTGGAAAAAATAATTGGATAATCTAAATTTAAAAAAAAATAAAAAAAATAAATAAATAAATACCAAGGGACACATTTTCATGGAGTTGGAGACCTTTAGAAATAGTAGGGGAGACCCGGATGCAGAAGCTCCCCCTCCCACATTTCTGATAGATCCAATATTAGCTAGCGGGGGGAAAGGAGTAATCTGCAAGTCTCGTACACTGGAAACGCAAACTCAGCAGAGCCATTTGTAATTAGTGCTGAATTCAAACAGACCTAATTTTCCCTGTTCCAAGGGTTTTAATCCACAGTACGGGAATCACGAATTTATGAAGTAGACATAGACACTCTTGAAGCGTGGATCAGCTCTGTTTCAGTGTCATGATCTGAAATTAATTAAATCTCTCAGCCTTTAAGCATCAAAAAACTCAGCCCATAGCTGTCAGTTCGTATTTTTTAAAAAGCAGATGGCAAGCCATCGGATGAAGTTTAGAATAAATGATTACTCACGGCGCCGAGGTCCCAGGTTCGATCCCGGCTCTGGGTCACTGTCCGTGTAGAGTTTGCACATTCTCCCCGTGTCTGCGTGCGTTTCGCCCCCACAACCCAAAGATGTGCAGAGTAGGTGGATTGGCCACACTAAATTGCCCCTTAATTGGAAAAAATGAATTGGGTACTCTAAATTTATATTTAAAAAAAATAAATGATTACCACCTGATCTTGCAGTTTCAATTGAGTTGATTGGTGACCTTTCCCAAGAGCTGTTATTACAGCTGAGGTAATTAAGAATGTTTGGCTGTGTTTTAAAAGCTCCAAAAGCACTTATCTCAACCGGGGGAACAGTGTTCACATTTTGATTGACAGTTTAAAGAGGCTATTAAAGGAATGTCTGTACTAGATATAGTTACTAAACAGAAGTTGGTTTGTGTTTATAATGGATTGCCCACATGAGGTGATTTAAAATCTTTAAAATCTTTGAAATAGTTTAATATATAAGAGCTTATTTTCTGTATCAAACATGTATGAGCTCTATTAGGTTATTAGAAGCTTACCTTTTTTCATCCCCACATGACTGCTGATTTTGCCCGTGGATAATGGGTGAGTGTCTGTGGAAGTGACATTAGGAAACGAGAGGGTATGTGGGTAGGTAGAGGGCATGAGTTGACATGGACGTGGCTTGGGGAGTGGGTGGTGGTGTGAGGGGCTAGAGGGCCCAGCAGCTTTTAAAACAACTTGGACAAAGCCGCAGAAAATCAAACCAGCCACCCCCCCCCCCCCCCCCACCCCCGCCCCCTCCCCACCCCACTGCCATGACCACATCAAACTGGCTTGTGGGATAAGGAAGCCTGACCATATTGTCATGTGGGAGTACCTTTAAGAAATGAGTGTTTATCAAGTAGCTGTAGTGGATGTACCTTTCAGAAATGAGTGTTTGTTGAATAGCTGTAGTGGGTGTACCTTTCAGAAATTGGTGTATATCAAATAGCTGCAGTGATTTATATCTAGTACAGACATGTCGGATCTGACAAGAGTCAGAGGGTGAGCTGTCAATGCACTCTCGGTATTATTACTACCCTCAGTTGTAAGTCCACTTAATGCTTTAGTAAAACAGAGATATACGTGCTGAATATAAGGAGGGAGAGTCAGGTGGATGCTGAAAGGTTACATCAATTCTTCAGTGGAAATATACAACATCTGGGACTGTACTCGTTGGAATTTAGAAGGATGAGGGGGGATCTAATAGAAACATTAAAATTATGAAGGGAATAGATAGGATAGATGCGGGCAGGTTGTTTCCACTGGCGGGCGAAAGCAGAACTAGGGGACATAGCCTCAAAATAAGGGGAAGTAGATTTAGGACTTAGTTTAGGAGGAACTTCTTCACCCAAAGGGTTGTGAATCTGTGGAATTCCTTGCCCAGTGAAGCAGTTGAGGCTCCTTCATTAAATGTTTTAAAGGTAAAGATAGATAGATTTTTTGAAGAATAAAGGGATTAAGGGTTATGGTGTTCGGGCCGGAAAGTGGAGCTGAGTCCACAAAAGATCAGCACGGTAGCATGGTGGTTAGCATAAATGCTTCACAGCTCCAGGGTCCCAGGTTCGATTCCCGGCTGGGTCACTGTCTGTGTGGAGTCTGCACGTCCTCCCCGTGTGTGCGTGGGTTTCCTCCGGGTGCTCCGGTTTCCTC
Source organism: Scyliorhinus canicula (assembly GCF_902713615.1). Taxonomy (NCBI): domain Eukaryota; kingdom Metazoa; phylum Chordata; class Chondrichthyes; order Carcharhiniformes; family Scyliorhinidae; genus Scyliorhinus; species Scyliorhinus canicula. The sequence continues at coordinate 171,725,223 of NC_052155.1, forward strand.
CCACAGTCCAAAGATGTGCGGGTTAGGTGGATTGGCCATGCTAAATTGCCCGTAGTGTCCTAAAATGTAAGGTTAAGGCGGGGGGGGGGGGGGGGGGGGCGGGGGGGGGGGGGGGGGGGGGGGGGTTGTTGGGTTACGGATATAGGGTGGATACGTGGGTTTTGAGTAGGGTGATCATGGCTCGGCACAACATTGAGGGCTGAAGGGCCTGTTCTGTGCTGTACTGTTCTATGTTCTATGTTCTATGATGTCAGAGTGTGGGTGGAGCTGGGCTGTCTGTCTGTTTTACTTTTGCTTTGAGCTAGCAGCTGCAGGGTGTGTTTGGTTTCGTTTTGCAGATTGGGATCTGCATCCAGCAAAACCAGGTGTGATTCTGATTTATTTCTGCATGAAGGGAATGTCTTCAAATCACTTGATAATTTTAAAGTGATAACTGCTCTCAGTAGAGAATTTAAACCTGGGCCTGCATCCTCCGACCTGGCGTCGAACTGGAGAATCCCCAGGGGGGCGCCCCACGCCCGCTTCCCCATTCTCCGGCACCGATTCTCGGGCGCCCGCGGGATTTCCGCCGCGCCAGTCGGGGGCCGTTGACAGCGTTCCCCCCGGCGATTTTCCGGGCCCCGATGGGCCAAGTGGCCGACGGGTTTGGCCGAGTCCCGCCGGCGTGGGTTACTCAGGTCCCACATGGCGGGATCTGGAAGATGAGTCTGCGATTTCCGTCCTGGAGGGGCGGGGGGGGGGGGGGCCCCCACGGTGGCCTGGCCTTTGATCGGGGCCTACCGATCGGTGGGCGGGCTGGTTCTGTGGGGTCTATTTTACTGCACACTGGGTCCCTGTAGGGCTCCACCATGTTGCCCAGGGGCCGGCACGGAGAAGGGAAGCCCCGCACATGCGCGGAATTACGCCCGCCATTCTGAGCATGCACAAACTCGCGCGGGCCATTCCGTGCCGGCTGGAGCTGCGGGTACCACTCCGGTGCCAACCTCGCCCCCTAGGAAGGGGATAATTCCCCATTATCGGGGACCCTTGACATCAGAGTGGTTGGCACCGCTTTTCATGCCAGCATGGCGACATAGCCCCATTGTTAGTGAATCTCGCCCCTGATGTCTGTGTTGAAGAGGGTATTTGTCTTATGGATGTTGCAAGGAAAGATTAAGGGTTACTTATAGAGTACTGTATTCTTTGGGGGGAGTGTTTGAGTTGGTAGTTGCTAAGATATTTACTGTGTGTGTTTACAAATGTTCACTGGATTCATAGAATAAACATTGTTTTTGTTTCAAAATATTCTTAGTTCTCTGTTGCATCACCTGTAAAGTGGCCCCCATAACCACAATCTATTCAAAGTTATGGGTCAGGTGAACTCCGTGATACACTTTGGGGTTCTCTAAACTCTGACCTGTAATAATATCCTGTCCCCACCTCCTCAGCATCAACATTGCATATGATGGGGCCCTTTATAAGGAGATGGGCCTGCCAAGTGCCAAAATGTCCTCACTCAAGCTACCCACCTAATGGTGAGGATGGGACGGCAGGTTCTTGGGGCACGTGCTCGGTATTAGAGTGAAATAATGGGTGCGATTTAATCAAACAAATTAGAATCCGTTCTGGGTGGGATTAGTGCTACAAGTGACGGGGATGGCCCCTCTATCTAATGACACTTTGTTGCTATTTCAGCCCTGGTGGGAATGTCCCTCTGAGGTCACACTTACCGACATTTCCTGCACTGAGGAACTCTGCTCACCTGGACAGGAAGAGATTGGGGCACCATTTTCCCCTGACATGGTCCCTGCACCCCTCCCCCCACCCCCCACCCCAATGCCCCAACTCGTCTATAAGGGGGTCCTCAGTCCCTGCCCCCCCCCCCCCCCACACCCCCACCACATACTGGCAGGGCACCTCAGGTCCAATCCCTGGTGGGGGCAAAAATGCCAGCTTGCCACTGTCAACCAGGCAGTCCCCCTGCCAGCCTGGTAGTGTCACCTGGGCACTCGGGTAGCACTGCCAGGATGCCGGGTGATACTGCCAAGGTGCCAGGCTGGTAGTGCCAAGGTGCCCAGGTGACACCAGCAGTGCCAGGTGGCAACCTGGCCAGATTCTGGTCATCCGAAGGCCTCCAATCCCCTGGGAGACCCCCCGCCCCCCAAGTTTGGTTTCATCTGCCCCCCCCCCCCTCCCCCAGTTTGTGAGGACCAGTGCTAAATGGCAGTCGGCTGGAGTCTCCTCAGCGAGGCCAGTAGATGGCCATCATGGGCGGGATGCAGATCACAAAGTCTCGGAAGGTCTGGTTAGATGCCGCGAGGCATAACGACCAACGCGAATCACAAGACAGGCCCCTCCCGGGATTCCCCACGGTTGTTCCGCCTCGCAAGATCTAACCACGCGCCATCCCGATTCCGGCCAGACGCGGCCAGTAAATCGCGTCCAATATCTGTTGGAAATAGCGCAGCATAAGATTACTTCGGTCAAAAATATACTATTAATTCAAATAAATGTTGCTGGAGCATATTTTGACAGTTAACCTCAGATGCTAACTGTTGCTAATGACTACTGCCCACACACATAATTGCTCCATGCCTGCATGCTATTTTTATTTCTGTTGAAAACTACTTGTTCTGACATTTAGTTAAGGCTCTTAAAACAGCACCACGGGCCTGCTTGACATCATAACATAATAATAGTAATAATCTTTATTGGTGTCACAAGTAGGCTTGCAATGAGGTTACTGTGAAAATATGACGCTGTTTTCAGCTCAAGATATCGCTCAGTAAGGTATGCAGTTTTGCTAGTTTCACAGATGATATAGAAAACATCTCGAAAACAATTTGCAAACCACCTTCTGTATTTTTATTGCCAATATTGATCTCTGATTCCTTTACCTAAAGAAAAATCTGTTCGAACCAGTGATAAATAAGGAATGATATGAAGACTCAAAATTCCAAAAGCAATAATACTATTTGGGTTATGGTGTTCGGGCCGGAAAGTGGAGCTGAGCCCACAAAAGATCAGCCATGATCTCATTGAATGGCGGAGCAGGCTCGAGGGGCCAGATGGCCTACTCCTGCTCCTTGTTCTTATGTTCTAAATGTGCCGTGTTCAGTTGATTTATTGAAGTAATACTGCAATTATTATGCTGAACAAGGCAGGAGCATTAAAGCTAATATTGCTATTGATTCTGAACACCACGAGAAATGCAGAGATCCAGTTGGAGATAGTGTGAAATATAGAGTGTGATTAGGCCAGAAGTGGTACTGCTTAAAAACCGTTGTGTAGTGGCTTAGTGATAATGAATCTGAGTAAGTAAACCAGAGGTCCTGAGTTTATAATCCCACCTGTGGAAAATTCCAGAATTGAATTCAGGAGCTAATCTGCCAGCTCTATGTGGCCTGGACTACATGTGACTTCACTATTTGATTGACTTTAAAATGTCCTCGAAGCAATCAGAAGTTAGCACCAAATAGCTTGCCAGTGTCACACCCAAGAACAAAAAAAAGATATATATATATATATATATATATTTGGGTTCTTTTCAGAGAATTCTTTTCAGAGAATTGAGTGATTGCGATTGAAGAGGTAGGTGTTAAATAAACTCGATGTGGAGATGCCGGCGTTGGACTGGGGTGAGCACAGTAAGAAGTCTTACAACACCAGGTTAAAGTCCAACATGTTGGTTTCAAATCACTAGCTTTCGTAGCACTGCTCCTTCCTCAGGTGGAGGAAGGAGCAGTGCTCCGTGAAGTGTTGGCTAGTGTAGACTTGAGAGATGAACAGACACTTCCAACACTGATGAAGGTTCAACTCAATTTTATTAACTACTTCTAACTAACTAACACACGATGACTGTGGGTCTAACTGATGCTAACTTAAACTAGAGACCTAAGCCTTGTCCGAACCAGTTGATTCTCTCAGCACGTGGTGTGAGTCTGTGCTGGGCTGGATGAGTTCTTGTTACATTCAGAGGCAGCACCCAGAATGAGCAGGAACCGTGGTGCCCTCTGCCTTTATAGTGTGTGTATTCTAACTGGTGATTGGCGGCGGTGTTTGTACATGTTGATTGGTCCCTGTGTGTGTCCATCAGTGTGTGTCTGCACCATGATATACTGGTGTATATTTTAATCACACTCCGAAAGCTAGTGTTTGAAATAAACATGTTGGACTTTAACCTGGTGTTGTAAGACTTCTTCCTTAAATAAACTCACATTAGGGCGTATTAGGTAATCCTACATGGGATTAGTCCATTTGGCCCATCGCAACTGGGCTGACCCTTTGAAAGACCTATCCAATGAGTTCCACTCCCCTGCTCTTTCCCTGGAGTCCTGTAGATTTTTCCTTTTGAAGTATTTTTTCCAATTGAATGTTACCACTGAATCTGCTTCCACCACCCTTTCAGGTAATGTATTCAACAGCTGACTGCATAAGAATAAATGATTTTCTCCCCTCTGACTCTTTTACCAATGACCTTGGTTGGGGTTTTCCACCCCCGCCCACCAGGGGCCCACAACTCCCACCCGAAATCGACTGACACTTTGCTGGTCCGCCAAAATTTACAGTCCTGCCTGTCCGATTCCTGTGCCTTCAGATCCAGACGGTTCTCCTCATATGTCCAAGCACGAGCTCCCAAGATATTGATGTCTGCTTTGAAATGTCCCGCAAACCGCCTCTGCTGTAAAAGAATGCAATCCGAGCTACCCCAAGCCCACCACATAACTGAAGTCCCTCATCCCTGGTAACATTCCAGAGAATTTCCCCTCTACTTTCTCCAAGGCCTTGACAAATTTATGATAGTACTGGGTTAAATTACAGTTGAGGGAATCGGTAGTCAGCCGGGAACCAGGAAAATCCAGTTTATATACTTCCTGAAGAGAATCTTTATAAACTCAATCATAAGTTACTGCAGTTTCCTTATTCAGACAGATGCCCCATTTATTTCCCATTTGATATCCTGTTTCCTAATCTCAATAAGGGGTGCGATTTACCGGCCTCGTCCCGCCTGACTTGGTGACACTACGAGGCCGTTGAATCTCGCGACAGTCTCGTGGAGAGGACTCTCAAGATGTCTCGCAATGTTCACCGTGGGCAGCACGATAGCACAGTGGGTAGCACTGTTGCTTCACAGCTCCAGGGTCCCAGGTTCGATTCCCGGCTTGGGTCGCTGCCTGTGTGCAGTCCGCACGCTCTCCCCGTGTCTGTGTGGGATTCCTCCGGGTGCTCCGGTTTCCTCCCACAACTCCCAAAAGACGTGCTGTTAAGTAATTTGGACATACTCCCCCTGTGTACCCGAACAGACGCCGGAATGTGGCAACTAAGGGCTTTTAACAGTAACTTCATTTGCAGTATTAATATAAGCCTACTTGTGACAATAAAGTTTATTATTATTATTATTATTAAGATTCAACCAAACCTTGGGAGACGTCGCGATCAGGCCTCGGTGGGCCTGCCCATGATCTGTGATCATTTAACCGTTGCTTCTCAACCCTCTGTAGTTTCTCCATCATCTCGTTGTAGCTGCTAACTTGCCACCTCCCACTTCACTGTAGCCACCCCATGGCTGCCTCCTGACCTGCTGTAGCCAATCCCTTGCCATCTGATGCCTGCTGCAGCCACTTGTGCTACTGCTCTGGGCCCCAGGGCTCAGGGGAAGTGCTGCCATTTACCCTCCCACTGCTCGCTAATCCTACAAAGACATTTTCTGTCCAGTGTTTGCGGAGCCTTTTAGCAGCAAACATGGGAGAGAACCAACCTGTAATTGGAGGAACAGTTCCTTTCTAAATTTGGTGCATCCACTTCCTTGTGCTCACATATATTTTCAACACTGGTTGGCAGGCCAGATGGAAACCTATAGCGACCGGCTTCTGGCCAGGAGGAACTATGTTCAATAACACTGGTAAAGAAATTATGATGACTTATCGAATCCATACAGTGCAGAAGGAGACCATTCGCCCATCCAGCCGTTACCTACCCTTTGACATAGCACCCAACCTCGGCACACTCCCCTGCCTTATCCCAGTAACCCCATAGCCCCACCTAACCGTTGGACACTAAGGGACAATTTAGCATGGCCAATCCACCTAACCTGCACATCTTTGGACTGTGGGAGGAAACCGGAGCACCCGGAGGAAACCCACGCAGACACGGGGAGAAAGTGCAGACTCCGCACAGTCACCCAAGGCCGGAATTGAACCCAGGCCCCTGTCGCTGTGAGGCAGCAGTGCTAACCACCGTGTCACCGTGCTGTCCCTTAATTCCATCACATTGAGGATGGAGGGAAGGGAAATAAAGGATGACTGATATGGCGCTGAGGCGGATGATCTAAAATAGAGTAGGACTGTAAGGAAGAGAGAAATTGGAGGCCATGGTAACAGGAGATTGCCAAATAAATACTCGGGTCTGAATTTACCCAGCTTATTGGTAAAGAGCTGAGGGGTGGGAGAGCTGGCAAAATGGCAAGAGGAAGTGTCGAGAGGGATGTCTTTCTGCCACCATGTCAAATTGCCAGTAGCAAGAAACCTGGTGCCTCAGCCACCCACCGCACCACTGAAATGGCCAATTAAAGGGCACTATGTGCCGCCATTTTGCCCACCTCGAGAGGACCTGTCATCACATGGGAAGATTGGCAGGTGAATGCTGGTGGCCCTCCCAGTGGTCTCTGGTTGGGAGATAGGCCCTCCTTGTGGATGGTCTCTAGCCAATGCCCCCCCCCCCCCCCCCCACCCCCTGGAAGCAATGACTGCCCTCTTAGCATGACCGATGCTCCACAACCTCACCCCACCCCACTGTTGAGGCACTCTCTTCTCGTTCTCATTAGTGGTGATGCTACTGAGGATGCTGAGCTACCACTCCTCTGATTGGGCCAGTAGTTCTTGGGGGCTGGCAGCTGTCCTTAATTGGCTGCCAGAAGAATGTATCCCCGGGATCCCGCTGCCGGTCGAATCGGGGTCGGCTCCCCTATCAGCCCCACCAGGTGGACTTGACCAATCAATAATATGCAGCCCAAGATGTTCTTTTTATCGTGTCAGAACTATAGGACATGCGACAGAATAGCATCTTTATAAGGGAGCGTCATTCAAATTCTAATCTATTAATGGATGCATTTTCAAAATAAAGTGTACCTATCAACGCCTATCTGGAAAGTGTGAAAATAGATAAGTCCCCTGGGCCGGATGGAATTTATCCTCGGATTCTCTGGGAAGCTAGGGAGGAGATTGCTGAGCCTTTGGTTTTGATCTTTAAGTCATCTTTGTCTACAGGAATAGTACCAGAAGACTGGAGGATATCAAATGTTGTCCCCTTGTTCCAGAAGGGGAGTAGAGACAACCCCGGTAACAATAGACCAGTGAGCCTTACTTCTGTTGTTGGCAAAGTCTTGGAAAGGTTTATAAGAGATAAGATGTATAATCATCTGGAAAGGGATCATTTGATTAGAGATAGTCAACACGGTTTTGTCATGGGTAGGTCGTGCCTCACAAACCTTATTGAGTTCTTTGAGAAGGTGACCAAACAGGTGGATGAGGGTAAAGCAGTTGATGTGGTGTATATGGATTTCAGTAAAGCATTTGATAAGGTTCCCCACAGTAGGCTATTGCAGAAAATACGGAGGCATGGGATTCAGGGTGATTTAGCAGTTTGGATCAGAAATTGGCTAGCTGGAAGAAGACAAAGGGTGGTGGTTGACAGAAAATGTTCAGACTGGAGTCCAGTTACTAGTGGTGTACCGCAAGGATCTGTTTTGGGGCCACTCCTGGAGGAGGGTGTAGAAGGATGGGTGAGTAAATTTGCAGATGACACTAAAGTCGGTGGAGTTGTGGACAGTGAGGAAGGATGTTACAAGTTACAGAGGGACATAGATAAGCTGGTAGTGTGGATGAGCAGAGAGATCTCGGTGTCCATGTACATAGATCCCTGAAAGTTGCCACCCAGGTTGAGGGGGTTGTTAAGACGGCGTACGGTGTGTTAGCTTTTATTGGTAGAGGGATTGAGTTTCGGAGCCATGAGGTCATGTTGCAGTTGTACAAAACTCTGGTGCAGCCGCATTTGGAGTATTGCGTGCAATTCTGGTCGCCGCATTATAGGAAGGATGTGGAAGCATTGGAAAGGGTGCAGAGGAGATTTACCAGAATGTTGCCTGGTATGGAGGGAAGATCTTATGAGGGAAGGCTGAGGGACTTGAGGCTGTTTTCGTTAGAGAGAAGAAATGAAAATCGCTTATTGTCACGAGTAGGCTTCAATGAAGTTACTGTGAAAAGCCCCTAGTCGCCACATTCCGGCGCCTGTTCGGGGAGGCTGGAACGGGAATTGAACCGTGTTGCTGGCCTGCTTTGGTCTGCTTTAAAAGCCAGCGATTTAGCCCAGTGAGCTAAACCAGCCCCAAGAAGGTTAAGAGGTGACTTAATTGAGGAATACAAGATGATCAGAGGATTAGATAGGGTGGACAGTGAGATGGTGATGTCTAGCACGAGGGGACATAGCTTTAAATTGAGGGGAGATAGATATAGGACAGATGTCAGAGGTAGGTTCTTTACTCAGAGAGTAGTAAGGGCGTGGAATGCCCTGCCTGCAACAGCAGTGGACTCGCCAACACTAAGGGCATTCAAATGGTCGTTGGATATACATATGGATGATAAGGGGATAGTGTAGATTGGCTTTAGAGTGGTTTCACAGGTCGGCACAACATCGAGGGCCGAAGGGCCTGTACTGCGCTGTAATGTTCTATGTTCTATGTACTGATCATTGCTCCCAATCTAAAGTTTGTATTTGTTATTCACTGTATTTTTTGCACACGTGACAAATGCATTGCTATTCATGGTTTCTATATAATTAATTTAGGGTAAGGTTGAAGCTGAATTCCACCTGCTTACTGGCGAAGAGGCTGAGAAAAATCCAGTTGGCTCAGGCCGCAAAGAGCCAGAACCATTGGAAAAACCCAAGTAAGTTTGGCCTCACAATGGGCTGAGTTAATTTTAAAGAATCTTTGGTGGTCTGAGGGATCTAATTTGCACTTTGTGGGCACGATTCAAACCGAGTCCGCTGTTGGGCGCGTTTAGCACGTTTGTGTGGACCAGTGTGAATCAGTGCCCTGGCGCCCAGCCGTTGAGTCCCAGGCGCCAGGCGAATCAGCCGTCCTGGTATTGAAATGAGCCACTAGATTCATTTAAACGTGCAGATTTGAATCTTGCCCAGCCGGATGGAGCGAGTCGGTTGACTCGTGATATTTTTTTTATTTGTTTATTTTTAAAATTCTTCCAAGAGATGTGGGCATTGTTGGCAAGGCCAGCATTTGGTGCGAATCCCCAATTGCCCATCAGAAGATGGTCGTGAGCCGCATTCGTGAACTGTTGCAATCCATGTGGTGCAGGGACACCCACTGTGCTGCTCGGAAAGAGTTCCTGGATTCTGACCCAGCGACAGTGAAGGAACGGCGATATGTTTCCAAGTCAGAATGGTGTGTGACTTGGAGGGGAACTTGCAGGCGATGATGTTCCCAAGCATCTTATAGGAGAGGCAGTGATGTTGTGGTGGTGTCACTGGACTAATAGTGCAGAATCCCAGGGCTAAATCGGGAGACCCGGCTTCAAATTCCACCACGGCAGACGGTAAAATTTAAATAAAATATAGATCTGGAATTAAAAGTCTAATAATGACCATAAAACCACTGTCATAAAAAAACCATCTGGTTCACTAATGTCCTTTGGGGAAGGATTCCATCCATCCTTACCAGTGACTCCACAGCAATATGGTTGATTCTCAAATGCCCTCTGAAATAGAGGGCAGTTAGAGATGGGCATAAATGCTGGCACAGCCAGCGATGCCCACATCCGGTAAATGCTTTTTAAAAAACATTCATTGCCCTTGTCCTTCTAGATGGTAGAGGTCATGGGTATGGAAGGTGCTGTTGAAGGAACAGTGCTTCCTGCTGCTACACATTGTTGAAGGTGGTGGATGGGGTGCCAGTCAAGTGAGCTGCTTCGTCCTGGTTAGTGCTGAGCTCATTGAGTATTTTTGGAGCTTCACTCATAGATTTCATGGAATTTACAGTGCAGAAGGAGGCCAGTCGGCCCATCGAGTCTGCACCTGCTCTTGGAAAGAGCGCCCTATCCAAACCCATACCTCCACCCTATCCACATAATCCAGTAACCCCACCCAGCACTAAGGGCAATTTGGACCCTAAGGGCAATTTAGCATGGCCAATCCACCTAACCTGCACATCTTTGGACTGTGGGAGGAAACCGGAGCACCCGGAGGAAACCCATGCAGACACGGGGAGGATGTGCAGACTCCACACAGGCAGTGACCCAAGCCGGGATTCGAAACTGGGACCCTGGAGCTGTGAAGCATTTGTGCTATCCACTATGCTACCGTGCTGCCCACTCATCCAGGCAAATGGAGAGTATTCCATTACACTCCTGAGTTGTGCCTTGTTGGTGATGGGGACGGGACTGAGGAGAATGATTTACCCACTTCAGAATTCCTAGCCTCTGACCTGCTCTTGTAGCCACAGGATTTAAATGGCGAGTCCAGTTCAGTTTCTGGTCAATGACAAGCCCCCATTACATTGATAGTAGGAGATTCAGCTATGTTAATGCCATTGAATGACAAGAGAAAATGATAATTGCCCAGCACTCGTTACTGGTGACTTATGAGCCCAATCCTGAATGTTGTCCAGATCTTGTTGCATGTGCACACAGACTGCTGCAATATCTGAGGAATTGAAAATGGTGCTGAACATTGTGCAATCATCAGTGAATATCCACATCTGACCTTATGGTGGAAGGAAGGTTGTTGTTTAAGCTGCTGTATATGGTTATGCCTAGGACACTACCCTGAGATCATCCTGCAGCGATATCCTGGGACTGGGATGATTGGCCTCCAACAACCACGACCATTTTTTTAATGATAGGCATGACTCCACTGGTTGGAGTTCTCCCCCTGATTCCTATTGATATCAGTTTTTTTCAGGGTACCTTGATGCCTCACTCAGTCAAATTTCATAGAATTTACAGTACAGAAGGACGCCATTCAGCCCATCGAGTCTGTACCAGCTCCTGGAACGAGCACCCTACCCAAGGTCAACACCTCCACCCTATCCCCATAACCCAGTAACCCCACTCAACACTAAGGGCTATTTTGGACACTAAGGGCAATTTATCATGGCCAATCCACCTAACCTGCTGCCTTGTTGTCAAGGGCAGTCACTCTCCCCTCCCACCTTAAGTTCAACTCTTTTGCCAATGGTTGGACCAAGGCTGTAATGAGATCAGGAGCTAAGTGGCCCTGGTGGAATCCAAACTGAACATCATCAAACAGATTACAGAAGCATGATAGCGCTGACCAACACCTTTGTTGATGATCAAGAGGAGGCTGATATAGCAGTAATTGGTTGGGTGGATCTGCTTTTTATGGATGGGACATACCTGTCCGGAAGATGTCAATGCTGTAGCTATATTCGAACAGCTTGACTCGGGCCACAGCTAATTTTGGAGTTTATCATTCTTTGTTCCTTATGCAATATCATATTGTTGTATCTGACCAATTTAGATACTCTGGACCAGTTTACCCAGTTTGCCTAGGTGTCTTCAGTAGCGAGGAGAACAAAGGACAAACACAAATATGAATTCAACAATCTTTATTAAACACATAATTAACCCATAAATTAACCCAAATATATACACAAGAAACACCCAAGATTTGGTTATGCTACCCATGGTTGAAGGGGGGTCCGATTCCTGAGTCCCTCTGGTCTGTCGTCACAAAGGTGGGCCTCGCTGGCAACTTCTTCCTTCCTTCCTTCTGGTCAGTTCTTCGGATGGTGACGGTCACCTCCCATGTCAAGTCTTCGCTCTCGATGTGCCCCAGGTTTCTATTGTTATCCTCTTTTCCTTCGCCTCCTTTTACCACTTTCCCTGGCCTCCTGCCAATGAGGCCTTGGGAGGGGGTCTCAGCACCCAATGGTCCAGTTGATGACCTGTTGACAGGAAACCTGGGCCCGCCCCATGTGGCCATTTTCGATAGTGTGGCCTGCACGCACCCCCTTGCCAAATAAGGAAACGGCTGGAACTCGGGGAGCCCAGGAGTCTGGCTCAATCTAGGCTGCAGACAATAGACTGGTGCATATCAATAGGGTGCAATGATCTCTTGATGGGCAGTTGACAGGGAAGGTCCAGACATGCCCGGGCAGCCTGTCTGAGTTCTGTATATTCGAACCTGGCCAAGTCCGAATTCCCAACAAGCCATTTGCTGGAGCTGACTGTAGTTTAATTTGAAGTGTCCAATTCTTTAATTTAGGATATCCGGGGGCAGCACGGTGGCACAGTGGTTAGCACTGCAGTCTCACCGCGCCGAGGTCCCAGGTTTGATCCCAGCTCTGGGTCACTGTCCGTGTGGGGTTTGCACATTCTCCCCGTGTTTGCGTGGCTTTTGCCCCCACAACCCAAAAAGATGTGCACGGTAGCTGGATTGGCCACGCTAAATTGCCCCTTAATTTTAAAAAAATGAATTGGTTACTCTAAATTTATAAAAAATAATTATAATAATTTAGGATATCCAATTTTATTTGGGTTCAAAACTAGGCCCACTAAGTCACCTCAATATTAGCTCGGACTACTGGGAAAAGTTCATTAAAGTAAAATAAATTTTTGTCAGCCAGATGTTGCATTAGAATAAGCACAATGCACAACATTGTGGTAAATATTGTTCCATTCTGCAGGTTTACTCCACCTTTAACCTAAGTAGTTTATTTAATAGAAACATAGAAAACAAAAGCAGAAGAAGGCCATTTGGCCCTTCGAGCCTGCTCCACCAGTCTTTATGATCATGGCCGATCATCCAACTCAATAGCTTTACCCGGCTTTCCCCCAATATCCTTTGATTCCCTTCGTCCCAAGAGCTATATCTAACTGCTTCTTGAAAACATACAATGTTTTCGCCTTAACTACTTCCTGTGGTAACAAATTCCACCGGCCGACCACTCTCTGGGTGAAGAAATTTCTCCTCATCTCCGTCCTAAATGATCTATCCCATGCCCTCGGACTGTCACCCCTGGTTCTGAACACCCCCACCATCGGGAACATCCTTCCTGCATCTACCCTGTCCAATCTCCCCTGTCCAGTGTTAGTGGGCAGCACGGTAGCATGGTGGTTAGCACAATTGCTTCACGGCTCCAGGGTCCCAGGTTCGATTCCCGGCTTGGGTCACTGTGCGGAGTCTGCACATCCTCCCCGTGTGTGCGTGGGTTTCCTCCGGGTGCTCCGGTTTCCTCCCACAGTCCAAAGATGTGCAGGTTAGGTGGATTGGCCATGCTAAATTGCCCTTAGTGTTGGGTGGGGTTACTGGGTTATGGGGATAGGGTGGAGGTGTTGACCTTGGGTAGGGTGCTCTTTGCAATAGCCGGTGCAGACTCGATGGGCCGAATGGCCTCCTTCTGCACTGTAAATTCTATGAAGTCCTGCTAGAATTTTGTAGGTTTCTATGAGATCCCCCCTCATTCTTCTGAACTCCTGCAAAAACATTCCTAACCGATTCAATCTCTCTTCATACGTCAGTCCCGCCATCCCAAGAATCAGCCTGGTAAACCTTTGCTACACTTTCTCTAGAGCAAGAACATCCATTCTCAGATAAGGAGACCAAAACTGCTCACAATATTCCAGGTGTGGCCTCACCAAGGCCCTGTATAATTGCAGCAACACATCTCTGCTCCTGCATTCGAATCCTCTCACTTATGAAGGCCAACATACCATTTGCCTTCTTTACCGCCTGCTGCACCTGTAGGCTTACCTTCAGTGACTGGTGTACAAGGACACCCAGGTCTCGTTGCACATTCCCCTCTTCTAATTTATGGCCATTCAAATACTAGTCTGCCTTCTCATTTTTGCTACCAAAGTGGAGAATAATAATTAAATAGCGCTTCAGTGTACCAAATGGTATACGTAATATTCCCAGTAATCATTATGCCTGCAGCATTGTACTTTATGTTACTGCTACTTTTACTATTTTTGAGGGTTTGCCGCCTAGTGTGTTGTGACCCGACAGACAAGGAGGCCGGTGCTTTCGTTTTAAGAGGGTCATCAACACCCACAATGGTTTTAAACTGTTTTAATCAACTTTTCTTTCCGTCTTACAGCCGCCCCGATACTTCCTTCTCTTGGTTCATCAATCCATTCAAGTGCATGTATTACCTGATCTGGAGGAACTACAAAAAGTACATCATTATTGGGATACTTTTGATCATCCTCACCTTGTTTATTGTATTGTTGATCTACACATTGCCTGCTGCAATAAGTACCAGGATAATGAACGGATGAACTGAAGTCTTCTTGATTGAAATCGAAGGACTCACAAAAAATGTCCTCATCTATTTTTCCTAAGTCGACCAAAACCTGGCCGCTAGTGTGCTCCAGGTTTTTGCTTCCTGTGTATATAAAATTAAACAGCCGTTTAAATTAGGATTGGACTGTTAACTGGCAAAGTATTCCATTGGATAATTCTTCAATCAGGCTGCAAGCTATTTAAACAGGATTTTTTTTTTGTAGAGTTCTATTAGTCGCTTAATTTGTGATAATATTTGATAAATTGGAATTAGGATCTTAAATAAGAACAGCCACTGTCCTGACTCTGTCACACTGTGTTTATGAAACGTATATAGTGAGAACGGAATGTTTCGGTCTCAACCGAGATTGATGTGAACTCGCCTTTAGGTTGAGTGAGGGATGGGTCGCTTGTTATGGTAAGGCCATCAAACTATGGGTGCAGAAAAAATATTGAAATCTTCCCTGTCTGTTGATGCCAATTGGCTGCTCAACGCAAAAGCCTTGATAGCAGCAACAAAGAAGATGTGGCCCAGTCTCCTCAACTTTAGTCAGAAAGAATATCGGTAACAATTGGTTATGAAAGTAAAGCATGAAGAAAAATGTAGCAAAAAAAAAGAAAGGGATGTATCGGGTATGATTCGAGGCTTAAAATGCTGAAAAATGTTAAACGTACCTCCATTAACTGAGAAATTTTGAAAAAATAATATGAAAAGCAATGAGCATTAGGAACAACCTAGTTGATTGAAGGGATTATTATGGGGTGTGCGGAATGTACAGAAGCTCCCAACCCAAATCCACAAGCTAGGAGTCTTTGACAAGTTCTTAGCTGAGTGTATCGGACAAACCTTGAATGCCAGTCTGCCTCCTTGACTGAAGGAAGACGTACAAGCACCCAAGGCAGCAACGGAAAACATAGTTGTTATATTCTAGGAGGAACTCTTCGCTTTAGTGGGCTGGAGCACTTAACGATCGCACAACTCAAAAGCATTCCAGTTATTTTCCAAGTAAGTCCGAGACTTTTGTAACTCTCTTAACATGCTGGGAATGCTGAGGAATGTAGGTGAGAGCAGGCTGGGATCTGTTAACAGCGAGCACAGCTACATTATAGAAATGCAAAGGATACAGTGAGTTGTCATTTCTGACAATCTTTCCATCATATGATGCATATGATCATTTACTTCACTCTGATTTGCAATGCCATTAATACAGCTCCAATGGTATTGTTCATTCAGCTTTAAGGATAAAATATGTGAAATTCCACCAGATCCTTTTAACACAAAAGTTGACATATTAGACAAATAACTGTTCAGGATGATATTGCTTATTGTATAAATAGTGCCATTGTTCTTATACTTTTCCAGTTCCAGTCACATTACATTACAAAGTTTTTTTTTTCTCTGTTAAAAGCACTTACCCCGTCCTTGCTATTCTCCTGAGGTTTAGCTGCTAACGAGCTCATGGCGATGTCACATTTTTGCCAGGATAAAGTAACACCTTGCTACAACTGGGAAAAATTGCGGCAAGCAATAATTACATACACAACTGTGAACTCTGCTAAATGACTTTGAATCCGCATTATTAGCCAGTCAGGTGTTGGAGGATTTGGATTCAATGTGAGGTTACAGCCCGAGCTATGGTGAATTGTCACAGAGCTGGCGTGGTCAGCAGTTAACAATTCACAACCTGGTCATCCTTTATGTCAAAGCATTTCTTCTTGTGCGGACATTGCTGACTAGGCCAGCATTTATTGCCCGTTCCTAATTGTCCTTGAGAGGGTGGTGGTGAGCTGCCTTCTTGAACCGCTGCAGTCCATGTGATGTCACGAATACCCACAGTGCCGTTAGGGAGTGAGCTCTATGATTTTGACCCAGTGACAGTGAAGGAGCAGTGATATAGTTCCAAATTAGAATGGTGAGTAGTTTGGAGGGGAACCTCCAGGTGGTGGTGTTCCCATGTATCTTCTGCCCTTTACTTCTAGATGGTAGAGGCCGCGGGTTTGTTGTATCAAAGGAGCCTTGGCAAATTGCTGCAGTGCATCCTGTACATGGTGCACACCACTGCCACTGTGCTCCGTTGGTGGAGGGAGTGAATTTTGAGGGTAGTGAATGTTTGAAGCATCAAACCAATGTGCAGTATGTTCCTTTACTGAAGGCTGTCAAAAAATCAAAACAGAGGGCGGCAAGGTGGCACAGTGGTTAGCACCACTTCCTCACGGTGTCGAGGATCCGGGTTTGATCCCAGCCCCGGGTCACTGTCCGTATGGAGTTTGCACATTCTCCCTGTGTCTGCATGGGTCCCACCCCCACAACCCGAAGTTGTGCAGGGTAGATGGATCGGCCACGCAAGGAAAAAATAAATCTAAACAGACATGTCTCATTTTTTAGTTTGATAAATGTAATGTAATTTTTAAAAGCAATATTAAAGCAATCATTTCAACTCACAAATAAGTGTTACATTTACACAGAAAAATTTCTAGCAGGTCAGGTAGCAGTTGTGGAAATAGCAAACTAATCCAGGTTTCGAGAGCAAACTCTTCTTCAAATATATTTTGAAGAGTTTGAACCTAGATTAGTTTGAGTGTTCTTATCTCCGATGCTGCCTGCTCTGCTGTCTGTCTCCAATATTTTCTGCTTTTGACTCGGGGATTTCCCTGGCTTGTTGCCAGGATTGTCCACTCCAGGATCGTTTGCAATGCTAACACAGCGACTCATTAAAAGGGCAAAATAACGTATAATTTTCATTCTAAAGTTAACCTTTCAAATGGTTAGCACTGTCACTTCGCAGTTCCATGGTTCCAGGTTCGATTCCCGCCTTGGGTCACTGTCTGTGCGGAGTATGCATGTTCTTCCCATGTGTGCCTGGGTTTCCCCCGGGGTGCTCCGGTTTCCTCCCACAGTCCAAAGATGTGCAGGTTAGGTAGATTGGCCATGCTAAATTGCCCTTGGTGTCCAAAAAGGTTAGGTTGGGTTATGGGGATAGGGTGGAGGTGTGGGATTAAGTGGGGTGCTCTTTCTGAGGGCCGGTGCAGACTCAATGGGCCAAATGGCCTCCTTCTGCACTGTACATTCTATGAATTCTATGATTCACAGTGCTAGGGTCCCGGGTTCGATTCCCGGCTTGGGTCACTGTCTGTGCAGAGTCTGAACATTCTCCCTGTGTCTGCGTGGGTTTCCTCCGGGTGCTCCGGTTTCCTCCCACAAGCCCCGAAAGACGTGCTTGTTAGGTGAATTGGACATTCTGAATTCTCCCTCAGTGTACCTGAACAGGCGCCGGAATGTGGATTTGCACCGTATCTTCACTGTAGTGTTAATGTAAGCCTTCTTGTGACACTAATAAAGATTATTATTATTATGTTATAACTCTGCATGTTTTAACTGAAAGCTTTAAGGTGATTTGGTATTTAACTGTCTAAAGCCTGTAATTAAGTGTTGGAATTAAAAAATGCTCTTTATAATGTGTTGTATATATGAACTATTCTTTGGTTTTGATAATAACAATGATAATTTATTATAATTTGAGAAACCTATATCTTATACATGCATTTTATACATTAATACTTTTGCATAATCTGCCAATGTTGAACCAGCTGCCAAATGTCCACTTTACTATAATTGATAAGTTCCTTCTGATATCTACACGACCCCACTGCCATAACTTCAGATGTCCAGTAGAAATTCATCCACATAGTGGTTGGTTGCCGAGCATGAGGTGCCCAGAGAACATTCTCGGCATATATCACAGTGTTCATAGAATCCCTACAGTACAGACGGAGGCCATTCAGCCCGACCATCCATCCCTAACCTCGGCCACTCCCTCGCCCTTTCCCCGTAACCACACCTAAGCTTTTGGACACGAAGGGGCAATTTTATCACGGCTAAACCACCTAATCTGCACATCTTTGGGCTGTGGGAGGAAACCGGAGCACCCGGAGGAAACCCACACAGACATCCGAGGTCAGAATTGAACCCGGGTCCCTGGCGCTGTGAGGCAGCGGTGCTAACCACTCTGCCACCGTGCCGCCCTGATTTGCAAAGGAAGTTGAATTCATGGTCAGAGTCCAGCCACCCAGATAAAGCAGTAGATTTCTTTCGCAAGTGCCGCCTGGTCTGCTGAACAATTCCAGCATTTGCTTTGTATGTTTCAGATTTACATCATCTGCAATATTATGTAGGATGCACAGCCCTGAAACAGGCCATTCGGCCCATCATGTCCACACGGCATTTACACTCCACCCCAGCCTCCTCTCATAAATCTAACCCATCAACCTTCTCATCCCTGCTCTCTCAAATGCTTGTCTAATTCCCCATAACTGCATCGATGGGCGGGATTTTCCGGCCACGCTGGGATCGCCTGGGTCTGGAAATTCCCGGCCTCTGCTATTCTTTTCAACCACCCCCTGAGGTGGCGACTTCCACAATCTCACCACTCTGTGGGTAAAATTCTTTTTCCAAATTCCCAACTGAATTTCTTGTTGACTACCTTATAAAGGGGCTGGTTTAGCTGGCTTTGAAAGCAGACCAAGGCAGGCCAGCAGCATGGTTCAATTCCCGTACCAGCCTCCCCGAACAGGCGCCGGAATGTGGCGACTAGGGGCTTTTCACAGCAACTTCATTTGAAGCCTACTTGTGACAATAAGCGAGTTTCATTTCATTTTCATTTCATTTCATTTCATGGCCTATAATTATGCTCTTCCCCAGAAGGGGAAACATTCTCTCTGTACCCACGTCATAATAAGCTTTTATAATTTTAAAAACCTCCATTAGTTCACCCTCTTGCCGCCTTTTTTCAAGAGGAAAACGCCGCAGCCTGTCAGTCCTTTCCTGATATGTATACTTATACCCTTTCTGGTATCATCCTTGAAATTTTTCTCTGCACCCTCTCCAGTGTCTCGAAAGCATTTTTATATTAAAACGACCAGAACTGCACACAGTACACAGAGTGTCGGCTCAGCAACATTTGACACCGTTTTCATATAAATTCCCTACTTTTCAATTCCCTCTGGAGCTAAAGCCTCATGCTGGGTTAGCGTTTTTGAGGCCTTTAATGATTGATGCATTTGTACTCCGAGATCCCTATGGTCTTCTGCTCTACCTAGATTTTCACCTTCCAAATAGTAAGAAGCTGCTGTGTGCGCCTGCATGCCATTATAATACAAAGGCTGCTCAGCAGGGCAAGGGTTAACGTGGGGCTGGAGAATAACACTGCCCGTGGTATGATGTATAGAGTCACATGGTAATAGACTCCGAGAACAGTACGGAAGGAACCTGCACGGCAGCACCACCACGCACGGCAGTAACTTGGATCTGTACATAGTTAAGGCGTACCAATATATTGTTCATGTTTAAACGTACAAGTCTGACGATCTTGAGACACCAAATGAATCCAGGATGCAACAGTCACCTTCCTATTCTTCCGACCAAAATGTACCACCTCGTATTTATCGGTATTGAATTTCACTTTCCAATTATTTTCCCAGTCGGCAGTTTATTCATGTGCATACTTTTCATCAGCACTTTGTTTTTTTCAATTGAGCATTTTTCTTGTTCTGGGACAATGTGCTTTACAACACCGGTCTGGTGCTGGAGGGGAATGGCTTTGGAGAAAACATGTTACCTTAGAAGGCCTGTCTAGTTTGAGTCATTAGTGCCAAGCCCTTACAGTTTATGTGTGACATGTCATTGCTGTTTAGTGTGCCAACCGCCAGGTGGATACGGTCGATAATCCCTGAACCTATCTGTCATAATATCCACTCATGTATATAATGAGATGCAGACAGGCAGTGATTGACACACAGGATGACCAATGAACACACAACACAGAACAACCAATCACCAGGCGGGACACCACCACTATAAAGCCCACAGGGCATTAAGACTCTCCCTCTCTCAGGACCCAGATGCTGAGACAGTCAGAGTGCACAAGTTAGTGGGCACTACTGCCACGCGGTAGCTAGTAACTCTAGTCGAGCCAGTGAGAGGTCATCAGTAGGATTAGTAGAATGTCAACCCACAGCTGAACATGTACAGCAGTTCATAGTTAAATGAAACAGCACGGTAGCACAGTGGTTAGCACAAATGCTCCACAGCTCCAGGGTTCCAGGTTCGAATCTCGGCTTGGGTCACTGTCTGTGTAGAGTCTGCACGTTCTCCCCGTGTGTGCGTGGGTTTCCTCCGGGTGCTCCGGTTTCCTCCCACAGTCCAAAGATGTGCAGGTTAGGTGGATTGGCCATGCAGGTTAGGTGAATTGGCCAGGCTAAATTGCTCTTAGTGTCCAAAATTGCCCTTTGTGTTGGGTGGGGTTACTGGGATATGGGGATAGGGTGGAGGTATGGGCTTGGGTAGGGTGCTCATTCCAAGAGCCGGTGCAGACGCGATGGGCCGAATGGCCTCCTTCTGCACTGTAAATTCTATGAGAAAACCGTGTTGGATCATCTCCGGTGTCAGACGTTTGTTTCTAGCTTCCCTGCATCCAGTTGCAGTCAATGTCGAACCAACCTGCCGAACACATCACTACCGTCTTAATGCTGCGAACAACATTGAAACTGAGAGTCAGGGAACCAAGAGGGAATAGTCCTGATTGAAGACTGGCTCTGCGGCTTATCATTCAGAATGGCAGTAAGTGCATCCATTTCAACAAAGCTTTACAGCATCGGTGGCAGAGTGTTTGTGTTTTAACTTCACCTGTCAATCTTGGAGTATGGAATTTGTAGAACAAAATGGCTGACAGTAAATTGACAACCATTTTACACACCAAGGTATCTTCTTTTCTAGCCAAGCTGAAAATACATCGGACCGATTGTTTAAAATGTTACCTTTAATGTCATTTTTTTGCAATGAATTATTTACAGGTTGTTTCCAGTTTTGGTCTGTTCACATCTGGGGTCATATCATTTCCAGAACACTCGTATCTGTATTCACACTTTTTTTACAATGTGCACCTCATTTATGTGGATGTTAATAATTTAAGAACGTGCGTAGGGATTAAAGAATATTTTAATGCATGGTATGACGTAATGTAATTCATATCATTTCAAAGCATTGCGTGACAGGCTCTGAGAATCCTCACTCTAAGGAACATTTACAACTGCTGCTTTCTGGGTGATTTACCGCTTTGGAAACTTTCAGATCCTAAAATTCGTTATGAACTTTAATAAAGGCACCACCTCGACCTTAATCAGATCAAGCACAGATAATGGTGTCGAGTTCCAGATTCGATAATCGCAAACTTGTGCGTCAGGGGTAGGGGTGGAGGGGAGGGGGGGGGCATCATTTAAACGCCATGACCATGCGGGCGTCCTCCCATCGAGAGCACCATCCTGCCAAAGAGGGTGGAAAATCTGGGCGATGAGTGGCTGAGAGGGTGGGGTGGAGATTGGGGGCTGGATTCTCCGGTTGCCGACGGCGAAATCACATTCAGTGATCACATTCAAAGTTCCCGACCAAATCGGGGGTGGCACCGCTTTCGCGATGCTCCGCTCCTCCTCCAAAGCGGCGTACTCGGAGCGTAGCTGTACGCCGTGCGCCGTATCGATGGCCTCCGGACATTGCCTGAGGACCCCCCCCCCCCCGATGCTCCACCCTGGACCGGCCAAGTTCCCTTGGCGGGGGTCTCTCA
Source organism: Scyliorhinus canicula (assembly GCF_902713615.1). Taxonomy (NCBI): domain Eukaryota; kingdom Metazoa; phylum Chordata; class Chondrichthyes; order Carcharhiniformes; family Scyliorhinidae; genus Scyliorhinus; species Scyliorhinus canicula. Next base: position 171,747,134 of record NC_052155.1, read on the forward strand.
CGGTCTCACCCGTCGGGAACTCGGCCTGGCCGCTGCGGACGCAGTCCAGCACGGCTACAGTCAGGGGAGGGCCGATCTGCGGGCAGGGGGGACTTCATCAGGGGCTGGGGGCACTGTTGGGGGGGGTGGTCCGGGGTGCACTAGCCGGCCAAAGGGGGGGCACTGCAGGCCGCCACCATGCCCATGCGCGGCCACGGACCCGGCAATTCTCCGGGCCCTATCGGCAGCTAGAGCCGGGTGGTCTACCCTTCTGTCCTGTGAGCCCCCAGCTACACAGAGGATCAGTGGCCGTTCTGTGCTGAATTTTCGGGGGTAAAACCCCACCGTTCCCACGCCGACGTGAGGATAAAGCCTCATAATCGGAGTAACCAGCCCTGGATGTCAGTCCCCCCCCCCCCCCCAACTCCATTCCCAGATACCTCTGATAGCTGCAGGTGACACTGAGCTGGGATTGAGAATGGTAATGTATCACATTGAATATGATAAATCGTATTTTATCCACATGCGTATCAATACGGTCAGAATAATTATGAATTTCGCCCATTGTTCTGATGCTATGTTAAAAAAGGACTTCACACTAAATGTACCTGTGGCTTAACTAAAGTAGTCTGGGCCTTTAAATGGTGACTCCCAGGTTTCCAAATTGGCTGTAGCTGCTGTGTAAATAAGGCTGAGTTCTGACAGGATCCACCCTGAACAATGTTCACATATTTCACCCTTTTGTGGCTCAATTCCTTGCATCTCAACACTTCTCTCAGTGACTATAACTATTCAGTTGGCCCATTGTGTGCTGTACATGTTGCTGCATTTATCATTCACACTGCTACAGCAATGGTTACTGTGGAAATATGGTTTATACAAATATTGAAAAAGAATGAGACAAGCTATATCGAAGTGGCTTTTGAATTTTTTTTATACATTCAAGGGCTTCACTGGCAAGGCCAGCAATTTATTGCTCATCCTTAATTGCCCCGGGGAAGGTGGTGGTGATGGTTTAATATGACTGAGTGGCTTGCTAGGCCATTTCAGAGAGCATTTAAGACTCAACATTGCTGTGGGTCTGGAGTCACATGTAGGCCAGACCAGGTAATGGTGGCAGATTTCCTTCCCTAAGGAACATTACTGAACCAGATGAGTTTTTACAACAATCGACAATGGTTCACAGTCACCATTAGACTTTTAATTCCAGATTTCTTGGGCGGGATTCTCCCCTACCCAGCGGGATGGGGGGTCCCGGCACCGAAGAGTGGCGTGAACCACTCAGGCGCAGGCCACCCCAAAGGTGCGGAATCCTCCTGCCAGGCATGTGACAGAGTGTACAGATCATGCAGTGGACATATCAGCCTTCTCAGAACCCATCAAACTGGACTGAAAGAAAGTCATCCTCGATCCTGAGGGATGGCCTAAGAAGGAGACATCTATAAATATCAATAACCTGTCTTTGCTCTGACGTATGAACATGCAGACATATGAATTAGGAGTAGGAATAGGCCATTTGGCCCTTCAGGTCTGCTCTGCCATTTGAAAAGATCATGGCTGATTTGATTGTGGCCTTGACGTTCCTGTCTAACCCTTTGACTCCCTTGTCAATAAGGAGTCTATTTAACGCAGCCTTAAAAATATTCAACGACACAGCCTCCACTGCTCTCTGGGGAAGAGAGGTCTACAGACTCGTGACTGTCTGAGAGAAGGTCAAGGATTCCATGGGGCAATCGCTCACCACAGGAATCGTCCCAGGTGGGGACAGATCATTTGACGGACCAGCAAAAGATCCGTTGACCTCAGGTGGGAATTCCCAATCCTGGGGCGGGCCAACCAGAAAAACCCGCCGTGTCTCCTGCTTTATGGCTCCCCAACCAGGGAAAACACCTTACTTGCATCTACCCTGCTTGCCCTCTTAAGTATTTAGTAGTTTTCATAGAATCATAGAATTTACAGTGCTGTAGGAAGCCATTCGGCCCATCGAGTCTGCACCGGCCCTTGTAAAGAACTTAAGCCTATCCCTGTAACCCAGTCACCCCATCTAACCTTTTTGGACACGAAGGGCAATTTATCATGGCCGATCCACCTAACCCGCACATCTTTGGATCAGTGAAATCACCTCTCATTCTTCAGCACCCTGGAGAATACAGGCCCAGCCTGCCCCATCTCTCCTCATCGGATAGTCCCATCATACTGAAGCAAATAGATAGCAGCAATAAGAATCTGAATGATTGACTGGGTTATTTAACTGATTCATCCTGTTTCCCTACATTACAGTCTATTATCCAGCCATTTGGTTGCTTCTCGAATTATTGAATACCACTTTTAAGGTTAGAGAGGCAGTTTCACAACCCATGCATGAAATGTCAGCAGACAACAACTCAACAGCTTTCACATTTGGAATAGAAATGCCTTGCTATAAATAGTGGTTACTCAAGTTTCAACAGTATTACACTCCAGTAGGTCATTGATCTACCCATCTATTTATTTAACCTAACTTCCATAGTAAAAGGCATTTTAAATTAAGTCTGTTTGTACCACATTACTCACGTTATACCTATCTCCAGCTTGGGGCAGGGCAGACTCCAGTAGGTGGACCTGTGCAGGTTTGGACGGCCAAGAGCGAAGGAGTTTTCTTTTTTTCCCCACGTACACCCAGTGTCTGCATGGGTCTCATCCCACAACCCAAAGATGTGAAGGGTAGGTGGATTGGCCATGCTAAATTGTCCCGATATAAGTGCAAACTGTTAGTGAGACCACACCTGTAGTACTGTGCACAGTTGTGATATCTTTACTTAAAGGGTAAAATTGCAATAGAAACAGTTCAGAGAAGGTTCACTCGACTGAGTCCTGAGATGAAGGAGTTGTCCCAAGAAAAAAGTTTCAGCAGTTTGGGCCTCTGCCCATTGAAGTTAAGAAGAATAAGAGGTGATCTGATAAAGAACAATAAAACAAAGAACAATGCAGCACAGGAACAGGCCCTTCGGCCCTCCAACCCTGTACTGGTCATGACACCAACCTTTGCCAAAACCCTCAGCACTTCCTTGTGCCGTATCCCTCTATACCCATCCTATCCATGTGTTTGTCAAGATGCCTTTTCAATGCCGTTAATGTATCTGCTTCCACAACCTCCCCTAGCAACATGTTCCAGGCACTCATCATCCTCTGCGTAAAACCTGCCTCGCACATCTCCTCTAAACTTTGCCCCACGGACCTTAAACCTATGCCCCCTGGTGACTGACCCCTCCACCCTGGGAAAGAGTGGCTGCCCATCCACCCTATCCATGCCCCTCATAATCTTGCAGACCTCACCTCTCAACCACCGTCTTTCTAATGAAAACATTCCGAGTCTAGTCAGCCTCTTCATCTAGCTAATACCCTCCAGACCAGGCAACATCCTGGTAAACCTCCTCTGCACCCTCTCCAAAGCCTCCACATCCTTCTGGTAGTGTGACGACCGCAATATTCCAAGTGCGGCCTTACCAAGGTTCTATAGATGAGGCCACACCTTGAGTATGGTGTGCATTTTTGGTCTCCTAGTTTGAGGAAGGACATTCTTGCTATTGAGGGTGTCCCACAAAGGTTCACCAGACTAATTCCCAGGATGGCAGGACTGACATATGGAGAAAGACTGGATCAACTGGCCTTGTACTCACTGGAGTTTAGAAGAATGAGAGGGGATACCATACAAACCTATAAATCCTGATGGGATTGGACAGGCTAGATGCGGGAAGAATGTTCCCAATGTTGGGAATGTCCAGAACTAGGGGTCACAGCCTAAGAATAAGGGGTAAGCTATTCAGGACTGAGATGAGGAAGAACTTCTTCTCTCAGAGAGTTACGAACTTGTGGAATTCTCCACCACAGAAAGCTGTCGGGGCCAGTTCATTGGATATATTCAAGAGGGAGCTGGACGTGCCCCTTGGGGCTAAAGGGATCACGGGGTATGGAGAGAAAGCGGGAGTGGGATACTGAATTTGCATGATCATCCATGGTCATATTGAACGGTGGTGCAGGCTCGAAGGGCCAAATGGCCTACTCCAGCACCTATTTCCTATGTTTCCATGTTTCTATCCTGAGGGAACTTGACCGGGTGGATACCGGGGGTGCCCAGAAACAGGGGTCAGAGTTAGAAATTAGGGGGGTTCCTCAAGATAAGGACAACTGGTGGCATGGGGGCACCGTAGATAGCATTGCTGCCACACAGTGCCAGGAATGCGGGTTCAATTCCGGCCTTGGGTGACTGTATGGAGTTTGCACATTCTCCCCGTGTCTTCATGAGTTTCCTCCGGATGCTGCGGTTTCCTCCTTCAGTCCAAGGATGTGAAGGTCAGGTGGATTGGCCATGCTAAATTTGCCCCTTAGTGTTCAAATGCTGAGTGGGGTTGCGGGGATGGGGGGTGGGGGGGGGGGTGGGGGGGGGGGCTAGATATGGTGCTCTTTCAGAAGGTCACTGCAGAGCTGATGGGCCAAATGGCCTCCTTCTGCACTGTAGGGATTCAGTGGTTCTATGAACAATTTTCCTTGAATGTTCTTTGATCTGTGCGATTGCCTTCCACAGAGAGCAGTGGAGGCTGGGTCATTGAACATGCTGAAGGCTTTTAAAAATCAGGGCAGTCGAAGCACCCATCACCACAAAGAAGGACGAATACTTGGGCATTTAGGACCTTGGACACCTTGTCAGCTACCTGTGCAGGTCTATACCAACTACCATTATTTAATATGACAAGAACAGAGAAAGCTGGAAAAGCGCAGTGTGTCTGCCAGCATCTTTCAGAAGAGAAATAGAGTTAACGCTTCGAGTCAGAAACTCTTTGTCAGAACCAAAAGGAAGGAGAATTATAAAGGTATATCAGGTCCTCATTAGACAATTGTTCTATGCTGACACTGCCACACTAACATGCCATACTGAGTAATAGCCGCTCCAGCAAATGGACTCACATCTGCAAAGAGTTTGACCATCAGCAACACAGAGACAAATGTCATGGTCCCGGGTGTTGCCAGCCCGCCATCCATCAGCATTGATAATGGGAGCTGGAGGCTCGTGGGAAGCACGGTAGCACAAGTGGATAGCACTGTGGCTTCACAGTGCCAGGGTCCCAGGTTCGATTCCACGCTGGGTCACTGTCTGTGCGGAGTTTGCATGTTCTCCCCGTGTCTGTGTGGGTTTACTCCGGGTGCTCCGGTTTCCTCCCACAGTCTGAAGATGTGCGGGTTAGGTGGATGGGCCGTGATAAATTGCACTTTGTGTCCAAAACAAAGGTGAGGAGGGGTAATTGGGTTACGGGGATAGGGTGGAAGTGAGGGCTTAAGTGGGTTGGTGCAGACTCGATGGGCTGAATGGCCTCCTTCTGCACTGTATGTTCTATGTTCTATATCCAGGCTCCACAATCACGAGCATCTGTCACTTGATGCTGGGTGGTAGTCGGTATTAGGGGTATTACGGTACCTAGGTTGGAGGGACTTGATGCTGTAAGATCATTGGTGTTGGAGGTACCTGATACTGTAAGATCATTGGTGAAGCCTGCCTGCTGGTTCCGCCCAGAAAGGCGGAGTATAAGAGTCTGTGTTTCCCTAGCTGCTGTATTCTGTACCTGCGCTGCTGGGGGAAACATCTAGTTCAATAGAGCCTTCAATTGTTCTACAATCTCACTTTGGGAATTTTTAATCGTGCATCAATTTATTGAACTAGATTTGAAGAATGGAGCTCCGCATCAAGCCGGAGTGTCTACAACTTAGTGCCCACGCGGCAAACTCAGTGGCGACCTTTAAACACTGGCTGGCGTGTTTCAACGCATACATCAGGACAGCCACGACTACACCCACGGAGGACCAGAAATTGCAACTTCTCCACTCAAGGGTGAGCCCAGAAATCTACACGCTCATCGAGGACGCGGACGGTTTTGAGGCCGCGATGACCCTGTTGAAAGGACACGACATCCGCCCAATAAATCAGGTTTACGCCTGACATCTTCTAGCTAGCAGACGACAAATTCCGGGGGGATCGCTAGACGAATTCTACCGGGCACTGCTACTACTAGGTAGGAACTGTGACTGTCCACAAGTTTCAACCAATGACCACACCAAACTCTTAATCCGGGACGCCTTCGTTGCAGGTATACTGTCCTCTCAGATCCGCCAGCGGTGCTGGAAAAGGAGACGCTGAGTTTCAAGGAGGCATGGGCACTCGCAAGCTCCTTAGACGTAGCCTCCTGCAACGCCCGAGCGTACGTCCCCGACTGCGCGGTAGCCCCATGGGCAGCGTGGACCCCACCCGCAGCCGATTCCGACGCATCCCCCAACCCCCCACAAGCTTGTGTCGCTTGGCTGCCAGGCAACCCCAGGGGACTCCGATGTTATTTTTGCGGCCAAGCCAAGCACCCCCGGCAACGCTGCCCGGCAGGTTCTGCAATTTGCAAGGGCTGTGGGAAGAAGGGGCATTTTGTGGCGGTATGCCAGGCCTGGGCGGTCGCCGCTGTCTCCGCAGGCGAACCGGGGCCGCCACCATTCCCCTCCTCGCAGGCCACATGCAGCCCGTGGGTGCCGCCATCTTCGATCCCACGGGCCACATGCGGACCCCGAGCGCCGCCATCCTGTCCCCCAGAGACCACGTGCGATTCATGGGCGCCGCCATCTTGCCCATCCCCGGCCATGTGCGACCCGTGGGCGCCGCCATCTTGGCTGCAGTCTCAAGACCCCAATTCGGATGACCGCATACCGCCCGAGGAGATCCATCAGCTTCTGCCACGACTCGCCTCTGTGACACTGGACCAGTCTCAGCCCCAAACTCTTTCGACCGCTACGACACTGTACTCATCAACGGACACAAGACTTCCTGCCTGATCAACTCCGGGAGCACAGAGAGCTTTATACACCCCAACCCGGTAAGGTGCTCACGATACACCCAGTTAACCAGAAAATCTCCCTGGCCTCTGGGTCTCACTCTGTAGAGATCAAGGGGTACTGCATAGCTAACCTCACAGTCCAGGGAAGAGAGTTTAAAAATTTCCGACTCTACATCCTCCCTCACCTCTGCGCTGCCACACTCCTGGGATTGGACTTCCAATGTAACTTCCAGAGCTTAACCTTTAAATTCGGCGGCCCTATATCCTCCCTCACTGTCTGCAGCCTCGTGATCCTCAAGGTCGACCCACCTTCCCTGTTTGCAAACCTCACCTTCGATTGCAAAACTGTTGCCACCATGAGCAGACGGTACAGTGCCCAGGACCGGACCTTCATCAGGTCGGACATCCAGCAGTTACTGAAGGAAGATATTATCGAGGCTAGCAATAGCCCCTGGAGAGCTCAAGTCGTGGTTGTAAAGACCGGGGAGAAGCCCAGGATGGTCATCGATTACAGTCAGACCATCAACAGGTATGTGCAGCTTGATGCGTACTCTCTCCCCCCGCATAGCTGATTTGGTCAATCAGATTGCACAATACAAGGTCTTTTCCACGATGGACCTCAAATCCGCCTACTACCAGCTTCCCATTCGCCGGGATGACCGCACATAACTGCATTCAAAGCAGATGGGCAGCTCTACCATTTCCTCAGGGTTCCCTTCGGTGTCACAAACGGGGTCTTCCAACGGGAATGGTTGACCGGTACGGTTTGCGGGCCACGTTTCCGTACCTTGACAACATCACCATCTGCGGCCATGACCAGCAGGACCACGACACCAACCTCCGCAAATTTCTCCATACTGCCAATCTCCTTAACCTGACCTATAACAAGGAGAAATGTGTATTCAGCGCCGATCGTCTAGCCATCCTTGGCTACTTAGTGCACGATGGAATCATAGGCCCCGACCCCGAATGCGTGCACCCCCTCATGGAGTTTACCCTCCCCCCCTGCTCCAAGGCCCTGAAACGTTGCCTGGGGTTTTTCTCATATTACGCCCAGTGGGTCCCCAATTATGCAGACAAGGCCCGCCCACTAATCCAATCCACGGTTTTGGACCTGTCGGTAGAGGCCCGCCAGGCCTTCAGTTGCATAAAGGCAGACATCGCAAAGGCCACGGTGCACGCAATCGATGAGTCCCGGTGGTAGGTGGTCCTCTCCGATGCACTCCACTCCATTCGATCACTACAGTGTACCACGACCAACGAAACACCTCATGAACGTCTCCTTGTCTTCCCTAGGACGTCCTCTTCCATGACCTCACTCCCAACCTGGCTGGCAGCCCCTGGACCCATTCTGCTCCGCAAACACGTGCGGGCACACAAGTCGGACCCGCTGGTCGAGAGGGTACACCTCCTTCATGCTAACCCTTAGTACGCCAATGTGGCGTACCCCGACGGCTGACAGGATACAGTCTACCTCCGGGACCTGGCGCCCGTTGGATCCCCACCCACCGGCGCACTCCACGGCTTCCCCTTCCCAGGGGGATCGGCCCTTCCACTTGTCCCACCCAGGGGTGATGAAGCTGAAGACGCCACGCTCCCGGAGTCACGGATGCCCGAGCCGGTGCCTGCATCATCGCCGAGACTGCGACAATCACAAAGGATGACCAGGGCCCCCGATCGACTAATAGCTTCATTATGAAATGTACCTGTAAATAATTTGTGTGACATGTAAAAAGGCAAAACACTGTACCACCGACGGGTACCACCATAACCTCCACCACTGTACAACGCAAGACCACCACCCCCGCCAGATTCTTTTTTAACAGGGGGTGAATGTGGTAGTCGGTATTAGGGGTATTACGGTACCTAGGTTGGAGGTACCTGATGGTGTAAGATCATTGGTGTTGGAGGTACCTGATACTGTAAGATCATTGGCGAAGCCTGCCTGCTGGTTCCACCCAGTAAGGCGGAGTATAAGAGTCTGTGTTTCCCTAGCTGCTGCATTTTTGTACCTGCGCTGCTGGGGGAAACATCTAGTTCAATAGAGCCTTCAATTGTCCTACAATCTCGCTTCGGAAGTTATTGATCGTGCATCGTACTGAAATCAACACAAACGCATTGCGATCGCTGCAGCTATCATGTCCAAGCGGAGTAAAAGAGTTTGGAACAACAGCAACATGACTGAGAACATCAAACTGCTAGTCTACCAAGCCTGCATTGTCAGTACACTCCGGCAGAAACCTGGACAACATAAGCGAGGCAGGAAAAACCATTGAACGATTCAACAGTTTCCACCTTTGCTGTCTCAGATATATCTATGGCACTCTCTTGGCAGGACAAGGGCCAGGGTTTTGATGATGCTTCCCCACCAATACTAACTGCCCGCAGCCATTTAACATTCCTACAAGCATTAATTTTCTGGAGGTAAGACTCTGACTTTGTTAGAGTATACATCAAGGAAGCAGCTTATGGTACATGAAGAAGCATAACACAACAGCAGGGACTAGACCTTCAGGATTTGGGCAGGGGGGGGGGGGCGGAGAGAGAAAGGTGGCACCAGATGTTAAAAGGATGTCGCGGCCTCACCCCCTCACCCACCCTAACCTCCCGCTCGAGGCACAAACTTCCTGAGGTCTGAACCAAGATTAATTTTGGGTTCCCCCCCGCCCTTCTCCAGACCTCCTCCTGTCATCCTGAAAGTTGAGGCTGGGCTGGAAATGGCTCTTAAATGGTCAGTAATTGCCAACTGAAGGGCCTTATTGGGGCAAGGATGGGTAGGCTGGCCAAGGTTTTACCCGTACAAGCCTGAAACTGGGGAAAGGTTGGGGTGGATGGGAATCGGGAGGAAGACCATCCAAGAAATTTTATTCTCGGGGCGGCACGGTGGTGCAGTGGTTAGCACTGCTGCCTCACGGCGCCGAGGTCCCAGATCCAATCCCGGCTCTGGTTTGCATGGGTTTCGCCCCCATAACCCAAAGATGTGCAGGGTAGGTGGATTGGCCACGCTAAATTGCTCCTTAATTGGTAAAAATGAATTGGATACTCTAAATTTATTTTTTTTCAAATTTATTCTCACCTTCACCCTACAAAACCATCAACCAGCGAATGTATAACTCTGCCCAAAATTGCAAAGTTGAGAAGTCGTGGAGCATGCTAACTCCATAAGTTTATGCTCGTCGCTAGGCAACCAACATATGCATTTGGCTTGACCACCTTCATCAGATGGATGATGGATAATTAAAGCCAGTCGGTACGGTGAATTGGCCACTGGGTCACAACCTACTTGACATCAATATCACTGTTACAAATACACCCGAAAGCGAGATATGAAGATGGCGGGCATTGACACTGACAATTGGGAGACAGTCGCTATGGCACGACCTCTGGAGGCTGACTGCTTGGAGGGGCATTGGAAGAAATGAAATGGAAAGCAATGCTAGCCGAGGAGAGGGTCCAGAGAAAAGAGAGGCCAGCGAATCATGCACCTTCTCGGCCCACTGTCTTCCTCTGTAGCAAATATGGCAGAGATTGCCAGGCCCAAGTCAGGCTCTTTAGTGACATGAGACAACACTTAGCCACAGAGTTAAGCACCGTGACGTAAACCATCGTCTTACAAGATGGAAGGCTGCCACCACATCTGATTTGACTTTGAATTCTTCACCTCTAATTCAATCTCCTTTTTAGTTCTTCCTCATTTTTCAATCCTTAAATCCCATTGGTTAACAGCTACATCCTATTTTTCCCATTTTCTTTAACCAATATCCTAGATGCCCTGCTGTCCTGCATGATCAGCTCATACGGCCAGCAACTTAGTCCAAAAATATTTTGAGCAGCAGGATTCAGGAGCAAGTCTAATTAACGGCGTGGAACACAGGTCGCAACAAATTCTGCCTCAGTCCATTCATGGATTGAATGGGGTGGGATGTGCTGAGCCCATTGGTCATGTCGAAGGCTACAAGAACCTATCACTGGCCTTGGGATGGCCCTCAGAATGCAGAATACCTGCTTCTCATGCGAACAATCAGCTTTCGCAGCCCTAGTCCAATACACACTGGGGGCTAGAAAACAGCACGGTGGCACAGTAATTAGCACTGCTGCTTCACAGCTCCAGGTTAAATTCTGGCCTCGTGTGACTGTCTGTGTGGAGTTTGCACGTTCTCCCCGTGTCTGCGTGGGTTTCCTCCGGGTGCTCCGGTTTCCACCCGCAGTCCAAAGATGTGCAGGTTAGGTGGATTGGCCATGATAAATTGCCCTTAGTGTCCAAAAGGTTAGGTGGGGTTACTGGGTTACGGGGATAGGATGGACACATGGGCTGAAGCAGGGTGCTCTTTCCAAGGGCTGGTGCAGACTCGATGGGCCGAATGGCCTCCTTCTGCACTGTAAATTCTACGATTCTATCATTCTATGACTATTCTGGGCTCTGTGGACTAAACCAGAAATCTGCTATGATCCAGCTTTCCAGTGCATGTGCATGCAATCACGTATCGTAACAAAGTCTGCACAAAAAAAATAAAAACAAATGACTGCGGATGCTGGTATCTGAAACAAGAACAGAAAATACTGGGCAGTCTCAGCGGGCCTGACAGCATCTGGGGAGAGAGGAAGGGAGCTGACGTTTCGAATCTGGATGACTCTTTGTCAGAGTCTGCTCAACAAAACATGTCTGCTGATGTCTATAAGCAAGTTGCGGATCTTTGAAACTCAGTCATCTCATAAATGGTTAAAGTTGCACTGACTTTTGTGATTTGAGTTAAATTACAGATTTGTAACGTGCAAAAAACAGAATAATGTTTATTTCTGCGCTCCTTTTAGCTCCCTAATAGCATGTGAGTGAAGTGCCTTATAAAAACGATAGTCAATTATATTAAAATTGACTTGAAGATAATCTTGTTGCTTTCCTGAGAAACAGATAATTTGGTAATCTGCAGGGAGTCTGAGTAATACTTGTAGCTAATGGAAAATATCCTCCTGTAATAATAGAACATGATGACAGTCCTTATGACTAGTGATCAGACAGGTTACGGTCCTTAGCTGGTATGTAGCTGAATGGTGGCTCGGCTCGAAGGTTAGACAACTCTCTCCATTGATTCAGGCTCACATTGAGTGTGCCTTCTCTCTAACAGTCAGAGGTCAGCACCTGGTTCGATCCCCGTTGATGCTATACCTAGGCTGGAAGATCCCAGAATGGAGCCCTGGCTCAAATGTAACTTTTACCTTTTTTTATCCAACGTCGAAGAGCAGAGTCACAACAATGCTAATTAGTTTGAACAACAAAAAAGTGATTAGACATGGAAAAATTGAATTATGAAAAATGAAAATCGCTTATTGTCACAAGTAGGCTTCAAATGAAGTTACTGTGAAAAGCCCCTAGTCGCCACATTCCGGCACCTGTTCGGGGAGGCTGTTACGGGAATTGAACCGTGCTGCTGGCCTGCCTTGGTCTGCTTTCAAAGCCAGCGATTTAACCCTGTGCCGCCCCAAGATTACAATGCTCCTTTGCTCTCCCCTTAGGTTAACAATCACACACAGTATTTAAGATTAACGTGGAGAACACGATACATGTGAAGCTACAATGGCCTCATTAGCACACAAAGTCCTTTTTTAAATTGGCTGTGGTCAAACATACACTCCACTCTCAACCCAAGTTAGTGTCAGTGGATTTCTCCTCAGAATCCCCCCCCCCCCCCCCCCCCAGATGATTATCATATGAGAGTTTCCAAACTCTAACTCCCAAAATCTTCTCCCATAATCATGCTTTCCATTAGTGATTTCTGTAATGATATGTATATAGGTACGCCAGTGAAGGGTTAATTGTTACATCTCAGTGTAATTCAAACACTAGAGGGCACCACCAGTTCCCAGTATAAATATCAGACCTCAGGGAATCTTGGGTAGAAAGTTAGTGTAAATGGAAGCAGATGAGAAGTATTGTTCACAGCTCAGGGAGTAGTTTAGATTAGAGAGAAGTAGCATGAGTGCATCATTAGTTAATATTAGATTATAGAATGCTGTTTAACAGACTCAGTCTTACTTTATTAATAGTTATAGCTCTGTAATGTGTGCAAAATCTATTTAATTTAATTGTCATTCAATAAATTAGTTTTGCTTCAATTTAAAGATTGGTGGTTTCTTTATCAACTCGTCCGACCATTCTGGATCACAAGGCAAAGAATAACGACATATTGCCACAAAGTGTAAAATAACAATTTCAATACTGGGGATCTGAATGCACCAGCGAGGCCATCCCCTCAGAGACTGGCCCACCCCCCACACCCATGGGCACTGTGACTGCCGCACACATGGGCATTACCCTGAAATGAGGACACCCTGCCAGGGAACGCTGAGGGGCCCCTATTCCAGGCCTCCCTACCCCCTCCTTTTGAGCCCCCCCCCCCTTCAGGACACTCACCCTTTTTAAAAAATATATTTTATGAAGGTATTTAAAAATAACATAGATAATGACATCAACATGGTATAATAAACATTTCTCCCCCATGAAGTTAAAACTCACCACTATTCTTAGAATTCCCCCTATACCAAAAAAGGGTCGATATTCTAAATGGTGAACAGGGATTCTCACTCCCTGACTCTGATGCGGTGGGTGCTATTCAGGCCAAACTATATTTTCAAGTTATCCCCCGGTATAACCCATACCTTCACCAAAGAATTTTACCTACTTACCTCTTAGTAGCATCGATGTCCTGGGTCCTGCGTTGCTAAGTAAGTAAAGTAGGCTAATAACCACTGTTTCAGGTTAAAACTTTTAAGTTATTTTATTATTATAATTTTTTTTTTAAAAGCTGCAAACACTTTCTTTACAGAAAGGTAAAAAGGTCTTGCTTCTGGATCCTTCTGGTTGGTTGAAGGAACCTTCAGGCCAACTTGACAATCAATCTTCTTTTTAAAATCTGGTCTTCTTTTGATGTATTCGCTGGTGAACTCGGTTGCTGTATCCTATCCTTCCCATGTACCGAGCTGTGAGAGCTGGCTCTGCTGGCTGTTTCCTTTCTTCGGGTTTACATTCTCTTTCGAATAGTTATTAAGTTTTAACAACTTTATTGTAAATGAGCTTATTTCACTTTGATTGTAAAAAGTATCTTTGATCTAAAACATTCTAATACAACTAAGTATTCATTTTGGGCATGATCTGATTACATTGTCCTGTGTGATGTTCAAAGTTCCTTTGTGATATTCAAAAAATGCTTTGGTTTCAATAGGTGTTACGTTTAATTCCTGTCTTTCAATCGTTTATTTTTCAATTGTCCCCAGCTCATAACTTTGCCTTTGATTTTGACTTTAAATTATGTTTCTCATAGACAGGTTGTCTCCAATTTTCTTTAATTTACTTGATGTTAGTAGAATTTCACACTTAGAATTGACACCAAATTCAACTGAACATCATCCATCCTTTCCAGCTGTTTACTAAGAGAGTTAATTTCAATTAAGGTGTGAAACATTGCTTTTAACTGTATGCTAAAATTTCACTTGGTTATGACTTGAAAGACCAGCCTGTTTTAAACATTCATCACTTAATCCATACTTTTCCAGATGCTTCCTAAAATAGTTACATTCAATGAAGGTGTGAGCCATTGTTTTAGCTTAATACATGAGTCCTGTGTGTTTGCTAAACCAGCTTGTGAGAAAGAATCTGCATTTTATAATCCTGCTCTTTGCAGCTGCTTTTAACCCTTCATGGGATCTTTCCCTGTATCCTCTCATGTTTCTCTCAGACCAGATATTGCCAGACTTCCATGTTTCAAATGACACATTTTTCCGTTTTTTCAATTACACCCATCACAATCTTCACATACCGCAACCATAAAACAACAATCCCCCCCCCCTCCCCCCTGGAATTCTGCATCTGCCGACATTTTAATTTTCGCCGAGAAAGTCGACGAACGGCTGCCACCTCCGGGTGAACCCGACCATTGACCCTCTTACGGCTAACTTTATTTTCTCGAGGCTGAGAAACCCAGCCATGTCACTAACCCAGGCCTCTACACTCGGGGGCTTCGAGTCCCTCCACATTAACAAGATCCGTCTCCGGTCTGCCAGGGAGGCAAAGGCCAAGACGTCGGCCTCTTTCGCCCCCTGAACACCCGGCTCTTCCAACACTCCAAAGATCGCGACCTCCGGACTCGGTACCACCCGTGTTTTTAGCACCGTGGACATTGCCTTAGCAAAACCCCGCCAAAACCCTCTAAGCTTCGGGCATGTCCAAAACATATGGACATGATTTGCTGGGCTTCCCATGCACCTCGCACACCTGTCCTCTACCCCGAAGAACCTGCTCATCCTAGCCACTGTCATGTGTGCCCGGTGGACTACCTTGAATTGTATCAGTCTGAGCCTGGCACATGATGAGGAGGTATTAACCCTGCTTAGGGCATCCGCCCACAGACCCGCCTCTATCTCTCCTCCTAGCTCGTCCTCCCACTTGTCCTTAAGTTCCTCCACCGGAGTTTCCTCCATCTCCGAAAGCTTCTGCTAAATATCTGAAACCTTCCCCTCTCCCACCCAGGTATTGGAGACAACTCTATCCTGTATCCCCCATGGCGGCAGCAGAAAGGCCGGCACCTGTTTTCTCAGGAAGTCTCGCACCTGCAAATACCTAAACCCGTTCCCTGCTGCCAATTCAAATTTATCCTCCCAGGCTTTCAAGCTGGGAAAGCTCCCATCTATAAATAGATCCCCCATCCTTCTAATTCCTGCCCTTTGCCAACTCCGGAACCCACCACCTAGCCTACCCGGTATAAACCGATGATTATTATAAATCGGGGTCCAAACTGATGCTCCCCCAGATTCTCAGAGCCGCCACCACCACAAGACTTGTGGGGTATCGGGCCGGCAAGAACGGAAGAGGTGCCGTTATCAGTGCTCCCAAACTTGTGTCTTTGCATGACGCCTCCTCCATCCGCTCCCATGCCGACCCCTCCCCACTACCCACTTTCTAATCATGGCTATATTAGCTGCCCAGTAGTAATTGCAGACGTTCCGCAGCGCCAACCCACCCTCCCCCTGACTGCGCTCCAGCAACACTTTCTTCACTCACGGGGTTTTACTCGCCCACTCAAAGCCCGAAATAACCTTATTCACCCGCTTGAAAAGGCCTTTGGGATGAAGATGGGGAGACACTGAAAGACAAACAGAAATCTGGAGAGGACCATAATTTTCACGGTCTGTAGCCTCCCCGCCAGTGATAGCGGGAGCATGTCCCATCTCTTAAAGTCCCCTTCCATTTGTTCTACCAGCCGGGATAGGTTTAACTTGTGCAGTGCCTCCCATTCCTGGGCCACCTGGATTCCCAGATATCAAAAGCCCTTCCCTACATTCTAAGTGGCAGCTCTCCCAGTCTCTTCTCCTGTCCTCTTGCCTGGATCGCGAGCATCTCGCTTTCCCCATGTTCAATTTATACCCCGAAAAATTGCCAAATTCCCCGAGGAGTCGCATTACTTCCCCCACCCCCTCCAATGGGTCTGAAATATACAAGAGCAGGTCATTGCGTAAAGCGAGACCCGGAGCTCCACCAACTCCACCTCCTCTCCTTCGGAGGGCATCGTAATAACATTTAAAAGCCTTCGAACATTGGCCTTGAGTTGCTTGCCCTTTACAAATCCAGTCTGGTCTTCCCCTATCACTCCCGGGATACAGTCCTCTATCCTTGTGGCCAATATTTTAGCCAGCAGTTTGGCATCCACATTCAGTAGAGAAATTGGCCTGTATGACCCGCATTGCTCCTGATCCTTCTCCAGTTTCAGGATCAATGAAATCGAAGCCTGCGACATTGTTGGGGGGAGGACTCCCTTCTCTCTTGCTTCATTAAATGTCCTGACCAACAGTGAGCACAATATCTCTGAAAACTTCGTATAGAATTCCACCGGGTAGCCGTCAGGCCCCGGGGCCTTGCCCGACTGCATGCCCTCCAGCCCCTTAATTATTTCCTCACTCTGAATTGGGGCTCCCAGCCCTTCCACCAGATCCTCATCTACCCTCAAAACCTCAACTGATCCAAAAACTGCCTCATCCCCTCCGCCCCAGCCGTTGGGTCCAGGACAGTATTCCCACCTCTACTCTTTATTTTACCTATCTCCCTGGCCACCTCCGTTTTGCTGAGCTGGTGCTCCAACATTCTGCTTGCCTTTTATCCGTATTCATAAATCGCCCCCCTTGCCTTCCTCAACTGTTCCACCGCTTTCCCTGTGGTCAACAGCCCAAACTCGCCTGTAACCTCTGCCGCTCCCTCAGTAGCCCCGCGTCTGGGGCCTCCGAGTATCTCCTGTCCACCTGGAGTATCTCCTCCACTAATCTATCCCTCTCAGCCCATTCCGCCCTTTCTCTGTCGGCCCGTATCAAGATTAATTCCCCTCTGACCACTGCCTTCAGAGCTTCCCAAACCGTCGCTGCGGAGACCTCCCCCGTATCATTTGTTTCCAGGTAGTTCTGGATGGACTTGTTAACCCGCCCACAGATCGCTTCATCCGCTAGCAACCCCACATCCAGTCTCTACAGCGGGGTTAAACCTCTCTCCACACTAACCCATAGATCCACCCAGTGCAGGGCATGATCCGACACTGCAATTGCCGAGTACTCAGTATCCACCACCTCCAGTATTAGCGCCCTGCTCAGAACAAAAAAGTTAATGCGAGAGTATACCTTGTGGACATGGGAGAAAAAGGAAAACTCCTTCGCCCTTGGCCGTACAAACCTCCATGGGTCTACTCCCCCCATCTGTTCCATAAACCCCTTCAATTCCTTTGCCGCAGCCGGCCTCCTCCCTGTCCTGGATTTTGACTGGTCCAATTCCGGATCAATTACTTTGTTAAAGTCTCCTCCCATGATGAGGTTATGTGACTCTAAGTCTGGGATCTTACCTAAAACCCACCTCATAAATTCCACATTGTCTCAATTCGGAGCATATATATTCACGAGTACCACCTACACCCCCTCCAGCTTCCCACTCACCATTATGTACCTACCCCCCTTGTCTGACACAATTCTCCCTGCCTCGAATGCCACTCATTTGTTGATCAAGATCGATCGCTACCCGGCTGGTCTTTGAGTCCAGTCCTCAGTGGAATACTTGGCTGACCCACCCCTTTCTCAATCTTGTCTGGTCTGTAACCATTAGGTGTGTCTCTTGTGGCATTGCCACACCCTCCTTTAGCCCCCTCAAATGCCCAAACATGCGAGCCCTCTTAACCGGCCCATTCACCATTCAGCCCTCTGACGTTCCATGTAATCAGCCAGGTCGGGGGGCTTCCAGCAACCCCCCCAGCTGACTAGCAATTACCCTTTTTAGACCAGCCTCTAGCTCGTGCCCTCTGCCTCCTCGAGACCCCCTCCTCGGGCAGTCACAGTTCCCGACCTCCCATTTGTTCCCTAATAACAGTTCCTCCCCTGTCAGCAAAGCAGCTCCCCACTCCCTCCCCTCTAGCAACAACACTAGAAACCCAACCCCCCAATACAAGCTCCAGCTTAACACCTGCTCACCCCCCACTGCGCTTCCGAGAGTCAGCTGACCCATGCTGACTTGATAGCGCCTGCCCCAGGCACCAAGTAGTCTGTCTCCCCATTGGTCTCTCCTCTCTCCCCCCGCATGGACAAACATATTAAAAGCATCACATTCCCCAGTAAACAAACATCAGAAAAAACAGTGAAGAAACAGCCACTTTAGAAATTAATCACCTAAAAAGCAGAACCAACCCCAAAGCCCATCCCCCCTGTAACCAGCTCCCTGCAAGACAAAGTTACCTTTGGCCATCCAAACAGCCCCTTATTACACACAGCACTACTTATATTTATACAACCCAGCACAACAAATCACCGCCACAGTACCCGTTCCTCATGTGTGACCCACAGACGGGCTGGGTACAGCATCCCAAACTTCTTATAGAGGGCCGTTTTTGCCCGATTAAACCCAGCTCGCCTCTTGGCCAGATCCGCGCCCAGGTCCTGATAAATGTGCAGCTCACAGTTCTCCCATTTGCTGCTCCGTTCCTACTTGGCCCACCGCAGAACGTGTTCCTTGTCCAGGAATCGGTGCATACGTACCACCATGGCCCTCGGCGGCTCGTTCGCTCGGGGCATCTTTGCGAGGGCTCTGTGCGCACTATCCACGTCCAGGGACCGAGGGAACTTTCTCCAGCGTGTCCATCACATAAGTCCTCGCATCCGATCCCTCACTGCCTTCAGGGAGGCCGACAAGTCTAAGATTCTGCCTCCTGGACCTGTTCTCCAGGTCCTCCAGCTTCTGCATTATTTTCTGGTGGTCGTTCATCATCCCCACCTTGGTCTCCAGCACGGTTATGTGTTCCTCGTGCTCGGACACCTTTTTCTCCACCTCCTGGATCGCTCTCCCGTGATTCTCTTGGTTCTGCACAACTTGATCAATCGAAGCCTTGTTCGGGTCCAGGGTGTCCTCCTTCAGCTTGGCGAAGCAATCTTCGAAAAACCTCACCAGCTGCTCCGTCGACCACTGTGCCGTCTCCCCGCGGCCCTTGCTCTCCGCCATGCTTTCCCGCGTTGCCAGCTCTGCTTGCGTCTACCTTATAGGACTTTGTCGTCTCACACGGCCACTTCTGGTCCAATTCTCCATACACCGGAGGGGGATTTCTCCTCACTGTCTCACTCTTCACTGATTTATCCCATAAAATCCGGAAAGAAACGGGGGAAAAAGATCCAAAAGTCCATCGCAGGCGGAGCTATCAAATGTGCGACCTACTCCTCCATGGCTGCCACCGGAAGTCCAGGACACTCACCCTTAACCCTCCAATCTTTATGAAGTCCCTTCATAGCTGCCCTTCAACCTCCACACTTCATACTCCCCCTCATACCCCCTCTCATGGGCATGGCCCCCCTCTGGCCCAGACCTCTGGCAGTGGCAATGTGTCAGTGTGCCAGAGGGAGAGCTGGAGGCCACCCTGCTTCGTCCCCACCAACCCGGGGGTCTCCAATGACCTGGGAGACCCCCCCAGGTGCCGTTACGCTTGGTCCACGTTTGTACGGACCAGTACTAAATGGCGACCTGGCGAGCCCACCCAGGTGAGACCGTTGGCTCCTGACGCTGGATGATTCAGGCATAGTTAAATGAGCCTAAAGGAGGGTCAGTTGAATCCCCCGAGAGGCCTCTTGCAAGATTCAAGGCCCTCGTCGCGTCAGCATGTCGGGGGTGGCGAGCCGGGTAAATCGCCCCCCTATCCTTAATTTTCACCCTTAAAATTCCCTCTGTTATCTTAACCCAACCTATATTTAGGGAGAGCAAAGACATATAGTGACTGTGTTTAATGAGGGAAAGGGTCAGGGTTAAAGGTCAGGATTCAGGGCAACATTGTAAAAAGTGAATAATGGCATCCCTGTAAGATATCTTTTGAACCTCACTCCCTGCCGCTCACAATCCCTATTTAAAAACAAATTCCAATTAAAGGGCAATTTAGCGTGGCCAATTCACCTATCCTGCACATCTTTAGGTTATGGTGGTGAGTCCCAGGCAGACACAGGGAGAATGGTAAACTCCACATGGACTGTGACCCGGGGCCAGGATCGAACCCGGGTCATCAACACCATATGCCAACAGTGCTAACCACTGTGCTGCCGTGCCGCCCTTCGATATATCTGGCTGCTCTGTTGCTCTGATCAACTCCGGGGTTGGAAACGGGTGCGGAGGCAGATGTTGTAGCCTTCGTCTCATTGATCACCCGAAGGCGAATCTTGTTGGGATAGAGAGCAGCCCCTACACCCTGTGCCCTGGTGTGGCGGGGGGACCTGTTGGAATTCTTGACTCTTGAGAAGGTCAAGTTTGAACTGAGGGGAAGGATGGAGGGGTTCTACAATTCAATATGCACTTTTGAGAATTGGATTACATCGAACATTGGGGAGTGGTTGGGAGGGTTGGGGGGAGTGGGACTGTATGTGGTAATGGTGACTATGGGTGATTCCTGATTCCTTTTTGTTATCTGTTTATAGAACATAGAACATACAGTGCAGAAGGAAGCCATTCGGCCCATCAAGTCTGCACCGACCCACTTAAGCCCTCACTTCCACCCTATCCCCATAACCCAATAACCCCTCCTAACCTTTTAGGTCACTAAGAGCAATTTAGCGTGGCCAATCTACCTAACCTGCACGTCTTTGGACTGTGGGAGGAAACCGGAGCACCCGGAGGAAACCCGTGTTGCGGTTAACTTGCGGGCTAATGTTTGGGGGTTTGGTGGGAAGATGGGATTGTTGTTGTCGATATGGGGATTGACATTGTATTCGTTACTGCTTATTGTTTATTGTTGGTGGGTGTAAATTTGGGAGAAAAATGTAAAAAAGGAGAAGAATAAAAATATATATTTTTTTAAAGTGAGGGATTGCATTAGATCTTGTGAAGCACGGTGAGCTGGGTAGATCCCGGAAAAGGGAACTCCGGCGTCTCGCGGCCATGCCCGCCATGCTGCTCTTTGGTGTAACCAGGCCGGTAGATCTCGCCCCGCCGGTTTCGTTTGCCTTGCCCTGGGCTCTCTAATTCAGCACCGACTGCAGATTGTTGCCAACTCAGGTTGCATTTGGATCAATTGTACTTTTGCTGATATATTCGCAGTGGTCTGCATTGCTACAGCCAGTGGTAATTGTCCTATTACTGCAGTGAAGTATAGTACTGTTTTGTGTTCTGAAAGGAATTAGAAAATATACAACCACCCCATTAGGAATTTCAGATGGTGAAACATGTCACTCGTCAAATGCACCAAAATTAACATCAGATATTCCTTGTTCCCCATTCCATCTTCAGAAAAAATATTTTCAACTTTAGAACCATACTTTCCCTTCGTGTACCCCTTCGTGTACCTCTATGTTTATTTTTGTGAACTTGAGTTTTAACCCTCATAATACGAATGATGGATATTAGCTACAGTTGTGGCTGAAATCCCGACTTGTCCCATTGAACTCCCACAGTAACTATTTCTGTATTGGATTTCACTTATCACCTTTTAAAAACAAATTGAATTGTGGAAAGTGATCCCGGAACACCAGTAAAGCCCTGAAATCTAATGAAATCTAATGAAGTATAATTTATCCTGATGCTTTAAAGCAATAGCCTCAGGCACCGCTTTTATTTCAGGGATGTTTCTCAGCTTCATGTTGCTTTTGGCACCATCGCCCATTTTGTAATGTGTCATTGATGCACAATCAATGGACACGAAACGTAGATGAAGTCCGATCGATAGGCTTTAGTGCACAAGACGTGTGCCCGGCAGCAGACATACAGAAGAAAGGCCGACTGCCGGGGAACACGGGTTCTTATATCCTGCCTCGTAGGCGGAGCTACCTACCTCTCAGCCAATCGGCTGAGAGGCACATGACTTACCCGGGCCAATGGGCAGCGAGTCCTCTGCACCAATAGCAGCTCACTTCCTGTAATACCCCTAGTCATACTACCACATTCACCCCTTGTTGAAAAAGAACCAGGGGGGGGGGGGGGCGGGGGCGGGGGCGGGGGGGAGATGGTGCGGGAAACGCGGACATGAGCGTGTCCCGTGAGCACGTGAGAGACTGGTAGTATGATTAGAGATGTTTAGGTCGTACCATTGCATTGATGGCTGCCCACTAGCCCGCAATTATGTTCAGAATGCAACAACTATGTACAGTGTAGAAAATTGGGGGGGGGGGAACAAAAAATGGAGAACAGGCAAGGAAAACAAGAGTCCATCCGCAGGCAGAACTCTACCAGTAGGTCATATCGATTCAATCAGTCGATTGGGCACCTTTGATGTCCTGCTTGACCTTCGTAGCTGTGCTGGCGACATTGGAGCGGTGGTCGTCCGTGACTCCGGGAGCGATGATCCTGTTCCTGTGTCTGTACCCCTGGTCGGAGCTAGCGGGTGCTAGGCCGGGGGAGGGGCGTCCTGTCCGCTGGGCCATGGGGGTGTCGGTGGGGCCGGGGGGGGGGGGGGTTGCTGGGGGCAGTTGGGGTTGGGGGGGGGGCTGGTGCTGGGGGGTGTGGCCGAGATACGGCGGGTGCCAGGTCCCGAAGGGAGACCGTGTCCTATCGGCCGTCGGGATACTCCAGATACGCATATTGAGGATTTGCGTGGAGTAGCTGGACTCTTTCGACCAACGGGTCCGACTTGTGCACCGGCACGTGCTCCCAGAGCAGGATGGGTCCGGGGGTAGCCAGCCAGGTTGGGAGCGGGGTCCCTGAGGAAGACTTCCGTGGCAGGGTGGACGAAACTCTGTGCTCCCGGAGTCCAGCAGGCAGCTTGTCTCGTGACCATTGAGGAGGATCTTCATGGTTGCCATGGACAGCGTGCGGGGCCGCGACTGGTCCAATGTTACTGAGGCGAGTCGTGGCACGAACTCCGAGTCGTCATCTGGCAGAGAGCAGTCGCCTGCGGGGTCCTCGGTGCCGATCCAAGATGGCGGTGCCCGTTGGCCGCACTTGGTGGGGGGGTGAACAAAATGGCGGCGCCCGGGGATCGAACGTGGAGTCGGGGGCCCAAAATGGCGGCGCCTGGGGGTCGCACATGGCGTTGGGGGCCCAAAATGGCGGCGTCCGGGGATCACTCATGGCGATGGGGGGTGGGGGCAGTGAGGTCCGCGGGCCACACGGGGCCCCTGAGGAGAGCGGGGGGAGGACCCGCGGTCGCTGCTCGGGACCGCAGCGACCGCTTTGGACTGACAGACAGCCCTTCTTGCCGCTGCCTTTACAGGTTGCGGTGCGGGCCAGGCATCGCTGGCGGGGGTGCTTTGCCTGGCCGCAAAAGTAGCAGCAGGGCCCCATGGGTTTATTGGGGCGCCCTGCGGCGCAGGCCTGAGGGGGGTCCGAGTCTGCGGGGGTGAGGGGGGTCATGTTCCATGCCGTCCAGGGGGCCGCCGCACGGTCGGGAGCGTACGCGCGGGCGTTGCGATTGCCGACATTTAGGGAGGAGGCGAGGGCCCGTGCCTCCGTGAGGCTTAGAGTTTCTTTCTCTAAAAGTCTCTGGCGGATCTGCGAGGATTGCATACCCGCAACAATAGCGTCTCTGATTAAAAGTTCGGTGTGCTCGGCCGCAGAAGCTTGTGGGCAGCCGCAGTTCTTCCCCAGAACAAGGAGGGCCCGGTAAAATCCGTCTAAAGACTCACCAGGGAATTGCTGCCTCGTGGCCAGTAAGTGCCGAGCGTAGACCTGGTTCACCGGCTGGATGAAATGTCCTTTAAGCAAGTCCATGGCCGTGTCATTGTCTGTCGTGTCCTCTATGAGCGTGTACACGGCGGTGCCGACGCACGAGTGGAGGATGTGCAATTTCTGTTCCCACGTCGGGACGTTTTCGGCTGTACTCAGATAGCTATTGAAGCAAGCCAGCCAGTGTTTAAATGCTGCCATTGCATTTGCTGCGTGCGGGCTGATTCGAAGGCACTCCGGCTTGATACGAACCTCCATCCTTTAAAATCTTGTGCATTAAATTGATGCACAATCAATGGACACGAAACGTAGATGAAGTCCGAACGATAGGCTTTAATGCACAAGAAGTGTGCCCGGCAGCAGGCGTACAGAAGAAAGGCCGACTGCCAAGAAGCACGGGTTCTTAAATCCCGTCTCATAGGCGGAACTACCTACCTCTCAGCCAATCGGGCCAATGGGCAGCGAGTCCTCTGCACCAATAGCAGCTCACTTCCAGGTACCGTAATACCCCTAGTCATACTACCACAGTCATTAAGTCCCATTTGCATTTATTTACATCCCCCCCCTCGCCATCATACCTCATGGACCTCGCTCATGCTGCCAGCAGGGGCCGAAGCATGGCGTTTGGGTCGGGAACCAGCATTGATCCCGATTTTCTCCCGAGGCCTGATTCTCCATCCCATCAGGGAATGTATTCCAGGTATCCTGGGAGAATCCCGCCCACAAGCTTTTAAACTAGGGATTCCAAAAAACCCTTCATCAAAAGCGTCTGGCCCCTGTTGTGTTCTGCTGCTTCGGATAACACTGGCTGCTACTTGATGCAGTCTTAACTAAAGGATGCTCCAGAATCTGAAATGAGTTCAATGTGTTTATTGAACTATTAACACAGTTCTCAAATGAGTTCGACTCTCTGCTAATCTAACTGTAGTAACTCAGTCGAACTGTGCCAGCTTGATCTAAGCCACGTGCTGAGGTGTGATGCTGCTGATCAACCCTGTCTAACTCTCTAGATGTCTGTCTGTGGAAAGAGGCAGGGTGTGAGTGCCTCATCCCTTTTATAGTGTTTATGTCATGCCCCCATGTGGTGATGCCACCTCTGAGTGTCTTGACTGCCCATTGGTTGTGTCCTAATCTGAGTGTTTATTGGTTGCATGGTTGTATATCATGACAGCCCCAACATCGTGAGGGAAACTTATTTTATTCTCATCTCCTATTTTATTCCCTTTTCGTTTTCAGCCAATTCTTAATTTTCCCAATGAAATGCAAAAAATAATTCCATCCCACCCTTTGTTCTGAATTGCGCTGGAAAGGGGCTCTTGTGGACTCATTATGAGCAATCATGAATGAATAAAATGTACTTACACCACCACAACAGAGAGGGCAGCAGAGAGAGCTCTAAACTGCACATAGTAAGTAAGAGTAACACAGAATATCTGTCCTCAGCGATTTTGTCCTTCACACACAGCCACTCCCCACCCCACTCCACTTTAATCTCCCCTATTTTCTCTCCTTCATTCTATCCCCCCTCTGCGTTGCCCAGCTCTGGCCTTACGCCACATTATTTCCGTTTGGCAAATGGAGAGAAAAACTCAAATGTCCTCCCGTTAAATTCGGCATGATCTCTGTACTTGTGTTTCCAGGTTTTCCAGCCGCCCCTCCTCTCCGCCCTGTAAATGTCAGGGCCTGTACACTAGAAACCAAGCAATCACAGCAGATGCCACAAAGCCACTTAACCTGCAGTCAGAACAAAGAACAAAGAAAATTACAGCACAGGAACAGGCCCTTCGGCCCTCCCAGCCTGCGTCGATCCAGATACTTTATCTAAACCTGTCGCCTATTTTCCAAGGGTCTACTTCCCTCTGTTCCCCGCCCGTTCATATATCTGTCTAGATGCATCTTAAATGATGCTATCGTGCCCGCCTCTACCATCTCCACTGGCAAAGCGTTCCAGGCACCCACCACCCTCTGCGTAAAAAACTCTCCACGCACATCTCCCTTAAACTTTCCCCCTCTCACCTTGAAATCGTGACCCCTTGTAATTGACACCCCCACTCTTGGGAAAACCTTGTTGCTATCCACCCTGTCCATACCTCTCATAATTTTGTAGACCTCAATCAGGTCCCCCCTCAACCTCCGTCTTTCCAACGAAAACAATCCTAATCTACTCAACCTTTCTTCATAGCTAGCACCCTCCATACCAGGCAACATCCTGGTGAACCTCCTCTACACCCTCTCTAAAGCATCCACATCCTTCTGGTAATGTGGCGACCAGAACTGCAGGCAGTATTCCAAATGTGGCCTAACCAAAGTCCTATACAACTGTAAAATGACTTGCCGACTCTTGTACTCAACACCCCGTCTGATGAAGGCAAGCATGCTGTATGCCTTCTTGACCACTCTATCAACCTGCGTTGCCACCTTCAGGGTACAATGGACCTGAACTCCCAGATCTCTCTGTACATCAATTTTCCCCAGGACTCTTCCATTGACCGTATAGTCTGCTTCTGAATTGGATCTTCCAAAATGCATCATCTGGCATTTGCCTGGATTGAACTCCATCTGCCATTTCTCTGCCCAACTCTCCAATCTATCTGTATTTTGCTGTATTCTCTGACCATCCCCCTCGCTATCTGCAACTCCACCAATCTTAGTGTCATCTGCAAACTTGCTAATCAGACCACCTATACCTTCGTCCAGATCATTTATGTATATCACAAACAATAGTGGTCCGAGCACGGATCCCTGTGGAACACCCCAGTCACCCTTCTCCATTTTGAGACACTCCTTTCCACCACTACTTTCTGTCTCCTGTTGCCTAGCCAGTTCTTTATCCATCTAGCTAGTACACCCTGAACACCATGCGACTTCACTTTTTCCATCAACCTGCCATGGGAAACTTTATCAAACGCCTTACTGAAGTCCATGTATATGACATCTACAGCCCTTCCCTCATCAATTAACTTTGTCACTTCCTCAAAGAATTCTATTAGGTTTGTAAGACATGAACTTCCCTGCACAAAACCGTGCTGCCTATCACTGATAAGTCTATTTTCTTCCAAATGTCTATTTTCTTCCAAATTAGCAAGTACATTTTTATGAAAATGTGAAAGGTGTGATACACAGGACGTCTTGAAGCTGATTAACTTCACTCAGGCAATAGTGGAAACGGCACTGTGATAAAACTCTTCAAAAGGACCCAAAGCACCTCTGCATGCCACACAATGGGTCTGACTGTTCATCAGATGAAATCCTGGAATCTCCCTGGAAGAGGGAATAGAATGGTGCTGGTCAACGTCAGAGATACGGGGCAAGAGTTTCTGTCTTCTCTTTTGTCCAGTATTAAAAATGTAAGCAGGCAGTCAGGAAATTGGATAGTCTTTAGGTGTTGGCCCAACCATAAACAATGAGATGTGTGAATTCCGCAGATGGCTGTAAGTTACTCCCTCAGCTATGTTCATGTCTAATCAGATGTTCGCCGGAGACTTGATACTGGTCAGAATTCTCTGGTCGTTGCGAATGAATTTTCCCGCTGGCAGTGCACCCCCCCCCCCCCTCCCCCCCGGCCAGCGGGTTTCCCAACAGCGTCGGATGGTTACAATAGGAAATCCCATTGACAATCAGCGGGAAGATAGACTCCCGCCGCCAGTGAATGATGCTCGGCCGAGAAACACACGGCTGACCGACCGGAGAATCCTGCCCACTGTCTGTCGTCCAAATGCCAAAACATCATGGGCTGGATTCTCCGTCCCGCCATCCTCGTTTTCCTGCGCGGCGCGCATCCTCTGGCAGCGGGATTCTCCATCCTGCAGCCAGCCAATGGGGTTTCCCATTGTGGCCCACCCCACACCGTCGGGAAAACCCGGGGGTGGGTGAGCTGCCGGCGGGGCGGAGGATCCCGCTGACGGAGAATCCCGCAGCATATGAATTGCAACAGTTCGTCTGTGTCCACTCAAAATTATAAGACAGTTCAAGGCACTCTATATTAACACATTAACACATCAAAGTCCACATTACGGTAGTAACATTTAAGGGGCATCTTGACAAATACATGAATAGGATGGGAATAGAGGGATACGGACCCAGGGAGCGTAGAAGATTGTAGTTTAGTCGGGCAGCATGGTCGGCACGGGCTTGGAGGGCCGAAGGGCCTGTTCCTGTGCTGTACTTTTCTTTGTTCTTTGTTCTTTATTCAAACTTATGAATAGGACATGCCTTCACTGGGCACGACAAGTGACCTAAGTCGGGAAAATTAGACATGGTTCAGTCGCAGTAAAATTGCTTCAGTGCCTGCTCCCAGGGCAAGGATCATGAGTTGAGACTTCTTGTTCCTGTTTTCCCGACAAAGCTTATGTTATTAAAATATTGTGCCGACAATGGCTGACAGTGCAAATATAGCCACTGAGGGTTGTACCAGAGCGCAGGAACGATATGGTTCAGCTGCAGGTGCAAATAGTTCAAAAGGCACCCACGAATTTGCTGCGTTTAGCTGCAATACACACTCATTCTTAATAGTTTGGGTCCAACTTCTCCAGCTGAGCTTCAGTATGAGCGACGGAACTAAGGAATGTTCTGATAGATTCGAATGAAAGTGACAGTGAATTAGTTGTGCGTAATTAGCTTTGTTTGTTGTAAGTTATATTCACTGGAATTCTGACTTGGAAAGTTACCATAAACAAACCCCATGAATCTTTGCTTTTGTGTTAAAAGTGGTGGGGACCAGGCTGCCGGCCTACTGCTCTGGAGCCACATGCGGCTCGCTGGGATTTTGACGTCCTCTGCTCAGGGCGAACCTACCTCTCGAACATTGACTGAGGTTTCAGAGAATTGTTCCCCCAATGCAGAAACTTTAAAAAGCACCCCCAGCGATCTCAAACATTTGTCTTTCGAGTGCCTCACCAGGAAAAAAACGGCGTGCAAGCAAGTCCATCAGTTAATAAAACATTCTGCTCACTCTGGTTGGTCGATTCAAAATCTTACCCAAAATGGGGCATTGCAACTAGCTGCCAGATTCGCAACCTGATTATTGATGGGTTAGCGCTCCACAATTGGGTGGATGTACAACAGGTAGGGCGCTGATTGAATCGATTCTAACAGAAGTGCTCGTGGTGCTGTGCGGGTGAACAGATGCAGGCGGGCACATTAATAAAGAAAAGAGCTCACCCACCCGGGCCCTGGTGCCGAGGGTGTGCTGGTGAGCACTTCCATCGAGTGCAGACAGGCAGGCAAATTGTCGACGGAAACACTTACTCAAGGACATAATACAATGCAATGCAATACAGTGTGAATTACAATACAGTATGAATTCACCACACTCACCCCCTGTAAATCAAGTCCGGCGGGGGTGACGGGTCTACAGGTTGAGCCGGTCCGGTGGCCGAGTCGTCCTTTGGGATCGGCGGAGCACCGGGGTTGCAGCCTCTTCGGGTGGCTGGGTGGTGACAGTCGGTGTGGGTATGAGGATGGACTCCGGGGTGTTTCGGCCCGAGCTTCATTCCTGACCGGTGCGACGGGCGACGGGGGGCGCAGGAAACCTATAGGCAAGGGGGCGCAGGGCGTGGGCAGGGAACCTATAGTCGCATGGGCGCAGGGCGTGGGGGGTTGGGTTGGGTGTAGTGTGACGGGTACCTCGCCGGTGGTGGTGGTGGAGTTGGATCCTACAGGCGCCAGGTCCCGGAGGGAAATGGTGTCTTGGTGACCGTCGAGGTATTCAATAAAGGCGTATTGAGGGTTCGAATGAAGCAGTAGCACTCTCTCCACTAGCGGGTCTGTTTTGTGTATCCGGACGTGCTTCCGGAGGAGAACCGGGCCCGGTGTCCTCAACCAGGATGGGAGCCAAGCCCCCGTGGTAGTGCCCCTAGAGAAAGCAAATAGTCGTTCGTGAGGGGTCTGGTTGGTGGCGGTGCATAGGAGGGACCTAATAGCGTGAAGCGTGTCAGGGAGGGCCTCCTGCCAATGGAAGGTCGGGAGATTCCTGGACCGGAGGGTCAGTAGGACGGTCTTCCAGACCGTCGCGTTCTCCCTCTCCACCTGCCAGTTCCCCCTGGGGTTGTAGCTGGTAGTCCTGCTCGAGGCGATGCCCTTGTCGAGCAGGTACTGACGTAGCTCGTCACTCATAAAGGACGAACCCCTGTCGCTGTGCACGTAGCTGGGGAAACCGAACAGGGTGAAGACACTGTGCAGGGCTCTGATGACTGTATGGGAGGTCATATCGGGGCACGGGATGGCAAAGGGGAAGCGGGAGAATTCGTCGATGATGTTAAGAAATTACACGTTTCGATTGGTCGAGGGGAGTGCCCCTTTGAAATCGATGCTCAGGCGTTCAAAGGGCCAGGATGCCTTTACCAGGTGGGCCTTGTCTGGTCTATAGAAGTGCGGTTTGCACTCCGCGCAGATCGGGCAATCCCTGGTGATGGCTTTTGCTTCCTTGGTGGAGAAAGGCAGATTTCATGCTTTGACGTAGTGGGCGAGCCGGATGACCCCCGGGTGGCAGAGGTCATTGTGGATAGCCTTTAGGTGGCCATCTTGCGCACTGGTGCCCGTGGGACAGGGCATCTGGGGGCTCGTTGAGCTTCCCCGGTCGATATATAATATCGTAATTATAGGTGGAGAGTTCGATCCTCCACCGCAAGATTTTATCATTTTTAACTTTGCCCCTTTGCGAGTTGTTGAACATGAAGGCAACCGATCTATGGTCGGTGATGAGGGTGAACCTCCTACCTGCGAGGTACTGCCTCCAGTGCCGTACGGCTTCCACAATGGCTTGAGCATCCTTTTCTACTGAGGAGTGTCGAAATTCTGAAGCGGAGAGGGTTCGGGAGAAGAAGGTGACTGGTCTCCCTGCCTGGTTCAGAGTGGCGGCGAGAGCGACCTCTGAGGCGTCGCTCTGCACCTGAAAGGGGACGGATTCATCCACCGCCCGCATGGAGTCTTTGGCGATGTCCTCCTTGATGCAGTTGAAGGCCTGGCGGGCCTCAGCTGACAGAGGGAAGAGTGTGGTCTTAAAGAGTGGGCGGGCTTTGTCCGCATACTGGGGGACCCACTGGGCGTAATAAGAGAAGAATCCCAGGCATACGGTCCGGGTCGGGGCCCAGGACTCCGTTTTCCACGACATAGCCGAGGATGGCTAGTCTGGTAATGCGGACAACGCATTTCTCCGTATTGTAAGTGAGATTGAGTTTCTGGGCGGTTTGGAGAAATCAGTGGAGGTTGGCGTCGTGGTCCTGCTGATCATGGCCGCAGATGGTGACATTGTCCAAGTACAGAAACGTGGCCCGCAGCCCGTACTGGTCCACCATTCGGTCCATTGTTCGTTGGAACACCGAGACCCCATTCGTGACGCCAAAGGGGACCAGGAGGAAGTGGAAGAGGCAGACATCTGCCTCGAACGCCGTGTAGTGGCGGTCCTCCGGGCGGATTGGGGGCTGGTGATAAGCAGACTTCAGATCCACCGTGGAGAAGATGCGGTACTGGGCGATCTGATTGACCATGTCTGCAATTCTGGGGAGGGGGTACGCATCGAGGTGTGTGAACCGGTTAATGGTTTGGCTATAATCAACCACCATCGGAACTTTTCCCCGGTCTTGACGACCACCACCTGAGCTCTCCAGGGGCTATTACTGACCTCTATGACTCCCTCACGTAGGAGCCGCTGGACTTCGGCTCTAATAAATACCCTGGCCTGCAGGCTATACCGCCTGCTGCGAGTGGCTATGGGTTTGCAGTTAGCAGTGAGATTAGCGAAGAGTGGAGGGGGGGTCGATTTTCAGAGTCGCTAGACTGCAGATAGTGAGTGGAGGTAGGCGTTTGCCGAAGCTGAGTGTGAGGCTCTTGAGGTACATTGAAAGTCGAGCCCGAGTAAGAGTGGGGAGCAGAGGTCGGGGAGTACGTACAGTTGGAAATTAGAATAGCTGGCGCCCTGAATCGTTAGGGTCGCGACGGTGCGCCCTTGTATGTGGACTGAGTGCGAGCCCGAGGCGAGGGAGATAGTTTGCCGTGCAGGGAAGATAGGGAGCGAACAGCATCTTACCAGGTCAGGATGTACGAAGCTCTCGGTGCTCCCAGAGTCGAAGAGGCACAGTGTCCTGTACCCGTTGATTTTAACGGACATCATCGAGCTCTGGAGGTGCTTCGGACGCGACTGGTCCAGCGTGACCGCGTTGAGTTGCGGGTAGTCGGCGGCTCGATCAGCAGTGCTGGAGTGGCCCCGTGATGACTGTCTGCTGAGGTCGTATTCGTCGAGTTGAGGTTCGGTTGATGGCCAAGATGGCGGCCCCCGTTGATCGCACGTAGCGGGTGATGAAGACGATGGCGTCCAAAATGGCCACCCCGTGGATCGCACGTGGCGGGTGGTGAGGAAGATGGCCTCCAAGATGGCGGCCCCCATGACTCGCACATGGCCGGCCGCGTGGGGGAGGATTGCCAAGATGGCGGCCCCCATGAGTCGCACGTGTCGGGCGGAGGCAGAGTCGGCTACACGCTACAGGATTACGGGGCCTGCGGGCCTGCGAGTTTGGGAGGCGAGTGCTCTGGACTGCGGGGGAGTTAGAAAGCTTCGATTTTGCCAGACAGACTCGGGCATAGTGTCCTTTGCGACCGCAGCTGCTGCAGGTCGCGTTGCGGGCCGGGCAGTGCTGCCATGGGTGTTGGGGCTGACCACAAAAATGGCACGCTGGCGCTCCATAGTGGGTGGGTGGCCACGCGGCGCAGGCCTGGGGCAGTCGCTGGTCGGGGACCCACGATAGGGTCCCTTGGCCCACGGGGAATTAGTTCAGACTGCAGAACGCGACCTCCATAGTCGTGGCTAACTCTACAGTGTCCTCCAAGTTCTGGGCCCCTTTCTCAAGTAGTCGCTGGCGCACATAGTTAGACCTGAGCCCTGCAACGTATACATCATGGACAGTGACTTCCATGTGTTGGGTAGCCGTTACAGCCTGAAAATTGCAGTCCCGAGCAAGGGCTTTCAAGTTGTGCAGGAGGTCTTCCAGCGACTCTGCGGGGCGCTGGCGGCAGGTCGTTAAAATGTGCCGCGCGTAGACCTCATTAATCAGCCGTACGTACAATCGGTCGAGCATAACCAGTGTCTCCGTATATGAGGTGGTACAATTGAGTTGCGTAGAGATACGATGGCTCACCCGTGCGTGCAGTAGGCTGAGTTTCTGCTCCTCTGTAGTCTCGGATGTGCTTGATTCAGCCAGGTAGGCCTTGAAACAGCGAAGCCGGTGTAGGAAGATTTCCTTCGCCTCTGCAGCCTGCGGGTCGAGTTCTGGTCGATCAGGTTTGAGGGCTGATTCCATAGTAGTTTTCTTCAAGTTTTCTAAGACTATTAAATTGATGTGACCATCAATTCACTAGAGACACGATTGGAAGTAAACTGTGGTTTTAATAGTCTTACAACTGAGCCTGCCTGCGACCAGAGGAACTGAGGGCAGGCTCACGGCTGCAGCACTTTATACTTCCGGTAGTGGGAGGGGCCATGGGCGGAGCCATGGGCGGAGCCAAGGGTGGAGCCCTGTACAAGCTCCTCATCTCCCCCTATGGGCAGAGCCGTGCAACGGCTCGTATACAGAGCCCACAAGGACATAATACAATGCAATGCAATACAGTGTGAATTACAGTACAGTATGAATTCACCACACTCTGGCTCATGTTTCAAGACTGCTTTGGAAATGGCGTCAAAGAAGAGAAGATCTTCTACATAAATGGGCTGATCCATTTGCATTCGGCTCAGATAGGACTGGCCTCCCTGTGTGTCTCATTTGCAATGACATTAAAAAAAAACAAGAGAATCATGTCACTAAAAGGCACAATGCCTTACCCGGAAGAGCTGGAAAGAAAGTGTTGCAGGAGCTGAAGGACAAAGCAGAGAGATCTGGGCAAAATCGGCAGCAACTACTGCTGGTTTTGAGGGAGCTCCAGTGATTGTGAAAAGAGGAAAACTGTTCACAGATGTAAAGGAATGCCTCGTCAAGCTTCCAAGCAGGTCTACTGTGAGTTCAGGAGCAAAATGAAATCATTCAATAAATGAAAGACATGCCCTTATCAACGATGGCCTTGAGGGATGTAAAAATGGTCACAGATAGCACCAGTCAGCAAATTGTGGATGTAAATTCAGCACCAGCGTCAGCAAATGTTTTCAAGCGTGAATTTCATTAAAAAAGCAAGTTGAGAAACCGTTAACAGTGAAGGTTTATAGTCCTGCTGGAAATGACGGCATCCAGCCTGGATATTGAACAATTCTGTAATCATGCCAGGAGTCGCAGAGTGAAAGGCCAAACTGGATTGTTTTAAACTGCAAATAAAACCGGTGCTCGTGATGTTCTTTATTTATTTAAATTAATATTATTAAGGTTGTAGTGTTGCTGCAAAGAACATGCAGACTTTGTAGTAAATCAAAGCTAATTTATTTACACTACACTATAAATTGTGAATTCTTAAGTGTGCCGAAAAAGCTAAGTATTAGATTAAATAACGACAGTACACAGAACTACCGAAGAACACGTCTGTATCCAACCCTCTGTACTCACTCACTCCCCAAGATCACGTGGACCATCGTGGGGGTTGTGAGGTGTGCTCTTACTACATCTAGTGGCTGGATGCTGTAATTACACATTATTCTACATGATCATTCATATATACAAAGGTGATATACAAGATATCATTACAGTACTGTGGCGCACCAAACAAACGCCCCAGCCTGGGACTATCAGAAACTTCCGGTCAGGGGCTGGGAGCTGCATTTAAAGGACCTGCTGCTGGGTCCCAGCTGGGCGGGCCTGCATCTGCTCGTGCCAGGAAGCCCACGGGGAGATCCATCAGCGATTTACCGCGTCCCCCCCACCCCACTCCCCCATGGTCCTCAGGAGGGTAATCACACATTCAATCCAGCAGCAGAAATTGTATTAAAGAGGGCAGCATGGTGGCGCAGTGGTTAGCATTGCTGCCTCATGCCGCCGAGGTCCCAAGTTCGATCCCGACTCTGGGTCACTGTCTGTATGGAGTTTGCACATTCTCCCCGTGTTTGCGTGGGTTTCACCCCCACAACCCAAAAGATGTGCAGGATAGGCGGATTGGCCACACTAAATTGCGCCTGAATTGGAAAAAATTAATTAGGCACTCTAAATTTTAAAAATAAATAAATTGTATGCAAGTAAGAGTTTTTTTTTTCATTCGAAGAAGGAGTTGCTGTTAATTAAATGGCTTCTTTTGTAGTCTAAGAAAGATTCATTCAAGCAGTTAAAACCTTTAAAATCTTGTAGATAATGAAATGCTCTTGTTTAGTGATATTAAGACGCGTACATTTCTGAGCGTCAGTAAGAAGGTGTTGCATAGGAATTCATATGTGTGTTTCTCTCTTTCTTTTGAGCAGCAAGTGACTACATTTTTTTTTAATGGCTTTCCTTATAATGAAGGATGCAATTTCCATCACTAGACCATAATGAAATGAAAATCGCTTATTGTCACAAGTAGGCTTCAATGAAGTTACTGTGAAAAGCCCCTAGTCGCCACATTCCTAGGCGCCTGCCCGGGGAGGCTGGTATGGGAATCGAACCATGCTGCTGGCCTGCCTTGGTCTGCTTTAAAAGCCAGCGATTTAGCCCAGTGAGCTAAACCAGCCGTGTGCAACATATTAGCACAACTCGACTGCAGAAATCTGCAGATTTAGCATAGCAATTTCTTCAAACTGGCAGACTGATCAGATTTAAAGTGTCACTTTAACTGTGTTTGACCAGCAGGAAAAGGCGGATTGGAGGTGGAGCTGGGTGGAACCCACAGCCTCTCCCACCCCTTTTCCGTTCCATCCTTCTCCCCAGCATTCTCCTTTTGATTCCTGGTTATATCAACAGCGCAAAGACCATCCACTGCAGGCTGGTTGGAGCCTTGTACGTGTATGAATGTCATGGCCTGTTGACGTAATTTTAACTCGGGAAAACCCAAGGCCTCCTTGTCCCTGGTATCTTTGACTTCTATCAGCAGGACCCCCTCCCATTCACATCCTTTGCCTTGAGCCTCTTCCTTGGTGGTGACCTGCTCCTGACCGTTGGCCTCTAAATCATCAAGTGGGAATCAGTGATTCCGATCACAGGTTAATATCGAGGCTACAAATGTTGCAATCCAAACGATGCAGCATAATGCACAAAGGTGATATTGAATCACACTTCATAAATCTGTAAGACAGTAATAAGCCTGATACATGGCAGGGAAAGAGTAAGAATTGGCGTGGCTAGAACCTGTAGCTGTAAAAAGGCATGTCCAGAAATACAGTGTAAATAGTTGTTACAAAGCAGGATGGTATACTTGGGAGGAGGTGCAGTATAAATGGCTAACGGATGGTACATATTAATGTATGATGTAGATGATGGTGCACCACTGATGCCAGTCAGTCATGTGGTAGGCGCGTGTGAGAGAAAGGTTGGTATCAGGCCTACGTATCCATGCCTACTCTGTAGCCTGTTTGGATGTCGTGCCAATAAACAAGAGTTAAGCAAATACTATAGTATTTACAGTCTAGTCTTAGAGCCAAGTCCCACGCCTAAAGTCTGAGGTAGAAGATCACACCTCACAACACCATGTACTTAAATCTCTGATAGATCCGAAAGTGAATATTACTCTAGTTTTCCGAGAAGGTTCTCAACAGCATTGCAGGCCTAAGGATTCTCCATTTGGTTCCCTCGAGGAAAATGGAGGTCTGAAGTTTCTGATGATGAATTTACAAAGGTTCACTCCAAGCCATGACAAGTTTCCGGCTTTTCTAGTAGAAATTGGTCGAGCCTCTGAGGTGGGAAAATTCCCGGCTTGGGCCGTTCTGCTCCGGCCGGCCGCCTCGGGAGAAAGCACCCACAAAGGTGCGATCTTCATTACCTTTCCCTTGACTTAACTGAAAGTGAGCCATTTATGTAGTCAGTGTCTCAATCTGTCTGCTCCTGTTTACGGCACATGGGATTGTGAGCTTGTCCTTTCCAAGTAAACCTTTTCAAGGTATACAGAGTCTCAAATGAGCTGATACAGCATCCTTTTTATATGTGTCCTTAAATGAAAACTTTCTGGCTGCATTTTCCAATCGTGTTATGAAATTGTCAACTGGCTCACCTGATTCATGCCTCAAGCATTGAAATTCATATCGTTAGATGATGTACCGTCAATTACCACGAGAGGAGAATGGTGGAACAATCGAGGCTTTATTGCACAAGATGTTGTGCCTCCTGCAGCTGGAACCAGAATGGGAGCAGCGCAGGAGAGCATACACTTTTATACAGCGCCTGCTGGGAGGAGCCAGCAGGCTGGGATTTACTGTGGTACCTGTAATACAGTGACAGTACCGTAATACATGCAATGTGTTACCAGTGGTATTTACCACATTAGATTAAATTATTTGACTTTGGCTAAATTTTGAAAACAAAAACTATCTGGGTTTCTGCTCTTTTCTTCATTTAGTTCCTAGTTATTAAACAAACATAACCCTTTCTCTCCTGCCCACAAAGCTTTTTGTTAGTGCCCTTTAGAAAGCTACTGAATACGAGTCTGTACTTTTGTTTAAACTTTTCACATGCCTCTACAACATTACTAACTTTCCAATTCATCCTGAGCTGTATCTTTATTGCTGTGGTAGCAGCCATTTCAATTTGCACAATTCACTCTATTTCTCTCTCTGTCGCTCACATTTTCACACTACTAAGGACTGACATTATGTGGTAGTATGACTAGGGGTATTACGGTACCTGGGAGTGTGAGCTGCCATTGGTTCAGAGGGCTCGCTGACCACTGGCCCAGGTATCGTGTGCCTCTTACCCCTATTGGCTAAGAGGAAGGTTGCTCCGCCTACGAGGCGGAGTATAAGAACCCGTGTTCCCCTGCAGCCAGGCCATTTCCTGTACGTCTGCTGCCAGGCTCACTTCTTGCTAATTAAAGCCTTTCGTTTCGGACTTCACCTACGTTTCGTGTCCATTGATTGTGCATCACATTACAACCTAATTCAGCATTAATTAATTTCAAAAGTTTGGATTATTACTCACAGACACCACTCTGCTATCATGTTATGTCTTTTGGTTCCCACTGGTTCGAGATAATCACATTTTATATTCAAAAATGCTGAAGCTTCATCAAGTGCCTTTTTCTTCAGCACAATATTGCGCACAATTCTGGTCACCACACGACCAGAAGGATGTAGAGATGGTGCAAGGGAGGTTTACCAGGCTGTTGCTTGGTCCGGAGGGTGTTAGCTATGTGGAGAGGCTGAATAGGTCAAAGGGTGACGTGATAGGGGTCCAGAAGATTAAGAGGGGCATGGATAGAGTGGCTGTGCAAGCACTCTTTCCCAGGGTAGGGGGGTCAGTCACCAGGGCACATAGGTTTACAATCCATGGGGCAAATTTTAGAGGCATGTTTTTACACGGAGGGTGGCTAGTGCCTGAAACGTGTTGCGAGGGGAGGTTGTGGAAGCAGATACATTAACAGCGTTCAAGAAGCATCTTGACAAATACATGGATATGATGGGTATAGAGGGATACGGCACAAGGAAGTGCTGAGGGCTTTGGCCAAGTTTGGTATCATGACCAGTACAGGCTTGGAGGGCCGAAGGGCCTGTTCCTGTGCTGTATTGTTCTTTGTTCTTTGTTCTCTCTAGGTGGCTGGTAGAACGCTATGTTGTTACTCAGCACCTAACTACAATACAATAGTGAATGTGGCACCCCAGTATATATATTCACTTAAGTTAGTTCCTTGCTCTTTACAGGATTCCTCCTTGTGTCTCTGCGTGTTGCTCGACTCCTCAGTCGAACATGGATAGAATTATCAATTCGAAATGAGTTACCTTAATGATGCTTTTGGGACACAAGAGATGGAAATTTAAATTGACTTCTTGACAAGTTACTGAAATATGTTTATTTTTGACACAGTTTCCGAGGTACAGTCGAATATGAAAATATTCCTCGTCCCCAAGCTTGAATAAATTACCCTTCAATAATAAAAATGTATTCAATAGTTTGCACCAGAAAAAGTGACCAATTTAGATCGTAAAAAAAGATAAATTAATGTGGAAACAACTCCCCGGAGAATTATTTATTATCAAGACACGTTTTGAGATCGTTCAGCCTATTGTATCTTTGCTGCTCATTGTTAGAGCAATATAAAACTCTCCATTTCTATAATTCCAAATTCCTAACAGCATTCTGGTAAATCTATGCTGCAGACTCGCAATGGAATTTTTTTCTCCATTCTTTCATGGAATGTGGGTATCGCTGGCAAGATCCAGCATTTGCTGTCCATCCCTAATTGTCCTTTATCAAAAATTAATTTTACGAGATGTGGGCGTCGTTGGTTAGGCCAGCATTTATCGCTCATCCCTATTTGCCCTTCAGAAGGTGGTGGTGAGTTCCCTTCTCAAACCGCTGCAGTCCCTGAGGTGTAGATACACCCACAGTGCTGTTAGGGAGGGAATTCCAGGATTTTGCCCCCGCGACAGTGAAGGAACGGCGATATATTTCCAAATCGGGGTGGTGAGTGACTTGGAGGGGAACCTCCAGGTGGTGGGGTTGCCAGGTATCTGCTGCTCTTGTCCTTCCAGATGGTAGTGGTTGTGGGTTTGGAAGGTGCTGTCGAAGGAACCTTGGTGTGTTACTGTACTTGACGGTACACACGGCTGCCGCTGTTTGTCGGTGGTGGAGGATTGAATGTTTGTAGAAGGGGAAGCAATCAAATGGGCTGCTTTGTCCTGGATGGTTTTGAGCTTCTTGAGTGTTGTTGGAGCTGCACTCTTCGAGGTAAATAAAGAGTGTTCCATTACACTCCTGACTTGTGCCTTGCAGATGGTGGACAGGCTTTGGGGGGTCAAGAAGGTTGCTGTGCCACTTCAGAGGGCAGTTAACCAAATTCATTACTTAAAAGGTAATTAATAGGGGTAAAACTGGTTTTCGCACTCCATACTGTTTACTGACCCATTTAATTGAAGCCACTGAAGTTAAATGGACGGCTGATTCACTGTGAGACTATTTGGTTCTAGGAATGGAGATCAGATTCACCCCTTTTTCCTTTATATAAAGGAACAGTCAAAGGTGCTCCCAGCACCTCGCTTTGGCCTAGTGATTGTCATGCGCAAGTTAGGGTTATCCTTTTGTGCGCTGTGTCTCCATTTATAAAACCTGGCATCCAACATTGCTGCTGGTATCACAAGTAAATACATGAGTGTGACAACCAGGAACTGTTCATTAGTATTTTATCACCGTCAGACTTTCCCATTGAATCAAACATTCTTCTGAAAGAGAAGCTGACTTTGATGAAGTGGGTAAAATAATCAATGTAGACAGAAATCGCTTTGTAGGCTATGAAGATGTGGTAATTTGTTAAAATGGAAGCAAGGTGCCATCTGATGGCAGCTTGTAGCAAAGTAGGGGGAATCTGGCAGTTCCAATGTTCTATTAGTAAAGAATTCCCATTCCAGTCTGGTGGCTTGCAAACAATTAGTTAGAAGATTCATCGGAAGATAGAAACAGCCCCTAGTCTTTCAGTTCCATGAGCCGATATTCCACCATTCATTCTGATCAGCCTTTCCCAAACTGGGGTCCATGGGGATCCTCCAGAGATTTGAAAAATGTGTCCTT
This sequence comes from Scyliorhinus canicula, assembly GCF_902713615.1. Classification (NCBI taxonomy): domain Eukaryota; kingdom Metazoa; phylum Chordata; class Chondrichthyes; order Carcharhiniformes; family Scyliorhinidae; genus Scyliorhinus; species Scyliorhinus canicula. The sequence continues at coordinate 171,787,693 of NC_052155.1, forward strand.
CCAGCTTGTCCAATCAGAATTGTTTTTCACATTGCGTTGGTTACTGATAGGCACACTTGTCAGCCTACCAGCAGCCAGTCCACTGAGAAGCCGTCCTCTGATTGGACGAGCTGGAAATACCGATAAAGTCAATCTGGGAAGCCACAGGTAAGGCCGAGGGTGAAGGTGACTCAATGGCAGGTTGCACAGCAGAGCGAGGTAGGCCGCAGCTACGGGGCATGAGCTGCTGGGGCTGGGGGGACACTGGGGTGAGAGGGTGGCGGGTGGCGGGGCTCCAGGGCTGGAGGGCCAAGGCTTCAGGGCTGGAGGGCCGAGACCAGTGCAGGAGAAGGAGATGCCTTGACCAGAGCAAAAGAGGCTGGGGCCAGGGCAGCAGTGGCCGGGGCAGGAGGAAAGACCTGGATGGAGGGAAGATGGACTCAGAGGAATGGAGAGAGGTGTGAGTGTTTATGTGTGTGGGAGAGTGGGAGATGAGTGTGTATTGTGCATGTGTAAGAGAGAGAGAAAGAGGTGACAGTATCTGTATGAGAGACAGAGGTGTGTGTGTGTGTGTGTGTGTGTGATTGTGTATGAGGGACAGAGGTGTGCCTGTGTGTATGAGCTCGGTTTGTGTGAGAGAGTTACAGGTGAGAGTGGGAGTATGTATGTGAGCAAGAGGGGCGCATGTGTGGTTCTGAGAGTAAATGAGTGTGTGTGTGTGCTTATTTTGGGTGGTGTGTGTGTGTATGCATATGTCCACTTCTCCAGCAGAACACCGAATAGTAAATGAATTGGTGAGCAAAAGATCAGCATCATTCCTCCCATTAAAAATTACAAAAAGAAGGTAAGACGTATTTGTCGAATGAGATAACTTTTAAATTTTAATAAATATATGCATATAAGAAATACAAAAGACTTTTATAAATTTGTTTTGTGGGTGGCACGGTAGCATAGTGGTTAGCACTGCTGCATCACGGTGACAAGGACCCGAGTTCGATCCCAGCCCAGGGTCACTGTCCGTGTGGAGTTTGCACATTCTCCCAGTGTCTGCGTGGGTCTCACCCCAAAACCAAAGATGTGCAGGTTAGGTGGATTGGCCACGCCAAATTGCCCCTTAATTGGAAAAAAATGGATGGGCACTTTAAATTTATTTTTAAAAATTTGTTTTGTAATGAGGAACAAGGAAATGGCAGAGGAACTGAATAGGTACTTTGAATAAGTCTTCACAGTGGAAGAAACCAGTGGCATGCCAGAACGTCAAGCGTGTCAGGGGCAGAGGTGAGTGTAGTGCCCATCATCAAGGAGAGGGTGCTGGGGAAACTGAAAGGTCTGAAGGTGGTTAAACCACCTGGGCCGGATGGACTATTCCGCAGGGTTCTAAAAGAGATAGCTGAGGAGATTGTCGAGGCATTGGTGATCTTTCTGGAATCATTGGAGTCAGGGAGGGTCTCAGAGGACTGGGAAATGGCGAATGTAACTCCCCTGTTTAAGAAGGGAGGGGGGGCAGAAGACAGGAAATTATAGGCCGGCTAGCCTGACTTATGTTGTTGGTAAGATTTTAGAGTCCATTATTAAGAATGAGATTGCAGGGTACTTGGACGTGCCTGATAAAATAGGGCTGAGTCAGTATGGCTTCGTCAAGGGGAGATCATGCCTGAAAAATCTGTTACATTTCTTTGAGGAGGTATTGAGGAAGTTAGACATAGGAGAGTCAGTGGACATGATATATTTGGATTTCCAGAAGATCCTTGACAAGGTGACGTACAGAAGGCTGCTAAATAAGATTCGAGTCCATGGTGTTAGGGGAAAGGTACAGGCATGGATAGAGGATTGGCTGACTGGCAGAAGGCAGAGAGTGGGGATAATGGGTCTTTTTCAGAATGGCAGCCGGTGACTTGTGGTGTTCTGCAGAGGTCAGTGTTGGGACCACAACTATTCACGGTATATATTAACGATCAGGAAGAAGGAACTAAGGGCATTGTTGCTAAGTTTGCAGATGATACAAAGGTATGTAGAGGGACAGGTAGTGTTGAGGACGCAGGGAGGCTGCAGAAGGACTTGGACAGGCTAGGTGACTGGGCAAAGAAGTGGCAGATAGAATACAATATGGAAAATTGTGAGGTTATGCGCTTTGGTAGAAAGAATAGATCCACGGACTATTTTCTAAAGAGGAAAAACTTTGGAAATCTGAAGGACAAGGGGACTTAGGAGTCCTAGGTCGGGATTCTCTTAAGGTTAACGTGCAGGTTCAGTCGGCAGTTAGGAAGCAAATGCAATGTTAGCATTCATTTTGAGAAGGCTAGAATACAAGAGCAGGGATGGGCGGCTGAGGCTGTATAAGGCTTTGGTCAGATCCCATTAGGAATATTGTGACGAGGTTTGGGCCCTGTATCAAAGGAAGGATGTGCTGGCCTTGGAGGGGGTCCACAGGAGGTTTACAAGAAAGGGATTCTCCGCCCAAACGTCAAATGCGATTTCGGCGTCGCCAATCGGAGAATTCCGCCGCACACCTTTGTAAATTCGTAACAAGATCCTGCGACAGCAAATCATAAATTAGTATAAAAATTTTTTACACCTCCTCGCATAATTATAACACAGCACAAGTTGCGAAGGCTTTACAAATAGAAGAGTGTGGAGCACGGAAGTCAAACAAATTAAACTAAACATTTATAAATGCTGGCGAGTTCTCAACTGGACTAAAGTGGACAGTTCGGGGCATGACCCTTGAAGGAAGATGGAGAGGGTGCAGAGGAGACTTACTACAATTATAGCAAGGATGAAACACTTCTACTGCATTGGGAGAACAGTGTGTTCTCCTCAGAACAGAGAGGGATCAGGAGATATTTGACAGAGATGTTCAAAACTCAAAGGGTTGTGACAGAAAAAATACGAGAAGTGTTTCCAGTGGCAGAATGGTCAGTAAATTGCAGTGGAAAGGACAGTGGAGTGAGACTAATTATATAGTTCTCCTCAAACAGCTGGCACAATGCACTGAATATCCTTCTGTGCTGTATGAAGAACTGCGACCAGCTTCAATCTACATGTATTCTAGAGCAGGAAACATGAGGATTCGGTAGTATAAGGGTCTACCACAAGACTTAGGGGTAGACGTAGGCCATTCTGCCCATCGAATCTGCTCCACCAATCAATGAGATCATGGCTGATCTGATATGATAATCCTCAACTCCACTTTCCCGCTTTATCCCCATAAATCTTGATTCCCTTACTGAATAAAAAGCTGTCTATATATGGTTAATGTTGGAGTGAGGGTAGACTTCCGGTGGCGGCCATGGAGGAGTAGGTCGCACATTTGATAGCTCCCGCCTGTGACGGACGTTTGGACCTTTTTTCCCTATTTTTTTCTGGATTTTATGGGCTAAATCGGTGAAGAGTGAGACAGTGAGGAGAAATCCCCCTCCGGTGTCTGGAGAATTGGCCCAGGAGTGGCCGTGTGAGAAAACAAAGTCCTATAAGGAAGACGCGAGCAGAGCTGGCATCGCGGGAAAGCACGGCGGAGAGCAAGGGCCGCGGGGAGACGGCACAGTGGTCGATGGAGCAGCTGGTGAGGTTTTTCGAAGATTGCTTTGCCAAGCTGAAGAAGGACACGCTGGACCCGATTAAGGCTTTGATTGATCAAGTGGTGCAGAATCAGGAGACCCATGCAAGAGCGATCCAGGAGGTGGAGAAAAAGGTGTCCGAGCACGAGGCGTACATAACCGTGCTGGAGACCAAGGTGGAGATGATGAATGACCGCCAGAAAAGAATGCAGGAGAAGCTGGAGGACCTGGACAACAGGTCCAGGAGGCAGAATCTTAGAATTGTCGGCCTCCCTGAAGGCAGTGAGGGATCGGGTGCGAGGACTTATGTGATGGACATGCTGGAGAAGTTGATGGGGCCTGACACGTTTCCTGAGCTCCTGGAAGTGGACAGAGCGCACAGAGCCCTCGCGAAGAAGCCCCGAGCGAACGAGTCGCCGAGGGCGATGGTGGTACGCTTTCACCGATTCCTGGACAAGGAACACGTTCTGCGGTGGGCCAAGAAGGAACGGAGCAGCAAATGGGAGAACTGTGAGCTGCACATTTATCAGGACCTGGGTGAGGATTTGGCCAAGAGGCGAGCTGGGTTTAATCGGGCAAAAACAGCCCTCTTTAAGAAGTTTGGGATGCTGTACCCAGCCCGTCTGTGGGTCACACATGAGGAACGGGACTTCTACTTTGAAACACCAGACGATTTATGGACTTTTATTAAAGAAAAGAGGCTGGAGGCCAATTAAAAGACACTGAAGCCTTGGAGAAGTACTGTGGCAGCGATTTGTTGTGCTGGGTTGTATAAATATAAGTAGTGCTGTGTGTAATAAGGGGCTGTTTGGAATGGCCAATGGTAACTTTGTCTTGCAGGGAGCTGGTTACAGGGGGGATGGGCTTTGAGGTCGGTTCTGCTTTTTGGGTGTTATTTTTCTAAAGTGGCTGTTTCTTCACTGTTTTTTCTGATGTTTGTTTACTGGGGAATGCGATGCTTTTAAAATGTTTATTCATGTATGGGAGTGGGGAGAGAACAATGGGGAGACAGATTGCTTGGTGCCAGGGGCTGGCGTTATCAAGTCAGTGGGTGGTGAGCAGGTTCTTCGGGGGGAAGGGGGGGGGGGGGGGGAGGAGAGCTGCTTTGCTGACGGGGAGGAACTGTTACTAGGGGACAAATGGGAGGTCGGGAACAGCGACTGCCCGAGGTGGGGTGGGGCTCGAAGAGGCGGAGGGCGCGAGCTGGAGGCTGGCCTAAAAAGGGTGATGGCTAGTCGGGGGGGGGTTTGAGGGGTGTGCTGCTGGCAGGCCCCCGAGCAGGGTGATTACATGGAATGCCAGAGGGCTGAATGGGGTGGTCAAGAGGGCTCACATGTTTGCGCATTTGGGGGGGGCTGAAGGCGTACATGGCAATGCTACAAGAGACAAACCTAAAGGTTACAGACCAGGCAAGATTGAGAAAGGGGTGGGTCAGCCAAGGCAGGGAGAATCGTGTCAGACAAGGGTGGGTAGGTACATAATGGTGAGTAAGAAGCTGGAGGGGGTGCACGTGGTACTCGTGAACATATATACTCCGAATTGAGACAATGTGAAATTTATGAGGCGGGTCTTAGGTAAGATCCCAGACTTAGAGTCACATAACCTCATCATGGGAGGAGACTTTAACACAGTCATTGATCCGGAATTGGACTGGTCATAATCCAGGACAGGGAGGAGGGCGGCTGTGGCAAAGGAATTGAAGGGGTTTATGGAACAGATGGGAGGATTAGACCCATGAAGGTTTGCACAGCCAAGGGCGATGGAGTTTTCCTTTTTCTCCCATGTCCACAAGGTATACTCTTGCATTGACCTTTTTGTTCTGAGCAGGGCGCTAATACCGGGGGTGGTGGATACTGAGTACTCGGCAATTGCAGTGTCGGATCATGCCCCGCATTGGGTGGATCTACGGGTTAGTGTAGAGAGAGGTTTAACCCCGCTGTAGAGACTGGATGTGGGGTTGCTAGCGGACGAAGCGATCTGTGGGCGGGTTAACAAGTCCATCCAGAACTATCTGGAAACAAATGATACGGGGGAGGTCTCTGCAGCGACGGTTTGGGAAGCTCTGAAGGCAGTGATCAGAGGGGAATTAATCTTGATACGGGCCCACAGAGAAAAGGGCGGAATGGGCTGAGAGGGATAGATTAGTGGAGGAGATACTCCAGGTGGACAGGACATACTCGGAGGCCCCGGATGCGGGGCTACTGAGGGAGCGGCGGAGGTTACAGGCGGAGTTTGAGCTGTTGACCACAGGGAAAGCGGTGGAACAGTTGTGGAAAGTAAGGGGGGCGATTTATGAGTACAGGGAAAAGGCAAGCAGAATGTTGGTGCACCAGCTCAGGAAAAGGGAGGTGCCAGGGAGATAGGTCAAGTAAAGAGTAGAGGCGGGAATACTGTCCTGGACCCAGCGGGTGTGAACGAGGTGTTTAAGGACTTCTATAGTAAATTATATGAGTCGGAACCCCCGGCTGGGGTGGAGAGGATGAGGCAGTTTTTGGATCAGTTGAGGTTCCCGAGGGTAGATGAGGATCTGGTGGAAGGGCTGGAGAGCCTCAATTGAGGTTGAGGAAATAATTAAGGGGCTGGAGGGCATGCAGTCGGGCAAGGCCCCGAGGCCTGATGGCTACCCGGTGGAATTCTATACGAAGTTTTCAGAGATATTGAGCCCACTGTTGGTGAGGACATTTAATGAAGCAAGACTGTTTGCTCTGGCCATAGAGCCATTGGCCGTGGCGTTAAGAGTCTCTAGGAACTGGAAAGGGCTGGTTCGGGGTGGGGGGGGGGGGGGGGGGGGGGCATGGAGCACCGGGTCTCGCTTTACACAGATGACCTGCTCTTGTATATTTCAGACCCGTTGGAGGGGATGGGGGATGTAATGCGAATCCTCGGGGAATTTGCCAATTTTTTGGGGTATAAATTGAACACGGGGAAAAGCGAGTGAAGAAAGTGTTGCTGGAGCGCAGTCGGGGGGAGGGTGGGTTGGCGCTGCCAAACGTCTGCAATTACTACTGGGCGGCTAATATAGCCATGATTAGGAAGTGGGTAGTGAGAGAGGGGTCGGCATGGGAGCGGATGAAGGCGGTGTCATACAAAGACACCAGTTTGGGAGCACTGATAACGGCACCTCTTCCATTCTCGCCGGCCCGATACTCCACAAGTCTGGTGGTGGTGGCGGCTCTGGGAGTCTGGGGGCAATGGAGGAGATATAAGAC